>NC_092509.1:24793766-25110766 GCF_047511675.1 Marmota flaviventris | reverse complement strand
ATTTAGAATGCTGGGTGTGCTGGCACAAATCTGTAATCCTAGCTACTCAAAAGGCTAAGGCTGATGGATAGAAAATTCAAGGCCAGCCTGGGGCAACTGAGCAAGACCCCATGTCAAAATAAAATTTAATAAGGACTGAGAATATAGCTCAGTAGTAGATTGCTTGCCTAGCATGCATAAAGCCTTGCACTCAATCCCTAGTACACACTTCCTGGAAAAAAAATTATTAAAATGCTGTGTACTTAATACTTTACAATAGTATTATCAGTACATTTATATGAGAAGAAAATTGCCTTTTTTGGGGAACATATATAATGGATACCATGTGTATAAGCAAACATATGTAAGAGATGAATAGAGCACAGAGGATTTTAGGGAAGTGAAATATTTTGTATAATATTATACATAAAGATAAATGTCATGATAAATTTGTCTTAACCCATAGAATGTACAACACCAAGAATGAGCCTCAATGTAAACTATGAGCTCTGGCCATTACAATGTGTTGGTGTTGGTTTGGCAGATGTCATAAATATACTATACTTATCTATATTGATTGTGGGAGAGGCGATCCCTGTGTGGGAGCAGGAGTTTTATGGGAATTCTCTGTATCTTCCACTCAATTTTGCTATGAACTTAGAACTTATCTCAAAAATAGGTTATTAAAAAATGAGGCTTTCTGCTATTGGTTTTCAAGAAGCAACTCTGGATTAGAAATTAACAGAAGTTGAGCAGAAAAATGCAAGAGGATGGGGTCACACGAACCAGACATTGGAGTTCTATACCACAGAGAAATGGTAATAGAATATTTGTCCTAATGGATGTGGTCCAGGAAGCTTTACTAATGAATGTGTCGAATAAACCAGTTAGGTTGTTTGCCTACTGATATTACACCGTAGTTTCACTTTGTATCTTCAAGACTGCAAGATATACATTTCCCCTGTATAAGCAGCAAATATTCAGTATCAAGGATGATGTTCTATGTTTCTTATCAATGTTTGTACAGATAGTAGAATGAAGTATAGTGCCAAGGCAGGAGACAACCAAAATTGGTATCAAAAGATGAGGGTAAGAAATAACAAAGACAACTTTACAGAAATCCTAGGTAACATATTGAAGTATTATTAAAAATTTGAATCCTAAAGAACATATTGAACTCTAATGACATATGAAGTTGTTAGGTTTTGCCTAATAATGTTTTTTGATAGCTGATACAGAGTTTCCAGTTTATATTGATTTTTTGTTATTTTAATTTGCATCTTTCATGACTGTAAGTCTATATTTTGTGTGTCCCCATGTACACATTACATGTAGCCATGCAGCCTTTTCATTTTTTTTATTACATAAAGAGAAAATTAAAATTTTGCAATATTTACAAAATGTATATCTAAGTCCACACTACTATTTTGCTTTCTTTAAAGATGATAGGGCTTTAAATTTTGAAGTTACAATTCATTTCCATAATTTTCTCATTTGTATGTAGAATATTTGTCCACTGTGCTTTAGTTTATTCTTGAAAATGAGAAAAACCATCACCACTTTCAGAAATGGGCATTTTAAGGCCACATCATTTTTTAAAGAGACTCTTGTAAAACACTATTTTGCTAAGGTAATCATAGTATGTATTTTGGAGATGCTACTCATTATATCTTCTTGTTCAAGATTTGCCATGTCTATTAGGCCATTGAAGACACATTGTGAATTGCTCTGGTAAACTGAAATGTGTTTAATATTTTTAATGAAATCCATGCTATCCTTTCTGAACATGAAAATTATACTTTTTAGATAATATATAAACACATTCTACAGAATCAAGTTTGATATGCTTTGGGAAGCAATCGAAATTATTTTTCATAGGCATTGTGGAAGAATTTTTCATCCAGGTTCATGTCTTAATTTTCCACATCAGTGTAGCACTACCTTTTGTTCATGCTTTTCTCTCTTTTGCAATTTGCTTTCCTTCAGTTGTTCTTCTGTTTTCTCTGATATAAGTCAATTTGAAATGTATAAGGTCTTTTTTTTCATAAATTGGTTTGAAAAGCTATCTTGCATTTAATGCAGGTATGTTAAAACTGAATTCATATTTTTAGGTTGTTCAGTTTAACAAAAACAATGTCTCACTGAGTACTCTACTGTCGGTCCCCATTGTAGGCAAGGTTATGTGTTCAAATGCTGGAAAGAGAATATATAACTATTCAGAGGTTACTAATATTATCTTACTAAAATATCTCTATTCAAATAACATCTTATTTTCAGAAAGCATTCATTACATTAGTCAGTCATTATCATTAAATGCTAAGTGAAGTCAGCCAGTCTCCAAAACACAAATACCGAATGTTTTGTCTGATATAGGGAAGTTGACTCATAGTGGGATTGGGAGGGAGACCATGGGAGGAATAGATGAAGTCTAGATAGGGAAGAGGGGTGGAAGGGATAGGGAGGGGGCAGGGGATTAGCAAGGATGTTGGAATGTGATGGACATCATTATACAAAGTACATGTATGAAGACTTGAATTGGGTGTCAACATAATTTATATACAAACAGAGATACAAAAATTGTGGTATATATGTGTATGAAGAATTGTAATGCCCCCTCCCAAAATAGCATTACCTTCAATTAGGTAGAAAGGAGGGGAAGGTAGGGGATGTGAGGATAAGAAAGACATTAGAATGAAATGGACATTGTTACTGTATGTATATATGTGACTGTATGACCAATGTGATTCTACAGTATGTATACTCAGAAAAATGAGAAATTATATCCCATCTATGTATGATATGTCAAAGTACATGAGTGTATTCTACTGTCATGTATAACTAATTAAAACAAATAAATAAAAAAATGCCCCCTCCCCAAATAAATCAGCATTCCTTGCTTGGTGATAAAAATTGAAGAAAAGCTTGGAAAGTATTTCCCCAGAATAATGCATTTTTCTTCTCTATGGAAGCCTTCCCAGCTTTGCCAAGATAGTGTATTTGGCTCCTATTACAATCAGAGCACCCCAATTCCAAGCTTTAGTATTCTCTCTTTTCACGTTGAAAGCTTTTCTGTCTGAGCTACAAGAGAAAACCAAAAGGGTTTTTTTTTTTTTTTTACTTCCGTTATTACCAGTTACATCCTGTTGATACAAAAATCAAATATTGAAGATGGCAATGTAGCAAACTTTAAATTTTCAGATAGATCATTAAAATTACATTTTTACAAGGCAATTTTCATGTTGACTTTAAAATCAATATTTTCTGTATAATATTCCATAACAAAGTGTGTCAAAACACTGTAGATAGCATGATTTTGCTAGCTGCACTGAAGTTACACTTTAACCTTTGTAAAATTTTTGGCCTATTCAATTAAAATATATAACTTTATTCATTTTTCTTTTTCTACCCTAAATTGTTCATAGAATTTTATCATCAAATTATTTTTGAAGGCCATAGGTCTCTTTAATAATCCTTGATACATATAAAACATTTTTTTTCTGTTCAGTATCATAGATATCCACACAAAATTGCATTTTTTCCCATTCCATCTCAATCAGAATATATTTAGCTGCAACATTTGCTTTGACAGTTGAAGAACTCACACCTTCATACTTTGCATATTATTAACACCCCAAATTGTTTTTGATAACCTGAGATGACCTCTATAGAACTTGTGGTCAGCATATTTGCCTACCCCAAGGATTGACATCTTTTTAAGTGAATTGTTGACAGTCTGGCAAAACTGTTGAATAATTTCTTTTCACATTTGTCCAGATTTTGTTTAAAAAGTAAAATATAGAAGATGAAAATAAGAATATTAGAATGTATTAAGAAAACACAATGTGTAAAAAGATGGAATTTATTATGTCTAAAGTGGTAAATTTTTAGTCTTAATCTAAAGTTTATGGTAAAATTTATATATATATATATATATATATATATATATATACACACATACATACACACACACAGTATAATATTTCATAACATATTAGACTTAACTTCTACAGTATACGTTGATATTTTGTAATTGATTTTGACATCTGGAGTGCTCTATTAGTTTCTTGCACATACCAAATTTAAAACTTAGAAACTGTAACACGTTCAATTTTTTCATTTATTTGTAGAAAAACTATAAACATATATATATTTGTTTTATGTATATATGCATATATATATGCATATATATATTTGTTGTATCAAAAGACCTAAAAGCAGATTGTTTTTAAATCCATACTTATATATTATACATATAATATATATTTATATTTATGTATATTTTAACTCCCCTTTTTCTTTTGCTGACCTATTTATTTAGGTAATTAATTTTGATGAATTATTGCTAAATAAGTCATTTTAGAATGATATATGTGTATTCATCTCATTTGTTAGAATACAACTTAAAAATTATAATAATTCTCTTGATATGAAAATAAATATTAAACTGGTATTGAAAGAGCAGCTATCTCCTTTTCCTACATTGTTCATATTAGTGTTAAAATGGCACCTCTTATTTTGGGAAGATACAAACACATGCATGGGACAAATGGTTTGCGAGTGGGCAGTGACTCAGATTTGAACTCTCACTTGCCCCTGTGTGCTATGGTGTGCTGTGTGCCTTTACCTACATCACTACTTATATTTCCCTTGTGGCCATAGTCAGTTTCAGTACTTACTCTCTAAGTTAGCTCAGATGGAGTTGGTAGAGGGATTGGAAAGCATGATCACTGAACTTCAATCTTCTTGTTTATTCTGCTTGAGGCTAAATGGCTTTTAAATCCCAGTAGCTACCTCCTGTTCATGGAAAAGATCAGGAAATCATTTTCAATTTTTAACAGTGAAAATGTAATTCACGTAACATCAAATCGACTCTTTTAAGAAGCTTCTAAACACCCAATAACAACAACAACAACAACAACACACACACACACACACGAATAACTAAATTGATTTTAAAATAAGCAAAGAACCTGCTTAGCCATTTCTCCAAAGAAGATGTATGAATTTCTGGTGGGTATGTGAAAAAATACTGGACATCACTGACTATTGGGAAAATGCGAATTAACACCACAAAGAGATACAGTCTAATACCTATTCAATGGCTGTTATTAAGAAAAAAAAGATAATGAATGTGTGTGAGAGTGTGGAGAAACCGGATCCTTGCATACTGTCAGGAATGTAAAATGATTTATTTTATATTAGGAAAATACAATTTCCTTAGCCACTAAGGAAAATAGCAGGGAGCTCTTCAAAATAAAAACAAAACTACCATAGACTCAGGCATTCCATTGCTGGGTGGATATTCAAAAGAATTGACATCAAGATCTTGACTATATTTACCTGTATTCTCACTTTCTTTGCAGCATTATTCACAGTAGCCAAGGTACAGAAGCATCCCAAGCATCATTGACACATGAATGGATAATGGAAATGTGTTTTATATAGGCAATGAGATATCATTCACTCTTTTTACAAGAAGGAAATCCTACCGTTTGTGACAAGATGGAGGGTATGCTAAGTAAAATAAATGAGTCACAGAAAGACAAATACTGCAAAATTCCCCTAAATGAAGAACCTAAACTCGTCAAACTCACAGAAGCAGAGAATTGAATGGTAGTTGCCAGGGGCCCGGGAGAAAAGGACAGATTGCTGAGAGGGTATGAAGTTTCAGTCATGCAAGTTGAATAAGTCCTGTATATGTGCAGCGTGACATTGCACCTACAGTTAACAAAATGTTAGTGTGCATATAACTGGTCCACCTCATGATTTGAATATAGTGCTTGCTTCTCTCCCACTGAGGCTTACTTTAAAATGGACATTTTTTTTTCTTTTTATCTCTTCTCCCTCTCCTATTCCCTACAAGGGTTATCTTTCTTTCCTATTCTTTGCAGATGTCCTTGAGCATACATCCACTGCAGGAAGAGGAAAGAAGTAATTCAGACCGCAGAATGGCACCAGAAAAGCTAATAAATGACTATCTCCCAAATTAACAAATGAATTACAACAGCTCACTTCTATAAATCCTCTGTACTCCCCCGGAAGGGCAGAATTGAATCACAAGTCTCTGGGACAGGAATTCCTTGTTTCTCCTTTTCTAGTAAAGCATGAAAACCAATTTTTTCCCTTTTCCTCAACACTTTGTCTTTATTATTGAATCGATATTGAGGACAAGGACGGAGATTTTGGTAACATGCACATGAAATTAGTTAAGAGGATATATCTTGTGTCTTATGTTCTTATCATATGTGCATGCGCACACATACACCCCCCCAAAACATGCACCATATAAAAACACACAAGGACACAAGAAAAGTTAAGAAGTGATGGATATGTATTACTTTGATCGTGGTAATGATATGATGATAGGCATTTGCCTATGACAAAACTCATCAAATTGTATATGTTAGATATGTATAATTTTTGCATATCAATTGTGTTGCAGGAGAGAAGTTGAAAAATCCATTATTATATCTAGTGCAATTAATTGGGTTTTAGTTTATTTACAAATTTGTGTAACTATCATCACTATCACTTTGAAGAACATTACATCACTTCAAATTGAAACCCTATATTCACCAATGGTTTCCCCTATTCTCCCTTCTCCTTGATTCTGGCAATCACTAACATATTTTGTTCTTTATAGATTTGTTTATTCTGAATATTTCTTATAAATAGTCCTATATTATGTCCTTCTGTGCATGGCTTCTTGTTACTCAATTTGACATTTTTAAGATTGATTTATGTTGTAGAATGTACCTACTTTAAAAATTTTTATAGATAAATTATATAGATAAACTCCTTTTAACAATATAAAACATTCTGGTTTTCTACATATTGATTGATATGCATTTGAATTATTTTTACTTTTTTTGGTGGGGGGGTGGTACAAGGGACTAAATTCAGGGTCATTCTACCACTAGATGAGCTAATACCCAGTCCATTTTATTTTTTGAGACAGATTCTTGCTAAATTACTGAGGCTGGCCTCAAACTTGCTATCCTCCTCCCTCAGACTTTCAAAATCCTGGGATACAGGAGTACCTTAGCATTGACCTGCTTGGCTTTCTGCCTCTTAAGGATAATGCTGCCATGAAAATTTGTGTAAATAGTTTTGTGTGGAACTATATCTATACAACTCTCAAAAAAAAAATAAAAGAATGTACACCTTCATGATGTCAAATTAGGCAATGATTTCTTAGAAATGAGGCCAAAAGTACAAGCAATGAAAGAATAAAAATCAAATGTAAATATTTTTGTGTGGAAGTATATCTGCTCTCTTGGGTATGTACCTATGAGTGGAAGTGTTGGGTCATTTGATAACTCTACATTTAACTTTTTAGGGATTTGCCAAACTCCTTTTCACAGAGTCTATACCAATTTATATTGCCACAAGCCATCTATCAGGGTTCCCCGGTTTCCACATTCTTGCCAATATTTGTTATTATTCCTTTTTTTATTCTAGCCATTCTAGTGTATGTGACATGGTTATCTCATTGTGGCTATTATGTGCATTTCCCTAGTAACTAATGGTATTCAGCATGCTTGCCTGTGTTTATTTCCTACTTGTGTATCATCTTTGGAGAAATATCTATTCAAATCCTTTGGCTACTTTTTTTTTATTGGTTGTTCAAAACATTACAAAGCTCTTGACATATCATATTTCATACATTAGATTCAAGTTGGTTATGAACTCCCAATTTTACCCCAAATACAGATTGCAGAATCACATCGGTTACACATCCACATTTTTACATAATGCCCTATTAGTAACTGTTGTATTCTGCTACCTTTCCTATCCTCTACTATCCCCCCTCCCCTCCCCTCCCATCTTCTCTCTCTACCCCATCTACTGTAATTCATTTCTCTCCTTGTTTATTTTCCCATTCCCCTCACAACCTCTTATATGGAATTTTGTATAACAATGAGGGTCTCCCTCCGTTACCATGCAATTTCCCTTTTCTCTCCCTTTCCCTCCCACCTCATGTATCTGTTTAATGTTAATCTTTTCTTCCTGCTCTTCCTCCCTGCTCTGTTCTTAGTTGCTCTCATTATATCAAAGAAGACATTTGGTATTTGTTTTTTAGGGATTGGCTAGCTTCACTAAGCATAATCTGCTCTAGTGCCATCCATTTCCCTGCAAATTCCATGATTTTGTCATTTTTTAGTGCTGCGTAATACTCCATGGTGTATAAATGCCACATTTTTTTTATCCATTCATCTATTGAAGGGCATCTTGGTTGGTTCCACAGTCTAGCAATTGTGAATTGTGCTGCGATGAACATCGATGTGGCAGTATCCCTGTAGTACGCTATTTTAAGGTCTTCAGGGAATAGTCCGAGAAGGGCAATAGCTGGGTCAAATGGTGGTTCCATTCCCAGATTTCCCAGGAATCTCCATACTGCTTTCCAAATTGGCCGCACCAGTTTGCAGTCCCACCAGCAATGTACAAGAGTACCCTTTTCCCCACATCCTCTCCAGCACTTGTTGTTGTTTCACTTCATAATGGCTGCCAATCTTACTGGAGTGAGATGGTATCTTAGGGTGGTTTTGATTTGCATTTCTCTGACTGCTAGAGATGGTGAGCATTTTTTCATGTACTTGTTGATTGATTGTATGTCCTCCTCTGAGAAGTGTCTGTTCAGGTCTTTGGCCCATTTGTTGATTGGGTTATTTGTTTTCTTATTGTTTAATTTTTTGAGTTCTTTGTATACTCTGGATATTAGGGCTCTATCTGAAGTGTGAGGAGTAAAAATTTGTTCCCATGATGTAGGCTCCCTATTTACCTCTCTTATTGTTTCTCTTGCTGAGAAAAAACTTTTCAGTTTAAGTAAGTCCCACTTGTTGATTCTTGTTATTAACTCTTGTACTATGGGTGTCCTATTAAGGAATTTGGAGCCCGACCCCACAATATGTAGATCGGAGCCAACTTTTTCTTCTATCAGACGCAGAGTCTCTGATTTGATTGTTGTTGTTGTCCTTTGGCTACTTTTTAAATCCGGTTATAGGAATCCTGAAATTTTTCTGGATATTAGTTCTTTATCTGATAGGATTTGGGAATTTCTCCCATATATTTGGTCTTCTCACTTTGGTGATTGCTTTTTCTAAAGCACAAAACTATAAAATTTTGATGAAGTCTAATCTACCTGATTTTTATTCTTTCATTGCTTGTACTTTTGGTCTCATTTCTAAGAAATCATTGCCTAGTTTGATATCATGAAGGTGTACATTCTTTGTTTTTATTTTTCTGAGAGTTGTATAGTTTTAGCTCTTAGGTGGTAGCCTTTGGTCAATCTTGAGTTAATTTTTGTAGATGGAATGAGGTAATGGCATGAAGTTATTTTTAAGTCTTGGCAAATTAAAGCTATTTTTAGTCTGGGTACTTGAGTTCATTAGCAACATATTCCTTAAAACCCAAGTATTTTCTTCTAATCAGTTTAATATTCTAGAATCACATGTGAAGATCTGTGACAAGCCCTTTCATCTTCTCTATTACTTTACCCTCCTATAATAATTTCTTTCTTTCTTTTTTTTTCTTAATCTCTTTTAAATTAAAGACAACTGTTTTGAGGCTATCAGTCATAAATGGGACTGACCTCCAATCTAATCATTGACTTGAATCACATAATTAAACTTTGAATCTTTTTCTACCTTTAGCATTCAAAACTTTTAAAAATCCAATCACTAAGACACTTTTAATCCTCCAAGACCTCAATTTTGGAACAGTGCATTTCTTTGCATTTCTGTTGGAATCATGTCAAGTTCTTTCCTGGGTTCATATTTATTTCTTAATATCTTATTAAATTTGGACACCACCACACACATCTCTTGATGTCTCTTCCCTCCTCCTACAGACTTAGCTCAGAAGGACCATAATATCATTTAGATTATATTAAGCCAAAACTTTACCAAATGTATTCTTACTGCTTAATAGAAGGAAGGGCATGCACCAAGGACTATATAGTGTCCCCTGATGGGTTAAACCTGGACCTTGCACATTTCCTTTCTCACACTCAGATGGCTAGCTGACCACAAGACAGTCTTTGAAATGGCGAATCTCACATAGGTTAGTGAGCAAGAATAGTATCTGTCACTCTCAAAAACTGCATTCTTACTACATGTATTTTTACTGTGAGCTCTTACTAAGATATCTTTTATAAATTTTTATATTTCTAAAATTAATTTTAAATCTAGAATTTAAATGAGAAGGTGTACTTAATTTTAATGATTTTTCTAAATGGGTTACTAGTTGCCCAACCTCATGTAGTAAATCATCTTTGTTTTTCCATTTATTTTGAAAAATCACCTTTATAGTTATTGCTACTTCTGAATTTTCTACTCCTTTGAGTTGGTTTGTATGTCCATTCTAGGTCCAATCTCACAGTTTGATAACTGATACATATTTTAATAACTACTAAGTAAATTGTCTTCTTTTTATTCTTTTGTCCCCTAGATTTTCCGAGTAATAAGTCATATAGAGTATTTTGTACTTTATTGTAGGTTTCTTTGTGTCATATTTTCAGAACTTGCCTTGGCTTTCTAAAGTATGTGCATTTTTTTTTTCTTTGAGCCCTTGATAATAGAGATGTCATAGTCTGAGCTAAGCCTCAGCCTTCCCCAAATTTTAAGTTTGCCAATTAACATTTTCATAACCCATAGTGATTCTTTTCTCTCGAATTTCTCTTCTTTGAAAACTACAATATTCATTCGATAATTCAAACTGATATAATATAAAAAACTATTATATAATGAATTCCTATATGCATAATAACTAATAATTATTATTTGTATTAGTGTAAGTTAAACTTTATCAGTTTAAGTAGAGAATAAAATCGAAATATAGCATTCTTTTTGAAAAAAGAAAAGCAACATTTCAGAGTTAAATTAGTCTCTCCATGCTGAAAACTTAATTTATCATTTAAATTAATTAATTATCAGCAAATCAAAATTTACTTTTACCAAATGATTATTTTTAAGCAGGTATAGAGAGTCCTTATCAATAATCCCTATATTTAGTCATGTCTAAAGTTAACATCTTTATTCTTTCACAGAGCTCTATAATGGTGTATTTTTTTGTTACTTTTAGCCTACAAAAATTTACCATAAATATTGAATATAACTAAGAACTTTAGACACACAATTTATCAGCTAATGTGATTTACATTAAAATATTAACTTTATGTGTAATATCTTTGGGGCCAGTTTAAAAACTTAATAAAATTTAGCTCTAAGAAATTTCCTTGAAATGGTTTTGCCTTAGCTATATTCTCTTATGTATGGCTACTAATGGTTCCTAATTTAATAAATTGCTAATACAATTGCAACAAATTTTATTTCATGGAAAATACTGTCCAACAAAAATATTTTCATAGTCCATCAATTTTTCATCACCTTTATCAATGGCTGAATAAAAATGTCCATGAATCTTGAAAACAATCTTATATTTCAACTATATTTATTATAATGAAATTTCATAAAAGGGCAATTTTCTTTATCCTATAACATTTCATCAAACAATATCTGTGTTTGCGATATCTAGATATCTATTTAATTCCTGAAATAATATTGGTAAATCTGATTGTACTAGCCTGATTTGTGTCTCTACAAAAAAATCCCCAAGGCAGCTACATTTATAAAGAGAAAGGGTTTATTTAGCTCACACTTTTGGAATTCAAGGTCAGAGCACTAAATTGTCTCAGTTCGGGTGAGGAAAGATCATGTGTCAGATCCAGTAATCACATCTCTAATCCTGAGCAGAGAGAGCTAGGTGGGGCCAAATTTACTGCAAGAACTTTCAAGGAAGTCCCAGGAGGACTATATTTCAAGGGCACCTCCCAGTTAACAAAGGACCTTCTATTAGGCTCCACCTCTCACAGGTTCCAGTCCTTCCCAATAATGTCACCACATGAACCAAGGTGTCAACCATGAGTCATGGGGCCACTTAAACCATACCTGAACCATAGCAGAGATGATAACAGGGTTGATGAGAACTAACATTTATCTTCTCACTTAGAACATTATAGGATTTGTTCCAGTCATTTTAAAATGCATTATTTCATTTGACCCACTCTATATGGAGGCAAACACCTCTTTATTCCTTTTGCTGCATAAGGAAACTAAGACTCAAAGGGTTAAATTACTTAATCTTGGATGATACAAATTGGTAAAAACTGAAAACTGAATCTATGTTATATAAATTCTGAGTCACTGCTCAACTATGCTTTTCTGTCCCTTTCACATATTCCTGAAACTACACTCAGCATTCTAGCAAAAAGAAGCAAAATTCAATATTATAATATATGCCAACATATTACCAACAAGAAGCAGACTTAAGATAAAAACTTTTAAAAAGTTCTCTCCACCATTTTTTTCCTTTTCTAATTTAAGCACAACTTATTATGCTTAAGTATCTAACTAGAAACAGAGCCCACATAATTTAGAGAAACTGTCTTTATGTGTGTCTTCCAAGCAATAAATGTCTTGTTTTCTAGGAAATAAAATGTGTGGCCTGAGTTTTAGTAAAAACAATTTGCTGATTATTGACTTAACAGAACAACTTCAGCAAGATAAGACATCAGTAAATAGAAAACATCAGGCCAAGTATCCTCAGACAGATTAAACATTTATGTGAAAATAATTATGAAACAGAAAAGAAAACCCCAACCCAATGTTTTACAACTGAATCACACCATGGTCTGAATGTTCATACCCACCCAAGATTGATGTTGAGTCTTCATCCCCAGTGTGAAGAAGTAGGGATTCTGGGGAAGTGATTAAATCACAAGGGCTTCTAAAAGAGGCGAAAAGAGTGTTTGTTCCTTTGAATATATAAGGCACTGCTAGAAGGTGCCATCTGTGAGGAATGCTCCTCAGAAGACACAGAACCTGTTGGCACAATTATCTCAATCTTCCCAATCTTCAGAACTTAAACAGTAAATTCTGTTACCTGCAAATCGCTCAGCCTAAGATATATTAATAGACCAGAAAAAAGATAAATGCAGATTCTATATTTTACCATTCTAATTGACTTAATGAAAGATAATTTTATTGACATCCTCAACAAATAATCTTTAAGTTCATGTAAACAAGTACGTAGTTATTTTGTTTTAGTAAATGTGACAAAATGTCTAATATGCATATTTTATTATAATTCTGAGAAATCATAAGTTTTGTGTTTAATGGTTTTCTTTTTGCCTGTTAATATAAAAAAAACAATGTTTTACTAATCTTTAAATCTATGTCAAGTATGATCATTTATGTTTTCACTGCAAATACCTGCATTTCAGCAGTATGTAGGTTTTAAGCTATCCATTTCCTGATTAAATGCTTGTCTTGGGTATCTACTATGTGCCAGTCACTTGTAGGCACTAAGGAGAGAGCAGTAAATGAGAGAAGATTTTATGGGTATGTATAGTAGATACAGGTTGTAAATACAAATTAAAATGTGATCATATTTCAGTCAGTAATATGTACTATGAAGAACAGAAAGAGAATTACTAAGCAGCTTGATTTCTGAGAGGCTGGCAAGAGACAGGTCTTGTGGGATCTTATGGCTGTCATGAAATGGGATAGGAATCCTTGGAGAATTCTGCCTGGCAGAGGGCTAGGATCTCTTACCTTGTCAAAGATCCTCTAGGTCACTCTGAGCAGGTGGTGAGAAGTGGGGTGTATAAAAGATGATGAGAGTATAAAAGCAAGTATTCCTATGAAGAAGTTATTTAATTAAATTTTTAGTGCAACATAAAGCTATTTTTATTTTTGTTATTGCACTATATTTGTAGAAAATTATGCAGTGTATTCAAATACCCTTAACCCTCAGGTGATTCTTGTATTTGTTGAATATTTAGCATATGTGTCATTGGGCATATGTTCAGTGCCAGACCCATTGTAACTGTGAGGAGCAACTGCTAAAATTCTAGTGCCTGCGGGAAGTCTTGGGGTAACTCATTCCACAGTGATCACCTGCCAGCGTTTCTCTCTATGACTCCTCAGAGAGTACTCTATCTTACCTTATGATCTAAGAGATGATCAAACATAAACACAAACAGAATTGTAAAAGTCTACACACCATTTATAAACATTAACAGCAAAAATATGGATTCACATATAGGAAATTACTTTTAAATTTTGAGACAAGAATTGAACTTCCTGTGCTGGGCTTTGAGTATGTCAGATGATAAAACAGGAAATTGCAAAATGACCAGGTCACCGGCTCAGCACTTAAGAACTTCCAATAAGATAGACAACATTTGTATAAAATTTAAGAAAACTATATTTTATAACCAATACTATAAATTACAAATGATGTCTCAGAGGTATTAAAAAGAAGTATCACCTTACAAAATAGACTTTAAATATATATTTAATTTTTTTTTTAGTTTCCTTGTTGTTTCTAATTATAATTTTTACCAATATTATGTTCTTTTCCTCAAAGATTTTATTTGTTTCATTGATTTTTTTTAATGTATTCATCCGTTCAGCCTGTAAATATTCACTGGGAGTATCTTCAGTCCAATCCTTTACAGCAGTGAATTAGCAACATCAACATCTTAGTCCTCGTGAATCTGAACAGCCTAATTAGTGGAACTGTGACAATTTAAATGACAATTACAGTACAGCCTGAGAGAAGTTCAAGTGCAGCATAGGCACAGGGGAGGAGACTCACCTAGGCCTGGATGCTAAAATAACTGCTTAGAAAACAAATTACAGTGTTACCTGAGAGAAGAGGCAGGGTTATCGAGGTAAAAGGACATGAATGGAGGTCAGATGTGTGAGGGGAAGGTGGCCGGCAGAGAAGGCAACTTATGCAAAGACCCAAATGATGAGGACATGAATGTGTTTTAACAGAATTGAAAATAGGTCATTTTTGGTTTAGTGGGTGGGGTAAAGAGCTGTGGGGAACAAAATTTATGGTAGTTAAATATAAAACTGAATAGTTAAAAATCAGAGGAGGGTCATGAGCAATAGATTAGGCAGAACTGCAAAGACCTGGTAAAGTAGTTTAGACTTTTTTTTAGTACAATTTGGAATTATTAACATATTTTCACCAGGGGAATGACATGTTTTAATCTGCACCAACATAAAATATGTCAAACTGGTAGGGCTCAAAGATGGAGAAAGAAAAACAAGTCAACAAGCTGCTACTACAATCTCTTCTTCTGGCCTTCCTACAAAGAACGCATGTGTCCATGTCCAGTACCATCACTGTGTGCTAGAAGTGTTCTAAAAACAAGCTCTTCTCATTCAGGCTACTCTGTGGTCATCTATCAGCCTATTAAGACTGGAGACCATTGATCTTCATTCGAACTTCTCTTATTTTGTCAATTTTTACATAAAGTAGATTTGCACATATCTTGAGAGTAAGAAATTTGTTATCTGTATTGTTGAATCTTTTAGATAATTTTTTTTTTCAAATATGTGAATTCTCATGGTGCTTTTTAAAAATCAGTCCAGTAGACTAAATGGAAGTTTAGACCTCTGGAATAAAAATGAAGCAAAAACTTTTTCCGATTTTTGAGTAAGATTTTCATATGATAATATATTTCATTTTAAATGATTAAGGGAAAAGACTGGCACTTTTAAATTAGTACAAAGGGTAGTCAAGAGGACCAAAAATCAAATGCCTTTATTTAAAGGTAGAATTAGAAAAAAGCCAGGCTCCTGAGGGAAGTGACATGAGGCTACCTGTACAAACACTGAAAAGATGCTTCAATCACTAAACTACAGAAGAAAGTGGGGAAACAATATTTATAAAATTCTGGTATGACTAACAAAGAACAAACATTGGTTAAATCCCATTTTATTACTATTAAAACTAATTAATCCAGCTTCTCATTGCTGATGGTTAAGCTGAGGTACTGAGGTTAACGTGTGCAAATCAGACATATTTGTAATGTCATTTTCTTACTTAAAAACTATTTAAAGACAATTTTAAGAAATATACAGTAAAATATAAGCATATAATATTCTAGTACTATGAATTTTAAGTTAGAATTAAAAGTCAAGATTTTAAGCTATATCTGGAAAGGAAAGGGTGTTGCAGGTTGAGCAAAAATAAACATTTGACTTTTCTTCCCAATTGGGAAAGAAAGGCCATTCAAGATGGTGAAGGGTGGATTGGGGATGTAGCTCAGTAGTATAGTCCTTACCTAGCATGTATGAGGCCCCTGAGATCAATCCCAAAGAAAGAAGAAAGAAAGAAAGAAAGAGAAAAAAGAAAGAAAGAAAGAGAGAGAGAGAGAAAGAAAGAAAACAAATACTCAAGTGCTTTTACATTTTTTCTCTTCCAGCACAATAGGGTTTTCCTAGTTTGCATGGGTACCTAAAACACCTGGTAGAGAAAATTTTCTTACCCAATGTTATAATAACCAAAAGTATCTATGGGGAAATAAATTTATATTCTTTATAATTATTGTCTCAAGTATTTCATTATAGAAGTACAAACAGACTAAGATAGGGATGTTTATATAAAAATATCATGTATAAAATATTTATTGAACCTACATATGCACTGTGTTGTGAAGATAATAATAATTTTTTAAAAGATACTCTTCAGATAATTTGTACAGTCACCAAAGGCAGGAACCATAATCAATCATCTGGAACTGGGTATAAATTCATTCAATGCCTTAGCAACTTAGTGAGGCATTTGGCAACTTAGCAAGACCCTGTCTCAAAATAAAAAAAAAAAAAAAATTAAAAGGCTGGGGATGAGGCTTAGTGGTTAAAAGCTCCTGGGTCCAAACTCTGGTATATACCGAATGGCTGAATAAATGAAACAATACTCAAAAAAAAATACAGTCTCATAGAACTAAGTAATATTCATAAGAAGCTATAACATGGGATGTACTTAAGATGTCAGGAGCTCTGAAATAGAAAGAATCAACTGCGGTAATAAATAATGTCTTCACAACAGAGGTGAAATTTAAGTTATGCTTTATCCAGATACATAAATAATTAAATTCTAAATGCTTTTATGCTTTAACATATCATTTCTTCTTTTTTTAATTGACTTCAACTTTACAAAGATGCACAGTTTTCCTCACTGTTCTTATTTCCACCTAAGCACACAACATAATTTGTATTATTCATGTTTTAATTCAGTTCAATTGACTGGTAGGGCAGAATTGCTCATGTGATTCACACTTTTCTTGGTAACAGGGTCATTTAAAAAATGATGTTACTAAACCTCTCCCATTTGTAAGTTATTTTGGTAGTAGCTGTTGGTGTTCCATTATTAATATTATTTCTGAAGTTTGATTTTAGACGAAGAATAAGTAGTCATATCAGAAAAGGTGTGATAGTCAATGATTCCTCTGGATAGATGAGCTAAATTTAGTTGATTCTGTGCATTTTCCCTCTTCATCTTAAATTTAAATGTTGGTTATAAAATTATTCATACCAGAACTAAAAAAAAATTCATAAGTCTGAAGTGTCCAGAGAAGCGTTAATGATAAACAGACTTAAGGACACTTACAGAATGAGGAAGCTTCTTCTATGGAGCCTTTTAATGATTACTCTGCAAACTCCATTCAGAAGAACTCATCTGCCTTGTTTCAATAACTCACCAATTCTAAAGTTAGAACAATTGGTCCATCAAGTTCTCTGCTGAAAGATTTTCTGAGGCTGCACTTATTTTGCATTATTTGCCAAACTTACTTTTAAATTACATTTGACTATTTTTAGCAAATACTTAGGCTCAGTACCAACATGATTACTGTAAAAGGTTGAAGGAAACCTGTATTGTTACAAACATGCAGCCAGGTTTGGTTCACTGGAGACATAAACCATATCTCTGAATACTAAACAAAACAAAACAAACAACAATAACAACAAAACCATAATATTTTCTTTTTTAAAAAAGTGTACCTTTAATCCCTTATGTTGTAGGACCACATAAGAATTTTTATATTTTCCTTCTAATGATGTTGAAAAATTTATAGGATTACAGCATGAATCAGGAACTTGAGAAACCCATATAATGTGCTGCACATCTATAGAGTTGCATCACTTAATTGCTTACTTCAGTTGATCACAAGTCTGTAGATAATTATTATTTTTTCTGTATATCTATCATTTGGAACAGTATAATGGTGTGTAATTCCTTTTTGTTTCTGCATGGATTTGCTAGATTTAGAATGGTCCGTCTCATACAGAATAGGTGGTATGCACTTTATTAGCAATGATCAGTTCATAGCACTTAATCCTCAAGTGGAGTCACAGTATCAATTATATGTTCCATTTAGTAAGTAAAATAAGCTGTATAAATTCTGCTTCAACACAAAAATAAACATCCCTATTATTGAACCAGAATCCTTTAGAGTGGTCCACATCTCTTACACTTGAACCAGGAAATCGATGCTGATTACAAAGGGATTTTTCCGAAGCTTTAAGTTTATATAATTTGATGATACAAGTATATAGACTCAGTGCTCTACCACTAAGCTACATCCCCAGCCTACCATTTAGCATCTTTCAGAGCATCAGATATCTTAAACTGCAACGGAAACATTTTTTGCTAAATTCATTGTACATGTGATATATGTCTTTAGAAAAAGTAAACCCACCATCAGAACATGGTTAACTGTGAACACTTGGATTCATGAGCAATTTCCTTCATACAATTTACTTAAGAGTTCTAACTTTAACTTGGTCTTACTTATAAACTCTGAATCCAGGTTCATTCAAAAACCCTTGAACAGATAGGACAAATGTTGCCCCACATGGATTTAAATGAACCACCATTATTTTTTATTGAATATGCACACATGCAAAATGAGTAGCAAGTAACCTTTCATCCAAGTGCTTGAAAAAGATTTAGTAGCCATAGTTACATTTCATACTGCTGCATGACAGGTCAAGCCATCACTAATATTTGCTGTTTCGAGATAATTATTTTGATTGCTGTTAATGGGAAAAGAGGTTTAAAATGCATACAAGAGTATTTTCCAGGGGATTAGCATTAATAAAGAAAATTGAGAGGAAGAAGGTTTAATTTAAATATAGCTAGATTTCATGTCTGTTACCTGATGTGAGATATTTTAGACAGATGACATTATACAACTACTGTGTGTGTCCTTGGAACTGCCTTCACTGTCCAGATATCTGCCTGTATCTAGATGTGATCAGTCATCAGGGAGAAACTTGTAGGCTAAGTATACTATTAAAATGCTGACACACTCAAAATGGGGGCTAAGTATTTACTATGATCTGTGGTTCTTTATTGGTTCAGGTGCTTTTGCAATAAAAATGACTTTATACATATGCCAGTCTCATCAGAGGCACCCTGAAAAATGTTCCTTTCTCAGCAGGAGCTCTGTAGCTTCCTGACCTATCAACCTGTAGTTTAGCAGTTTCAAGCTCTTCTGTTTTCTAATCATTTGTACATGGCAGCGATCTTCAAATGAATCTTTTTTCCCCTCTTTGAGTTTCAGTTGGCCTCATGCAGCTTTAACAAGATCCCTGAAGAACCAAATTCAAAGAGATAAAGTAATGTGTGTATGCACATCTGTTTTATGAGTAGATAAGAGTCAGTGCCAAAAAGTATTTTCTAGATATTTTAAGGGAAATTGAACAACAGGCATTGTTTCCTGCTGAGTCTTTAGTATAACAAAATACAGGCATTTGAGGAACCTGTGTATACAAAAACAATTAGATATTTGGGTTGTAAAATGTATGAAAACTTTCCATAAAACCAAACCACAAAATGTACATGTTAGTATTCCCAGACATGCTTGCAAAGTGCTTTTCCCAACTAAGTCTCTCTCTGTCTCCTCTTTATCATATACATATATGTCATTAGCTAATTAAGGAATTTATGCTTTGGAAGATTTAATATGCTCCATTCATCAATTTGGACTGTATTTTGGACCACCAAAGACAACATTAACCACAAAAATATAAAAGACAAGTCCTTGCAGTAATGTGTCTATCATTAATTTTGTTTGCACCATGAATGGTGGCAGAGTTATATTTGTGGTGAAGAAACCAAAGTTTCTTCCCTTTAATGAATGAGGTTATCACTAGAAGGATTTCATTTCTGACAGTCATATACATGCAAAGAAAACATAATCTGCCTTACAGATTTTTTCAAAGAAGAGATGAGTGGTTCTAAGTTCCCCAGTAGCTTTGGAAAACTATGAAGTCTCTTGTTAGTAATTTTCAGATCAGAGAAAACATTTGGCTTTTGGTTTTTGGGGATTGGCTTATTTCATTTAGCATGATATTCTCCAACTCCATCCATTTCCCAGAAAATGCCATAATTTCATTCTTCTTTTAAGCTGAGTAATATTCTCTTGAATATATCACATCTTTTTTTTTATCCATTCATCTATTGAAGGACACCCAAGTCGGTTCTATAGTTTAGCTATTGTGAATTGAGCTGCTATAAACATTGATGCAGCTGCATCACCATAGTATGTTGATTTTAAGTTCTTTGGGTAGACTGAAGAGTGGGATAGCTGGGTCAAATGGGAGTTTCATTCCAAGTTTTCTGAGGAATACCCATACTGCTTTCCATAGTGGTTTTATTATATGCAGATGCTAATTCACAATAAAGTGGGGAGCAGGCTCTAGGGAAGAATAGAGTTACCTTAGATTAGGTAGAGGGGAATGAAGGGAGGAGAGTGGAGGGGATATGGGGGTAGGAAGGTTAGTAGAATGAAACAGACATTATTTATATATATATATATATATATATATATATATATATATATATATATATATGACCTATGCAATTTTACAAAATGTATCATCAGAAAAATGAAAATTATACCCCATCTATATATTATAGTGCATAAATGCATTCTACTGTCATGCATAACTAATTAAAACAAATAAAAAATTAAATAAAAAGAAATTTTCAGATCAGATCTCTATTACAAAGGCAATTAAAACTGAAAAAAAATCTTTGAAAACTGTGTGAGACAGAACAAGATAGATAACTCCTGGAATCATCTTGGAGTTGAGCTTCTAGCATGGCTGAGATTAACGCCTCTGTGGGCAAACTTGGAGATAGTCCATTTGATGGTGGAGGTAGCAGGGCTTACATTACGGCATATCCACCAAATTGGACAGTCATTTGAGGGACAGACACATCTGTGTGTATGAGGAAAACAGCCTGCCAGAGTCTTCAGTGTATCACCTGAATATAAGTAAGGAAATGACAAGATTATGAGGCTGAAGAGAGGTATGCCATTTATCACTGTATTTCCACTTAGCAACTCATCTACCCCACAGTGTCTGCCATTGTTTCTGGAGCATTTCTCCCTTAAAAGCTGGCAAAGAATCAGTTGTGGATGCTGGAAGGACCCTGAAGAAGAAATAAACTTATTGGTTTCTGTATGCGTTTCTTCCGCCTTGCTTTAGCAGAGTTGAGCAGGAGCACAGGACACCCAGTTAAATTCTTGGTTTTTGACTTTTAACAGGACCATTAGTGGTTTCACAGACAGAACAGTTGATGACTTGCCAGGAAGTTCTGCAGATTTCCAAGCCAGGTTCCCAGGAAGTTCAAAGCCAATCCCCCTGCTTAGCAGCCCCCATAGACAGTTTCCTGATAAATTTCTTTGGCACTGCATCAGTCTCCTACTACCTGACTGCTGGCTTTGGTCACTGAATGTGGACAAGCTCTGGCCAGAAGCCAGTTACAAATTGTTTCACCATCCAGTGACTGCACACAAACCTTCTTGATGATGTCTGGATCTCAGTCATGAAGGGCGTCCATTCCATGTTTGTTTTCTCCTTGATTGCTGTATTAGTCAGCTCTGGCTGCCATAACAAAATACCATAGGAGATGGGGGCGGGGAAAGGGTTGGGCTTAAAAATAGACATAATTTTCTCTCAGTTATGAAGGCCAAAGGCCCATGATAGATGTTTTGGCAAATCTGTTTTCTGGTGAGAATTCCCTTCCTGGTTTGCAAATGGCCATCTTTTTGCTGTTTCTTTACAAGGCCTTTCCTTTGTGTGTATGATCTGTGTCCTAATCACCTTTTCACATTAGGACACCAGTCATATTGGGTAAGGATTCAACCCTTATGATGTCATTTAACCATGACCCCCATAAAAGCCTGATTTCCAAATATAGCCCATTGGAGATTGGGGTCTTAACAGATACATTTTAGGGGTCCTGATTCAATCCATGTCCTTTCTGCTTCACAGGAGGGTATTTTTAACATTCCTTTTGATTCTCATTTGGTAATTTATTTCCTTTAAGTAATTAATAATTATATATATTTAACCTCACCAAATCAAATTACTGCATGTGTTTTCTACCTCCTGTCAAGAAATATCTGATATAGAAGGACTTGAGATATCGTAGTAAACCACAAATCCTCTTCTCAGCGTGATGACTTACTGTATAAAAATAAACATTTGCTTTGCTCCAATTTTCAATAACCCACCTTGCTACTTTTAAGTGGTTCAGTTTGAAACTAGATCAATAGCCTCAATTTTCTCTTTAAAATCTGTATTTATCTGCCTTTCCTGAGATGGATTTAATCACATATGGGAAGCAACCTAAATATTTCCTAATGAAGTCATTGTCATGACCTACTGGTTCCCTGCCTTGGACTCCTTCACTCTTTAAGGTTGAGCCCTAATCAAGTCAATATTATGGTCACTCATCACGACATGGATCTCTATATTGGATAACTATTAAGAAATTTGTAATCTAAGTCCTATTTGCCTTACTTAACAGTGCAAACATCATAACTTCATGGGTAAGTGTGACCCTGATTTGTGTTACCAAATTTCTTCTGGGCCAAACAAATTAAGAACACTATGAGCCCCTTGTGACCTGCTGGTTTGTCAGTTAAATATCTACATTCAGCTGTTGTGAAGTGGCACCCCCTTTCTCCACAGAAAAGTCTTAACTGAGCTTCTCCAGAAATCTTCACCATGGCTGATTTTAGGACTGTCAGCAAAAGAGTCCTACAAAAGAGTTCAATGTAGATAAACTTCCAATTTTCATGTTGCCCTGTTTCACTTGGTCACTGGTCTGGAAGAAATCAGCACTCCAGGTGCTGGACACCCCCTTACTAGTTTTTCACAACCATGTATCCAGTATAGTAGTTTGTAGAAATATGTAGACAAGGTCGCTGGCCTTGAGCTGGAGCTTCACAGAGATGTCTACATTTCTAAGAGAAGTTACCAAGTGGGCTCCATGGTAACAGCTGGCAGGGGCAGGAAAAAAAGGGAAGAAGAAGCTCTCCCCTTCTCAGGTGTTGTCCTTGAAGGGTTAGCTTGCCCAGAACAGTAAAAGAAAAAGCTGATTTTATGTGAATGTCTACAAACTGTGAACTTCTGAGCCCCTCCCCTTACATGCTGGGTATAAAATTCTGAAACTACCTGAACTCCCTGTTCAGGGGATTGATTGATTACAGCAGAAGCTGTGCCCTCTGAACCTGGCTGCAGCCAAATAAAACTGTTTCTTGCTATCTTTGGTGCCTTACCTTGGCTGTCCCTACAACACTTGAAGTAAGAGATTAAAAAAAGAAAAGAAACAGCAACAAAATCAACAACAAACCAGTATCTCCTCTACTTTGCCTTCTAAATCATAAGTAAATTCTGTATTGTTCAATAGCATTTTTGGAGCCAACGAACCATCTTGGAGCCATGCATATTGGTCCTGAGGAAGTGTAATAACCTTGAAGGTCCCTTAGAAATGAGCTTTTATGTAGTGAGGCAGGAGCTTAAAACGGAAAAAAAAAAATTCCTTTCACCCACCAATTCAGTTATTTGGCCAACATCTTGGAAGAGGAAATATATCCAGTGGGAATCCCAGACAATTTCCTGTGAAGTAAGAGATTAAAAAAGAAAAAAAAGTAGGAAAAAAGGGTGGATGGAAGGAAGAAATACATCTCCTTAACCTTATATCTTCTCTACTTTGCCTTCTAAATTTTCAGTAAATTCTTTATCATTCACTAGTATTTTTAGAACCAGGGAGCCATCTTGGAACTTTGCATACTGGTACAGGAACCATCTTCTGTTTTGGCAATGGATATAAATAGTATATAGTCAAGGATAAGCCCACTTCTGGTGCTAAAAAATAGGGGAGAAGACACAGGAACTGGACCTTGACCTGTTCCTGTCAGGTGATAGTTGATAAAGCAAGCAGCTTAACCTCTCTATGTCCGTATTTTACTTTTCTCATCCATAATGTAATAATATAATAACAATGGGATGATGATGATATTGGAGTTATGAGATTTACATGTAGAAATGTTCAATCGGGTAGAAATTAAAAAACACTGAGTACTTGATAAATATTCTACTTGTTTTTAGTTTGGAGTGAAACAATCATATCATTTGAAAGTAAGCAAAACTAAAAAAAAGTAGAATGATTTGATTGTTTCACTCCATTCTTTTATGTCTGCCAATATATTTGTTCTGTCTTTTTTTTCTTTCTGTTTTTGAGGCACTGGAAATTGAACCCCTTGATGAGCTACCACTGAGCTACGTCCCCAGCCCTTTTTGTTTTATTTTGAATCAGGTGTTAATAAATTGCTTAGCTGGCCTCAAACTTGTGATCCTCCTGCATCAGACTCTGGAGCAAATGGGGTTACAGTTGTGTGTCACTGCACACAGTTTATTCTCTTCTTAAAATCACTTATTGATCTAATAGACTTATGAATGAAGGAAAAAGCTATAAAACACATACATATTGTATCTAACTGAAGAACACAGAACTCTGCCTATCATTTAAGTCACTTAAAAACTGATATAATGTCGGAAGTAAAGATGGCGGTGAGGGGTGTGCATTGCCCCCGTGTGCTGCGTCACTGTGTGGGAGTATGATGAGTCAGGACGGCTAAAGGCTATCTTGTTAGGAATTTCCAGCAATAGTGGGGTGCTCCAGAACCTGGAGGAAGGATTTCCATCGCACGAGGATCGGCTACGGGGACTCAAACGTGAGAGATTTGTCGCACGGAGGGTTACACTGCTTATTCAGCAAATCGCCCCGCAGCTAGAGTCTGCAGCGCGTGCTGGGAAACGAGGAGATAGCGACGCAGGGATACAGCGCTGCAGTTTCTGCCAGCCGTGCAAGCACCGTACTCAGTGCTGAATTCTGGCTTCCAGACGGGGGAAGGAAGTGGTCCATTTCGGTTCTCCACACCGGTCAGACCATAGAGGAGGCCATCAGCCACCATCTTGGAGAGGTGACGTCACCATCCCTGTTTTCGACTGACCGCAGCTCATTCAGCCATAGAACATGTAATTTCAGGCTGCCATTCGCCTGCGGCTTGCAGACAGATTACTCAGGCTCAGTGCCTGAGTGCTTCTTGGAGCCTGCTCTTATCAGAGCATACACCGAGCACGGAGCGGCCGAGTTCCGGCTCCCGGAACTGCCCTGGCCCAGGGCTAAGGAGCCCGCGGAAACTGCTTCTCGGTCCGGGTCCTGCTGAGGGCCGGTCAGGACTCACCCGTTGCTTTGGTTACCCTGCAAAGGGAACGAAATGCTGCCATTCGCATAGGATACCAACATGGCAGAGATCTGATGTCATCAGAAAGCAGCGGAGGAGAGAACTTCATCAATACCAGCGGTGACAGAAACACTTGGTCTCCTGGTAGGGAGGGTGAGGAACAGACACCCGAGTCTCTCTCGATTTGTCGTGGAGCCAGAGGGGAGGAGCCGGGCCGCCGCCCGCGCACGGAGCAGGCCCAGTGGCTCGCCGGCGTGGTGATCGCGTGACCCCAATTGGAGAGGGGGCAGAGCGAGCCGCCACCCGCGCCCGCAAGGTGGGCAGACCCGCAACCCAGTGGTACACGGGCATGGTAGGAGGGGCAGGGCAGAGCCGCAGCCCGCGCCTGCAAGGTAAGCAGACCTGCGACGGACTGGCAGGTCAGGCCCAGCGGCCTGCCAGTGTGGTACACACTTCACCCCAACTGGAGTAGGGGCAGAGCAGAGCCTTCGCCCGCGCCCGGATCAGGCCCCGCCAGTGTGGTGGTCATGTGACCCCAATTGGAGTGGGGGTGGAGCGGAACTGCCACCCGTACCCGCAGGGTGAGCAGACCTGCAACCAACCTGCAGATCAGGCCCAGCGGTCCGCAGGCGTGGTAGGAGGGGCAGGGCAGAGCCGCCGCCCACGCCTGCAAGGTAGGCAGACCTGTGACAGACTGGCGGATCAGGCCCAGGAGCCTGCCGGCGTGGTAGTCATGACACTCCAATTGGAGTAGGGGCAGAGCAGAGCCGCCACCCGTGCCCGAAAGGTGGGCAGACCTGTGACCGACCGGCGGATCAGGCCCGGTGGCCTGCCGGCATGGTACACTCGTCACCCCAATTGGAGTAGCGGCAGAACAGAGTCGCCGCCCGTGCCCGGAACAGGCCCAGTGACCTGTCGGCGTGGTAGTCATGACACCCCAATTGGAGTAAGGAGAGAGCAGAGCCGCCGCCTGCGCCTGCAAGGTAGGCAGACCGCCGCCCGACCCTGCAAGGGAGACTTTTCAACTATACAAGAGCAATATAAATATATAGGGGGAAAAACATTTCAAAAACACAACAGTTTCACCAAGCAGAAAGAAACACAAGCAGTATGAAAAGACAAGGAAAGAAAGGACCACAAGCAATGCAGGTCAACGCAACATTAGAAGAGGTAACAGCTGCAGCAGATGGAATGTCAGATAAAGAATTCAGGATATACATGCTTCAGATGATCTGGAGTATCAAGGAAGACATTAGACAGCAAAATCAGACAATGAAAGATCACTTCGACAATGAATTACACAAACAAATCCAGGAAGCAAAGGATCATCTATACAGGGAGATAGAGGTTATAAAAAACAAACAAACAGAAATCCTAGAAATGCAGGAAGCAATGAACCAACTTAAAAACTCAATGGAGAATACTACCAGCAGAGTAGAACACTTAGAAGATAGAACATCAGACAATGAAGACAAAGTATTTCAACTTGAAAAGAACATAGACATCTCAGCAAGACTGTTAAGAAACCATGAGCAGAACATCCAAGAAATATGGGATAACATTAAGAGACCAAACTTAAAAGTCATTGGGATACAGGAAGGTACAGAACTCCAAACCAAAGGAATGAGCAATCTATTCAATGAAATAATAAGAGAAAACTTCCCAGACTTGAAGAATGAGACAGAATCCCAAATCCTAGAAGCCTACAGGACGCCGAATGTGCAAAATCATAAGAGATCCACACCTAGACACATTATAATGAAGATGCCCAACATACAGAATAAGGAGAGAATTTTAAAAGCTACAAGAGAAAGGAAGCAGATTACATTTAGGGGTAAGCCAATCAGGATAACAGCTGATCTTTCAACACAGACTCTGAAAGCTAGAAGATCCTGGAATAACATATTTCAAACACTGAAAGAAAATGGGTTCCAACCAAGAATTGTGTATCCAGCGAAATTAAGCTTCAGGATAGAAGATGAAATTAAAACCTTCCACGATAAACAAAAGGTTAAAGAATTTGCAGCTAGAAAACCATCTCTTCAAAACATCCTCGGCAAAACATTACAGGAGGAGGAAATGGAAAATAACAATGAAAACCAACAGTGGGAGGTAGGACAGTAAAGGGGGGGGT
This sequence comes from Marmota flaviventris, assembly GCF_047511675.1. NCBI lineage: Eukaryota > Metazoa > Chordata > Mammalia > Rodentia > Sciuridae > Marmota > Marmota flaviventris. The sequence goes on along the minus strand of NC_092509.1, from coordinate 25,083,239 downwards.
GGAAATAATCAAAGAGGAAAACAAACCATGTTTAGTAACAGAAATAAACAAATATGGCTGGAAGAACAACCCATATCTCAATAATAACCCTAAATGTTAATGGCTTAAACTCACCAATTAAGAAACACAGGCTAGTAGAATGGATCACAAAACAAGACCCAACAATATGCTGCCCACAGGAGACGCATTTGATAGGAAAAGACATACATAGGCTGAAGGTAAAAGGTTGGGAAAAATCATATCACTCATATGGACTTTGGAAACAAGCAGGAGTGTCCATACTCATATCAAATAAAATAGATTTCAAGCCAAAGTTAATCAAAAGGGATAAAGAGGGACACTACATACTGCTTAAGGGAACCATACACCAACAAGACATAACAATCATAAATATTTATGCCCCAAACAATGGTGCAGCTATGTTCATCAAACAAACACTTCTCAAGTCCAAGAGTCTAATAGACCACCATACAATAATCATGGGAGACTTCAACACACCTCTCTCGCCACTGGACACATCTTCCAAACAAAAGTTGAATAAGGAAACTATAGACCTCAATAACACAATTAATAACCTAGACTTAATTGACATATATAGAATATACCACCCAACATCAAGCAGTTACACTTTTTTCTCAGCAGCACATGGATCCTTCTCAAAAATAGATCATATATTATGTCACAGGGCAACTCTTAGACAATATAAAGGAGTAGAGATAATACCATGCATCTTATATGATCGTAATGGAATGAAACTGAAAATCAACGATAAAAGAAGGAAGGAAAAAGCATACATCACTTGGAGAATGAACAATAGGTTACTGAATGATCAATGGGTTATAGAAGACATCAAGGAGGAAATTTAAAAATTCTTAAAGAAAAATGAAAACACAGACACAACATATCAGAATCTATGGGACACATTGAAAGCAGTTCTAAGAGGAAAATTCATTGCTTGGAGTTCATTCCTTAAAAAAAGAAAAAAAACCAACAAATAAATGATCTCATACTTCATCTCAAAATCCTAGAAAAAGAAGAGCAAAACAACAGCAAAAGAAGTAGAAGGCAAGAAATAATGAAAATCAGAGCTGAAATTAAAGAAATCGAAACAAAAGAAACAATTGAAAAAATTGACAAAACTAAAAGTTGGTTCTTTGAAAAAATAAACAAAATCGACAGACCCTTAGCCATGCTAGCGAAGAGAAGAAGAGAGTGAACTCAAATTACTAGCATACGGGATGAAAAAGGCAATATCACAACAGACACTTCAGAAATACAGAAGATAATCAAAAATTATTTTGAATCCTTATACTCCAATAAATTAGAAGATAGTGAAGGCATAAATAAATTTCTTAAGTCATATGATCTGCCCAGATTGAGTCAGGAGAATATAGACAACCTAAACAGACCAATATCAATTGAGGAAATAGAAGAAACCATCAAAAGACTACCAAATAAGAAAAGCCCAGGACCGGATGGGTATACAGCAGAGTTTTACAAAACCTTTAAAGAGGAACTAATACCAATACTTTTCAAGCTACTTCAGGAAATAGAAAAAGAGGGAGAACTTCCAAATTCATTCAATGAGGCCAACATCACCCTGATACCTAAACCAGACAAAGACACTTCAAAGAAAGAAAACTACAGACTAATATCTCTAATGAACCTAGATGCAAAAATCCTCAATAAAATTCTGGCGAATTGGATACAAAAACATATCAAAAAAATTGTGCACCATGATCAAGTAGGATTCATCCCTGGGATGCAAGGCTGGTTCAATATACGGAAATCCATAAATGTTATTCAACACATCAATAGATTTAAAAATAAGAACCATATGATCATCTCGATAGATGTGGAAAAAGCATTCGACAAAGTACAGCATCCCTTTATGTTCAAAACTCTAGAAAAACTAGGGATAACAGGAACATACCTCAATATTGTAAAAGCAATTTATGCTAAGCCTCAGGCTAGCATCATTCTGAATGGAGAAAAACTGAAGGCATTCCCTTTAAAATCTGGAACAAGACAGGGATGCCCTCCCTCTCCACTTCTGTTCAACATCGTTCTCGAAACACTGGCCAGAGCAATTAGACAGACAAAAGAAATTAAAGGCATAAAAATAGGAAAAGAAGAACTTAAATTATCACTATTTGCAGGTGACATGATTCTATACCTAGCAGACCCAAAAGGTTCTACAAAGAAACTATTAGAGCTAATAAATGAATTCAGCAAAGTGGCAGGCTATAAAATCAACACGCATAAATCAAAGGCATTCCTGTATATCAGCGACAAATCCTCTGAAATGGAAATGAGGACAATCACTCCATTCACAATATCTTCAAAAAAATAAAATACTTGGGAATCAACCTAACAAAAGAGGTGAAAGACTTATACAATGAAAACTACAGAACCCTAAAGAGAGAAATAGAAGAAGATCTTAGAAGACAGAAAAATATACCCTGTTCATGGATAGGCAAAACTAACATCATCAAAATGGCGATATTACCAAAAGTTCTCTATAGGTTTAATGCAATGCCAATCAAAATCCCAACGGCATTTCTTGTAGAAATAGAGAAAGCAATCATGAAATTCATATGGAAAAATAAAAGCCCCAGAATAGCAAAAACAATGCTAAGCAGGAAGTGTGAATCAGGCGGTATAGCGATACCAGACTTCAAACTATACTACAGAGCAATAGTAACAAAAACATCATGGTACTGGTACCAAAACAGGCGGGTGGACCAATGGTACAGAATAGAGGACACAGAAACCAATCCACAAAACTACAACTATCTTATATTTGATAAAGGGGCTAAAAGCATGCAATGGAGGAAGGATAGCATCTTCAACAAATGGTGCTGGGAAAACTGGAAGTCCATATTCAACAAAATGAAACTGAATCCCTTTCTCTCGCCATGCACAAAAGTGAATTCAAAATGGATCAAGGAGCTTGATATCAAATCAGAGACACGCCGTCTGATAGAAGAAAAAGTTGGCTACGATCTACATAAGGTGGGGTCGGGCTCCAAATTCCTCAATAGGACACCCATAGCACAAAAGTTAATAACTAGAATCAACAAATGGGACTTACTCAAACTAAAAAGTTTTTTCTCAGCAAAAGAAACAATAAGAGAGGCAAATAGGGAGCCTACACCCTGGGAACAAATCTTTACTCCTCACACTTCAGATAGAGCCCTAATATCCAGAGTATACAAAGAACTCAAAAAATTAGACAATAAGAAAACAAACAACCCAATCAACAAATGGGCCAAGGATCTGAACAGACACTTCTCAGAGGAGGACATACAGTCAATCAACAAATACATGTAAAAATGCTCACCATCTCTAGCAGTCAGAGAAATGCAAATCAACACCACCCTAAGATATCATCTCACTCCAGTAAGATTGGCAGCCATTATGAAGTCAAACAACAACAAGTGCTGGCGAGGATGTGGGGAAAAGGGTACACTTGTACATTGCTGGTGGGACTGCAAATTGGTGCAGCCAATTTGGAAAGCAGTATGGAGATTTCTTGGAAAGCTGGGAATGGAGCCACCATTTGACCCAGCTATTCCCCTTCTTGGTCTATTCCCTAAAGACCTAAAAAGAGCATTCTACAGGGACATTGCTACATCGATGTTCATAGCAGCACAATTCACAATAGCAAGACTGTGGAACCAACCTAGATGCCCTTCAATAGACGAATGGATAAAAAAAATGTGGCATTTATACACAATGGAGTATTACTCTGCATTAAAAAATGACAAAATCATAGAATTTGCAGGGAAATGGATGGCATTAGAGCAGATTATGCTAAGTGAAGCTAGCCAATCCCTAAAAAACAAATGCCAAATGTCTTCTTTGATATAAGGAGAGTAACTAAGAACAGAGTAGGGACGAAGAGCAGGAGAAGAAGATTAACATTAAACAGGGATGAGAGGTGGGAGGGAAAGGGAGAGAGAAGGGAAATTTCATGGAAATGGAAGCAGACCCTCAGGGTTATACAAAAGTACATACAAGAGGAAGTGAGGGGAAAGGGAAAAATAATACAAGGGGGAGAAATGAATGACAGTAGAGGGGGTAGAGAGAGAAGAGGTGAGGGGAGGGGAGGGGAGGGGAGGGGGGATAGTAGAGGATAGGAAAGGCAGCAGAACACAACAGACACTAGTATGGCAATATCTAAATCAATGGATGTGTAACTGATGTAATTCTGCAATCTGTATATGGGGTAAAAATGGGAGTTCATAACCCACTTGAATCAAAGTGTGAAATATGATATATCAAGACATTTGTAATGTTTTGAACAACCAACAATAAAAAATTTTAAAAAAAATAAAGAAAAAAATAAATAGAAGTAAATGAAATCCAAACTGATAAAATATAAATTCATTTTTGTATAATTTATTCATACAAATAAATTTCTAACTCAAACTGAAAAAAAAACTGATATAATGTCAAGTTCATTCATTCAGTCAGGTTTTTTTCTTTGCTAACTATGATAATATTATATCACATAATGCTTTTTGGAAATGGCTTTAATAGTTGTATTAAATGAGATGTAATGAAATCTTAACCATAAATATCATGGTTTTGCTAAGTTTGGCAAATGTAATTTAGAAAAACAAATAGTGAGAAAGTCATTTTCTTAGAAAAGAGGAAAGAAACAAATTTATAATAGCTTTCCATGCCTTACATGAAACGTACTTTAATTTAATACACACAAGAAAAACCATATTATCTCACCTATATTATAATGTGAGATGATTAGATTCCCTAGCTTTAAAATGAGTCATCCCAGCACCAGGAGCAATATCCATGAATGGAATCCTTGAGCCCTCCCACTTGATTCTTGCTTTTGTTTCTGGCTTCTTGCTTGGGTCTTTGTGAAGATAGTGCTAATCCTTTGACTTCAGCTTCTATTCCTAGGAGCTCCTCCTCCTGATCTAAGAACACACTTCACCTCTCCACTTCCAAGCAGCTTCTATATCTTTCTCCCCTCTACTTGAAGAATCCTGGTCTCCTGCCTCCCTTTCCAGTGTCTGTCTTTTTGGATGATCTTTGGGCTGAGTGTCCATGGACTCCGATCAAGAAAGGATAGAAAGACATCAAAGATCACTTATGGAATATTGACTCTACACTCATCTGCACTAATATTTTTCAGACTGTCAAAATGATTGTATTCTCTTTGTCATGATAAAGTCAATTTCAAAGTTTGAAAGATATCCAACTATGTGAGGCATGGGACCTCTTACATTGCACATAACAGTGTATAAACTACTTGGTGTAGTTTGCCAGTGTGTGTACTAAAGATTCAAAATAACTTTAGAGAAATCATCTTATTTCCATAGGCATGTCTAAGAAGGAATGTTTGTAAAGCTAAAAATGTTGAAAGTTTTAGTTTCAATGAATGTAAAAAACAAAAGTAAACCTAAAAATGAATAACAAAACACAACAAAATCCCAGCAGCATCTAATGCCATCACCTTGGTAAAGGAAACATGTTAAAATATCAAACGCATTTATTTTATTCAAATGGAGGCACTACAGTCTGCACGGCATCATGCTCCTGTGTTTCTGTAGCCTTTGAAATTAGACCACTGAATTCACCTGCTGAATTTCTAGAATCCAGGACTAGTTTTGTCCCTCGGCAGGAAATACAGAGATGCCAGTATCCTCATCTTGGTGAGCTAAGGCAAATCGGAAAACACAGTGGGAGATGAAGTATCAATGAGAACAGGACCTCAGGCATGATGAAGTTCTCTCACTTAATTTACTTTCAGCCCAGCAACCAAATACTTAAATGGTATGGCTCAGATGAAACGTCCAAGTCAATGGACTCACCTTCTGTTTGCTCTCTTTGACCTTCCTTGAAGGCAGTCTGGAATTTCAGATTACTTGAATTTATCAAGTAGGGGGAACCATTGGCTTACTGATTTATACCACTGAAGAGAAACTAAGGTTGAAACTGTTAGAGCCTCTACCAGTAGTCATGCAAATACACACATGCTGTTCTGAAATCTCCTACTACCGCATGCTATTATTAGGCATCACTGGTTGCTTATACAGAGCCTTCCACTCTTTTGAGATTTGGCTTCAATGTTAGTTGTGAGAATAAATTTCCAAACGTTACCTCAAGTCATTTTACTGCCAATCTCAAGCCTAAGTTTGTGTATGTGTGTGTGTGTGTGTGTTTGTGTGTGTGTGTGTGTTTATAGGTGTGTTACTAGGGACGGAACCCAGGGATCTGTACACGATAAGCAAATAGTCTACCACTAAGCTACATCCCTAGACTATGAGTTATTTTCTTAACAACTTCTTTATTATCCCAATGGCTTGGGAAATGGTCTAGGAACTCAGTTTGGCATTGTTTTCTTTTCTCCTTTCCTTGCCTCTGGGAACAAACCTGGGCTGTGGACTCTATGCTTGCTTCTTGGTATAAACCAGCTGCCTGACCTTCAGACCTGCAAATGGCGGCTATAGTAGAGGATCCCTTTCCAGTTTCTAATACAGAAAGCTCACCTGGATCCACCAAATGTCTTTTCCTAAAGTCTTTCTGGGTGTCTGAACTTTGCTATATTTACCAGAATCTGAATCTGCCACTTCAAATTCATAGTGGACTTGTATAATTTCTTTCTCCCTAAGTATCCACATTCTGAAAACCATATTGTAGCTCTGTGTGCTAGATACCATGTGGGCATTGTGGATCTGCATGTAAATGAGATTTGGCCCTGTGTCTAAGATGCTTTCCCTTGGTAGGGAAAAAGGAGAGTTAAACAGACACAACAAGACAGGTAAGTGTCATAATAACAATGATTATGGGATGCTACCGGGCAACAATGCCTTTGTGAAGAGGTTGCTAGAACATTCCAAATGAATGGAAGTGGGTTCAAAAGGACAGTTCATTGCAGGATCCTAGTAGAATGAATCAGTCAACCTGATCAAAAATGAAAAATAAAGGTTGAGGCTTACAAAAAGACCTATTAACAAAGAGGGCAGTCTGTATCATTGTCCTTCTATGTACTTCTTACCTGATGGCATCATGAAGAAAAGATCTCTTGGCTCAGAGTGTCATAAGGGTGTGACAGCAATTCTTTATTCCTTTACTATTTGATCTTTTCTAATCCACTGGCTTCCCTTTGTGTCCAAACCTTTGATCTTTGGGACAGTGGTATTCGTATGATACTTTGAAGAATGTTCAGTTTAAAGCCAGGCACACTTGTCCCTGCCCCTTAAGCATTTGAAGGATTTTCGTAACCCTGTAAACCTCAGTCTTTTTACATGTCAAATGAAGCTAATAATAATGCAGATAAGATAAAGTATCTAATTGTACTGATATGTACAGGATACATAATAATTACTAGTTTCTTTTTCAAATTAGGGTTGTTAAGCAGATGTGCAGCTGATTCTTGGAAATGCTTTCCAGATCCCAACCCCTCTCAGATTTCCAGACAATAAAGCATCCTTTGACATTATAGAGGTTCAGGAAGATCTAGAAAGCTCACTCTTAAATTTCTCACACTTGTCATGTTTTATGCCACTGTGGCTTTGCATTTGCTGTACAACTGAAGATTGTTATTCTTTCTTCTGGATTCAATTTAAACATTAAATTATCTGAGGTATTTTCTCTAGTCTGCCCTTGCCTCTCCAAGGGAAGTGCACAGTTCCTTCCCTGTATACTTTACTAAGTATGCATTTACCAAAATGTGAACCATCTGCAAAAATCTGCATCTTATATTTTGTATTTTTTTTGTTTGTTTTTTGGCAGTACCAAGTATTGAACCCAGGTGCACTCTGTCACTGAGCCACATCTCCAGCACTTCTTATTTTAAGACACTTCTTATTTTAAGACAGGGCTTTACTAAGTTTCCCAGGCTCACCTTGACATTGTGAACCTCTTTCCTCAGCTTCCCAAGTAGCTAGGATTATAGGTGTGTGCCACCATACCTGAATAATAATTTTGTTACATCCATGAAATTACTTTTCAATTATTTTTATGTACCAACATATAGAACTTTTGTTTTACATATACACCCATATTTTCCATATCTGGCTGCATGCTTATAAGTGCTTAATTAATACTTGAATAGGTGAAAGGGCAAAAAAACTGGATAAACAAAGAAGGGATTGAATGATTAAATAATATGAGTTTTTACTGGGGCACAAGTCTAGCCAGAGTTAGAAAGATGAATTAGACATAGTCTATTTGGTAATGTATTAAATAAAACTAAGACTAGATAAATTCCTTTTAAATAAAAAGCAAAAAATATTTAGAACTCCAAAATCCTGAATTCATGAACTCTGCCTATAGGTTATAGGTACCGATCAAGTTTCTAGTGAGCATGGAACTTTCATACTGAGCCAAGAGTTACAGAGGAATGCTACCATATAGAAACATGTTAGCCTGTTAGTCTGGCATAAGGATTGATAGTTACAGTTACCATAATACTATCAAGAACCAGACAAAGGAACTTAATAGCTACATGTACAATGTTTCATCAATGGGATTTCCTCTTCTTACCACTCTCTAGTTAGATCTTAATGACTTAGTATTCAACTAAAGCCATATCATCTATTATAGATTAAGATATTTTATTTGTGAATGATTTTGATGACATAATTGAAAGTGCTGCCTGAATTTTTTTCACACATCTTGTAGTAAAATTTCTTTTCTGCATATTTCTCACAAATCTTCATGCTTCAAATAAAAATGTACTGGAATGCTGAAAACTGATGCCCTATTAATTAAATGAATAAAACAAGAGACAATTTGAATTTAGCTTAATAAGCAAACCAAAGTGAAGGCAGCTGTGTCCCATTAGCTTCTGATTTTCTGTAAAATGGAGGGGAGAGTGAATGCAAGAAAGAGCGTCTAAAATTGAGCAGCTTGTGGTTATGTTGCTATGGCTACTGGAGTTTTTTTTTTTTTTAATGCTTTACTGGGTTGGTGAAGAAACAGACTGTTTGGAATAATTGTTGCACTGAACACTCCTATTCAGTGAAATAGTACTGATATTTGACCATAAGCTTTCAGTTCCCTCACAGAGTTAAAACATGGATGTTAAAGGAAAAATTCAAATTAGCTCATGAATATTAGATCTATTTTCCATTAGCCAAGGGAGGAAAATCCACCAATTTAAGGATAGATATCAGGATAGAAACATTCCCAATCATTATGTGCTACCTCTAGAAAGCTGAGTAGTATCTCTGAGCAAAGATTAAGCCATTTGAGATTTCTATCTAAAAAGGGAATTGATCCTACTACATGGAATAGGAAAATTGTGTTAAAGAAGCCCCATTCCCTAAAGAACTCCTTGTAGGTATGCATGGCTAAATCAAAGAAACTCATTCTATAGAGAATATACTTCAACTCACTATAGCTATAAAAAGAAATATATCCAAGAGGAAATAACCTAAGTTAGAGAGAAGGCATTCCTTATAAAAACATGGCAAGGTTAAAGGTTATCTCCCCCCACCCCCGGAATCTCTCAGCAGCACCACAGAATTGTCTTAAATGACTGTTAATTTTCTTCCCCATGAATGCAGGGAAATCACACATATTCCAAGAATGATTGAAATTGTATTGTGTTCTTTTGGAACAGTCAATAATACTACCTTCAGCCCTTTTAGAGTAGGAGATTAAATAGGAATATATAGAAGCCTTTAAGAGTTTCACAAGAAGGGGAGGCTCTAAGCCTGGGGGGAAGTAGGTTCAGAGCCATGTGGCTCAGGATCTTGTTCTCTTTAGCCCCCTTTGAGTTTTTCTGCTCTGATTTAAATCACCAATACCATATTAGCCCTAAGAACAGCATTCATTAAGGTTTAGGCTCAAGGATGGGTAACTTGGCACTCTCTATTTCTGTAAATATTAGTCCATAAATGAAGGAATATTGAATAATGACACTCATTTTTAGGTCAATGCTTTAAGGGAAATTTCCACACTTCCACTTACCTCTCAGATAAGATACAGGCTTCTGCATGGAATTTGGTGATTCAGCCAATAGATGGCTTCACCTTTCCCCTTTAGCCCATACAGTGTGACTTAATTTCTGTGAGAATTAAAAACATAAAGAGCACCCTCCCATCATTACAATGTCCATAGGACAAAATGCTAGACATATGCATACAGTAGAGCTTTATCAGCACACTCTGCTTGCTTATCTGGAGGAATATCAGAAGGTGCATGCAACACCAGTAAATGGAGATGCCTTGTTACTAGGACCCCAATTTCATACTAGAAATATGAATTAATAAGATGAGGAAATGAGTTTTGATTTTTTACTTTTTAATTATAAGATAATGCCAAATTTATAGTAGAGTCTATTTGACTGCTAGAATTGTAACAGCATACATGTCTTCAATTCTAATGCAAAGTTCAAAAGCATAAACCAATGTATTTTCTAACTAAAGACATCATGGTGGGGCAGGGGAGGGGAGAAGAAAAAGGAAAAAAATGAAGATAAAGAATATCATTATTGGCATTATTAAATGAAAATCAAGTAGACTATCTTGATATTTTGCTTCCAGTTTCTCAATTAGACAAATTATGTGATGTGGAAAGTATTTTATTTCTGATTCTTTCCTTTCTTTCTGCATCTCTATAGTATTCTATCTGCAGGAGGAAATAACTTAGGTAAATATTTGCAACTTGCCATAGCACTTGATTTGACAATCCAAATATGCATGACTAATTTTTGTTAACTTATTTACTTCCTTTTTGCAATGTAATTTTTAAATAAGTCTATACCTTTAAATATTGTTGCTTTTATATTAAAAGATTCATGAATAAAGTAATATAACATTATAAGGATTCTAATTTTGACAATAAATTGTTGATGTCTATTTTCCTTTCTGAATATGCCATTGGTGTAATGTTTATTTGAACATATAAATATATCAATAATATGTGTCACTTCTTTATCAAGCGACCTTTGGGAAATGTTGCAAGAATAATTTAGAAATAACATGTAGGCGTTTCTTCTACAGAAATGTTATATTGTTCTAATGATATATAATTTTTCAACAGCAGAGTTTCTGCTCTGGCAACCTGATATTTATATGTGCAATACACCCCATCATCAGACCATCAGAGAATTTAACGAACTCCAAAATCACAACATGGAAAAATGTGGAAATGAAAATTTGGGGTAGCATATTTCAGTGCATCTAAAGCAGTAGCTGAATCTAAATCATAAAACTAAAAAGCCTACATATTTTACTTTAGAATAGCAATCAAATAAAAATATCCTTTAGCTAAGATGAATAAATAAAGCCAAACAGTCAATTTTTGTTTTTGCTTGAGATGTGTGTGTGTGTGTGTGTGTGTGTGTGTACTCCAGACACTGTCTTTTCTTAAAAGAGAATGGGACATGAGCACTTAGAATTGCCAGGCCCATAAAATGTGTTTGACAGCACATAATCTTGATATGTAATTCTCATACATTTCCTTTGTTTTTAAAACAGTAGGGTAAGAAGTGGGCTGTCATGAAGTGTGGAGTCAGACCTCAGTTTTGCCTCCACTCTTAACTACTTGTGTGAACTTGAGTTAGTTGCTGTAACTCTCTGACAGTGTCCTTAATTGTGAACATAGAAAAGTACCTGTTTTTCTAAACTTCCCAAATTACATATGCTAGGTCTTCACACAAAATGCATCTCACTAACAAAAAATAAGCTATTAATCTCTCTAGTAGGTGAGTGAGCTACAAAGCACTTTACTCAGCCCTGTTCATGTTATTGCCTATTGGCACCAATCTGTGTTGGGGACATTTTACCCAGTGTGTCCTGGTACCTCTACTGAAATATGTTACTTTATTTACTAATCAAGTATTTCTTGAACACAAAGCTAAGAGGAGAATAAAACGGTTGAGTAAGAAGTGGTTCTTCTTTTAGGTAATCTCGGAATTTCTACATAAACCTATAAAGAGGTATCATCATTATTGCTGTTAAAATTTATTTTGGAAGATTAAAAATTCATACAAAAATAAAGCTCTTTAAGAAGCAATAATAAAGCTTCAGAGATTTCCCCAGAAAGGTTCTGGAGCTGCAGGAAGAGTAAATTAATACAGATGATTCTGTGCATACAGGCACTGCAACATCTACCAGCCAAATATGGATAGGTTCATGCTCTCAAAACTGAGTAAGATCTGTCTTTCTCATAGTTCTATGGAGAAAAATCCCCTGATTTTCCTCTCAGAGACTTGACTGTAGTAACATAATATTTTTTTTTTTGCAAAATAAAAAAAAAAAACGAGAAGTTATAACTTGATCCAAGAGAGAGATATGACCTAAATAAAATAAATTTTCACAAATTTTTGCATGGCTCTACCACAGATTTGATATGCTACTAGAGGAGAAAAAGAAAAAGGAAATGATAATTTGTCCTCAAATTTAAGGGAAAATAAACAATCAAACGAAGAAGAAAAAGCACTAGAATTTTACCAAGAAGCAAATCCAAAAAAGTCTTTAAAGTACAATACAAACTAGACTATAAAGATAAAAAAAAGAAAAATAAAAAAAAACGTTGAATACAGAATATGGCATTCACAGCTGGAGAAGTTACAATTGATAAATGGGCTACTACTTAGAATATTTTCTGAAAAGTTGACAAGAGGATTTCCTGTAGAACTTTCTTCTTACAGAGTATTGGAAATGCTCACAGAGTATTAGAAAGCACCTGTTCTACAACATGAGTGGTCCTACTACCCACATGTCAAACACACAAACATACAAATAAAAACCCCCTAAATAGTTATGATGTTGGAAGTATAAATTCTACCCAACAGATGATGATTCTGTAACTTCCCTGAAAAGAACCTCTGTTTCACGAAGCTTGGAGGTGGATCTAGATATCTAGATTTTGCAACAAGTAAGAGAAGTTTAAGAGAATTCAACAGAGTTTTTACAGCAATAAGTAACCTGTCATTGTGTTTTTAGATCTCTAAGAAATTTGAATTGGTGAAAGATAGAATGTGAAATTTTAGATAGAAAGAGTTCATGAGATTCACTAATCTTTCCTCACTCCTGACCCTCATTCATTTCCTTGATTGATAAGACAAAATAATTTGCTCAAACTCTCATGAACAGTCATGTTAGATGCAAAACAGAAACTTAATTTTCATGACACAGCTCTGATTTACTTCAGTATCTTATACCACAATGTCAAGGCAACTAGAAAACACTTGGATGCAACCATAAGCTTTAATTATCTGATTTCTAATTGTTTAAAATTATGTCAAGGGCTATAAACACACACAAATAGGTTAACAGGAGACCCACATTGCCCTTAGGATAGAGATAGTCAAAGAATTGGTGGTGGAAACTAAGTTTCTAATCATAATTGCAAAGCTTAAGAAGGGTGTAAATGATGAAAGATTTTAATTCTTTCCAAAATTATAATAATTATTCCATCGTATACTTTATATAAGAACCATAAGCTCAGATATTTCAGTAAGGATATATATGTCTCTAGTACTAAATATGAAAAATTAATAATGAACATAGAGAAGGATGAATGACAATATCTGCTATGAGAAAATTAATTCTTTATAGGTTAGTGTGTACATTTCTTTCCACCTTAGCTAAGGCTGTAAACGAAGAAAGTCTGTGATAATGTAGCTTACTCCCTAATGAAGCAACTTCTAATAGAATGTGATTAGTCATTAGCTCCTGGCTTCTCCTACTTATTCTCCTCAATTATTTCATTGACCACACGATAATGCAAGTGAATTTTACAAGTGGATTTTTTTAAACCTCATTTGTAGTACTATGTGGGTTTTCACACAATTAGATTTGATTTTGTTGTTGAAACAAATGCTAACATCGCTGCTAGTCTTCCCAATCAAAAACATGGAAAACCAGTTCCAGAGGGAATAATAAGTCCCTCTCAAATCTGATATGTAAAACACTAGAAAATCAGTACAATCTCTGATAATTATGGTCCACACCTTCATCTGTTTAGTGTCATGCACTATATGAGGATCAATTTTGGCAAAACTATATTCCCAGAACGGAAGATTGATTGACACTAGAATGCCCTTTCTATTAAGAAAAAAAAAATGCTGTCTGGTTATGTTCCTATTGATCTTTTGATCATTTTCCCATAACTTGAAGGATGAATCTTGTCAGATTTCAGGAAACACCATTGTTTTCAGTGGACAGAAAGCCTTGTTTAGAATAGAACTAGGCATTCACTCACGAGAGCCCTTTCCTCCTGGCAGGACAGGTAGTGTTTCTCTAAACCCAGTGGCGTGGAGCTAATAAGAAAATCATGCCAGACTATTGATATCAAAGTGTAGTTCAATCACTAAAGAAAATAACAGATGATGGACCATTTTCTGATACCTAGGAGAATATATTGATTATATACAAGGAGCTCACTGTTAAGAAAAAAAAGTGACATATGTATTTCTGAAATATCTGGAGTTTGACTCTGTTACATAATACACACTATGTTATTAGACATTTCAGGTAATTTTCTTAATCTTATTTTACATGATAAAACTCCATAATGAAAAGCAATCACCTCATATTCTAAGAGTGAATAAAATTCAACAAATATTAAAATTATTAAATAGTATTTATGTTGAAGACAAGTTAGGCCTTTACACAGAATGGAATGAAGAAAAAGAAATGTTTTGATGAGACATAACTGCAAAATGTAATATGAAGCCGAAATGCTACCCCAAATATAATAGATAAAAGTGAACACCCAGTGTAGAAAGTATATTTCCACCTTAGAATGGCATGCACTTGTTCACAGAGTAGCCAAACTTGAGTTGAATATAAGAATGAGTGGGACTTCAGAAAGCATCCATGGTCCCATGGCTTCCCTTTTCCTTACAACATCCCAGAGAACAAAAGTCACATGAGAGGGCGAAGATTGGCAGAGGATTTGGTTTCTTAAAACATGTCACATGTCTTTGTGGATTGTCTAGACCATCATCATTACCATTTGCCTAGAGCAAGTTGAGTTCTTCTCCATCCTGTCTAGCCCTTGTGCATCTTTCACATGTATTTTGTTCTGAAAAATTCCTATTGACAGTTTTTGTTTCAACATTAATTATTTTATTCCTGTAATTCACGTGGGTAGACATGATTTTTACATTGTTTACATTTCTATAACATAATTTATAGGCTTACATAGCTTAATAATATAACATAATTACATGTTTATATATTTATACTCCTCCTGGGCCACAAGCTCCTGAAGTTAATAAGTAAATATTATAAATTTCTGTACACTCAGGACTTAATTTACAACCTAAAAATTGCAAATTTTCAGTAAGACTTGTCATTTTCTTAACTGAATGGAATAATGAGTGAATACAGGGAGATTTTAACCTTCTTTAATTATTTCCAAATTTTACTTTCCATAGCATAATATTTTATATTGATGGTTTATGATCTTATAATGTCTCTCGTATAAGGAATATGACCATGACTATATGTATGCATTTTATACAAATGCCAATACCTGGTTCTATTGTTTGAAAAAGCATATTTAACAATATAATTTTGTAAGATATAAAACAAGAAGTTCGGAAGATGGTATAAAATCTCATGCATTGTTCAAGGTTATGGAAGAATTCAGAAAGTGGCAACTTGAACATTTCCTTTTATTGCTGAGTATCTAGAAGAGGCCATTCTCCCTCTAATATCAGTTTTGTGTGGAGTGAAGGTAATGCTTTATGGGAAGACGATCTTATAACATTGTCAGAATGCTCCATAAAAGTGTCATTATGATGATTTTTGCACTCTAAAACATAAATGTCTCTTTAAATGCAATATTTACTTATAAAAATATGAAACTCATTCAGTGCTGACATATTTACAATTCTAATACATAAAACAAAAATAACTAGAGGTAGACACATCATTATATAACATCAATTTTTCACATTAAGTGACAAAAAGATATTGAATGATAAGATGACAATATAAACTTTAATCACAGATGGTTCTTCAACCTTTCATAACCTATGGAAATGCTCATAGCACTTAGATAAGAATAGTTGTAAACATCATTATCTGTTAAGTAGTACCCTGCTGGGTGGCGATAATTTGGGAGTCCAAAACAAGGAAACAAAATCTAATTGAAAGTCACCTTAAAAAAATCAGATTTGTATATGGCTCAGACTTAGAGATTTTAGTACTATCATGATGATACAGTTCTATTATGAACTATAGAAATGATTATTGTACTATGCTGCAGGAATGTCCTTCCAATTGTAATACTATCAAAATGATGCTTTATATTCCAACAGCAAAGTTTAATGAATAGGCAATCTATTTTACTTTTTAAATCTCATGAGGAATACATAAATGCTTATATTATAAAGTATCAATATGTATATAATGTAAAACTTGGAAATTACTTTTTATAATAAATATTTCATTTCATTTTTACCCAATTTTCACACTGTCAATGATTTTATACATTTTATGTAGATGTGTTTATATATATATATATATATATACACACACACATATATATATATACATTGTTTATATATATATACATATATACATATATATGTGTGTGTATTTACTGAATATATGGTGAATATATAGCTGAATATATGGTGAATATGTAGTTGTATTTGTATTAATTTTTATAATTACATTTTCACTTAAGAAGATCTCTTTGGAGCAAGGAAAAACAATTATAGTTAAACTATATTTGTTATTTTAAGAACTGTCTATAATTCCTCAAGTAGCCTGTACCACAGTGGTTTAAAACCATGTCCCCATTTATGGATATTTAATCTGAATCCAATGTTTTCTTATTGAAAACAACTTCAGAATTCCTCTTTTAGTTATAATAAAATAACAGAGACCAAATTTGACCACTTACATTATAAAACTAGAAACCTGAAGAAAGTACTTTAGACAACTTTCTTAGATATTGAAAACAGACAAGATATGTCTGTAGTCCCCGAGACAAGGGAACCAAGCTGGGTTACTTCACTTAATATAATGTTCTCCAGGTTCAACAGAGTTGCCACAAGTAACAAGATTTCATCTTTTTTCAGATGAATAAATGAATGCAGGTGTTTTCAAATTTTAGACCTTTCAATTTCTATGTAGCAGTATATTATTCTGATTTTCATTTATCTTTCTTTAATGACAAATGGTTTTGAGCATATTCTATATGTTTATCAGCCATGTATTTATATCATTTTTTGATATGTCTACTCTGATATTTTACCTATTTTTAAGAACTATTTCTTTCCTTATTATGAAGTTATAAGCATTCTTTGTATATACAGGATTCAAGTCAATGTCAGAAATGCGCTTTGTATTTACATTTTTAGATTAAAAAAGCATTTTTGTTATAAATTCTAATTCATAATTTTTATGGGTTATATTTAGGAGATTGTAATCTACAAATTATTTAACCCCAAAATAAGCAAATTTTCTCTTCTATTTTATTCTGAAATTTTTTTCTTATATTTTAGGGTTAAGTCTAGCTATATATTTGGCTTAATGTTTTATAGGTTGTAGGTGGGCAGCTGGGCTCTTCTGTCTCTTTTCCTCCTTCATCTTTTCATCTTCTTCTTTCCATATGAATATCAAATATTTTGAGCAATTATAATATTGTCTAAAAAACCCTATCATTTCTGCATTGTTTTATTTTTACCTTTGTAAAAAAGTTCACTTGAATAAAGTTTAGTGGGTTTATTTCTGGGCTTTCTTTTCTGCTCTATTTTTCCACATGTAAGTCTGACTATCATTTAATCTTATTATCATTTTATAGCAAGTCTTAAAATTGTTAAGTGAGATATCTTTGAATTTTACCTTATATTTTGCATTAGTTATTAAAGCAAATGTGGTATTATAAAATATAAATGGGAGAACTGACCAGTCAGTGTGCATTGAAAATTCTTGGGATGTTGAGTGATATTGAATTGAATGTGTAGATGAACTGGGGAGAGGTGACTTATCAGATTACCTTGAGTCTTTCTTTTGATCTCTGAGCTATGCATATCTGTTTACATTTTCTCTGATTTTGTCAATGTTTTACAACTTTTAATACATAGATCCTGCATATAATATGTTAAATTTATACCTGAATATTTTTCTCCATTGTAAACTATATATTTTATGAATTTCAAATTCCAATTGCATCTCCCTTCAATTCTGTCCATTTGTGCTTCTTATAATTTGTATTGCTATTATTACATGTTTGCTTTAGTTTTATACTGCTCCTATAACAAATTTCTGCAATCTTAGTTACTTAAAATAGCACAAATTTATTATCTGATTATTTATTATTTTCTCTCAGAGCTAACCAAGGTTTAGCCAGGGACACTTTTCACCTCTGCTTTTTTTCAACATTTAAAGAACACTGTGATTTCATCAGACCCTTCCAGGATATTTAGTATAACCTCCATTTGATCCCATCTGAAAATTTAATTACCTTTTCCATGTAATGTACCATATTTATAGGATTTGGAGATTAGGATAAGGAGAACTCTGGAGGAATATTATTCTCTCTATCCCAGTGTGAATATAATTGTTACAACTTTCTGAAGAATCAACCTTTTAATATCATTAAATACTTTACCCTTTGTTTCAAGGAACATTTTTATCTTTAAGTCTACTGTGTTTTTTTTCTTTTTGTTTTTTATTTTTTATTAGATTATTTAATCTAATTTGTTACACACAATGGCAGAATGCAATTCATTTCATATTACATATATAGAGCACAATTTTTCAAGTCACTCATTATACACAAAGTATTTTCCCACCATTCGTGTCTTCATACATGTACACAGGGTAATTATGTCTAACTCATTTCCACCCCATTGCCCCCTCCCTTTCCCTCCCTCCCTCCCTTTTGCTCTATCTAAAGTTCCTCTATTCCTCCCATGCTCCCCCACATCACCTTTGTGAGTCAGCATCCTCATATCAAAGTTTTTTTGGGATTGACTCGCTTCACTTAGCATTATATTCTCGAATTCCATCCATTTTCCTGCAAATGCCATGATTTTATTCTCTTTTAATGCTGAGTAATGTTCCCTTGTATATATATACCAAAGTTTCCTTATCCATTCATCTATTGAAGGGCATCTGGGTTGATTCCACAATTTAGCTATTGTGAATTGTGGTGCTAGAAACATTGATGTGGCTGTGCCCTGTAGTGTGCTGTTTTTAATTCCTTTGTCTGTAGACCAAGGAGAGGGATAGCTGGGTCATATGGTGGTTCCATTCCAAGTTTTCAAAGGAATCTCCATAGTGCTTTCCAGATTGGCTGCACCAATTTGCAGTCCCACCAGCAATGAATGAGTGTGCGTGCCTTTTCCCCCACTTTTTTTTTTTTAAAGTGATAAAGTGACTCCAACTCTAATGGTTACCAGGTGTGTAGTATAACCTTTTCTTTCAGTTTGTGTTTAGAATATTTCTTAAATTCAGCTGATAGTTAAGTATTGCTTTTTTGAAAGTCCTGCCTGATAATATAAATTTTAGTAGTTAATTCGTGTCCATTCAATGTAATTATTAATATGAGTAGGGTTACATCTGCTCTGTTAATATCTGCTCTCTAAAATTCATGATTTTTTTTAAAGAATGTTTTGCTTTTATGGTTTTCCTTAATGCCTTCTCCCCAAATATATTTGTGGCTTGGTTCCTTCTTTACCAAACTCTTTTGACTATTTTTTTAGTAACTGCTTTAGGAATTATAACATGCATCTGAATTTATTAGTCTGTTTTAGATGAGTACTAATTTAATTCCAGTGAAATATAGAAAATTTGATATAAATAACTTCATTCTGTCTTCCAACTTTGTCCTGTTTGTATCATATATTTTAAGTGTATTTAATAAAAGTTCAATCACATAGTTTTGTAGTTGTTTTATGCAGTTTTATTTAAAGCCATTAGAAGAAGATTGTAAACGTTATGCTGTTTTTCAAAATTTTTCAATATAATTACCTTTTCTGGTACTTTTTATAACATTAGAATTACTGCCTGTGCCATTTATTTTTACAGAGCAGGAATTTTTCTACCACTTTCAGTAAAGCAAGATTGACTAAGAACAAATGATCTTAGTCTTTGTTTATATGAGGAAGTGTTTTGTCTTCACTTTTGAAAAAGAGTTTTTTGGTATAGAATTATATCTTGAAGTATTTTTTAAAAATATTTTAAACATAAGATTTCACTGTTTTTAGGTTTTCATTGTTATTCTCTGAGAATTCACATATTAATATTATTGTGGTTTCTTACATGTAATGAGTTTGTTTTCTTTGCAGTTTTAGAGACTTTTACTTGTCTTTTGCTTTTGGAAAAATTATTTTTAAAAATATACTTAGTTGCTGCTTTGCAGTCTCAGGATGTCTAAAATTATTTGAGAAGTGGAAAATTACCCATTTTGAAAGTTAAAATCACTATGTACTTGTTAAATTCTCAAATGTAGATTTAATGAATTTCTAATTTCTTGAATTAAAAATTGTTAATTGAACTTAAAGAGAGATAAAGTATTTAACTTAATAGAAACTAAGCTCTTGCATTCCTATTAAGTTTTCAGATTTTGAATTCTAATGTACCAGGAATGCATAGAATATAAATCTTATCCAAAACGCCTAAAATCATTAAATCAGAAACAAATCCTAAAATCATTAAAAAAGTAAAGTAAAATAAAAAGAGCTTAACAGAGAATACCCTAGACAAAGCATTTTCCCAGTAATGTCTAATACTAACACTGATGTTCAGAAACTGTACTGTCTTTATGTAAAGTACTACCATAAAGTACAGTTAGTAAAAATTTTGTAGCTACATAAATTGAAATAACACCACAATAAGAGTTTATGAGTAGCATAGAGACATGCTTCTAAAGCATTTTTCATTCTAACCTTTTTTTTTTAATAATTAAACCTCTGAGGTTTAGCTGGGCGCATGACTACCACAAATAAAGACTTTACTTCTGTTAGCTCGTTGTCTTCATATGACTAACTTTGTGCCATTTGGACATGAGGAATGTAGTGTGTGAAACTTCTGAGTCATCTTCTTCAAGCTGCTTGCTATGAATTTCCCCTCCCCTAATAATGGACCATAGAAACAACTATAGCAGACACCTTGAAATTATCTGGTAGAACAGAACAATTTATCTGAAAATGACTTTCATCTATACTTGAGCTTTTATATGATAGGAAAGCAGACATCTGTGACAAAAGTTGTGAGTTTCAAAAGTGCAACTATGTAGGATTAATTTGTCAACATAATCCCAATAATATTGACCAAAAATAATACTATTAAAAATCAATAGGGTTTTAAATATTTTCTTGAACTAATCCAGTACATGAAAATACTAATAGTAAACCTGCTTTTTATTATTCACATTTAAATAATTTTAAGTTATTCCTGAAAATTTGAATACATAATTTGAAATCTAGTCATAAAGTATATTTTATAATATTTTACAACTGCAAACTTTTTCATCTATTTTAATTCTTTTGAGTGTCACAGGTTGGAGAGAGACTTTTCTTCCAACTTGAAATGTTAAGAATTTTGTAATCAGAGATATTAGTGATAAATCAAATGCCACATAGAATTATCAAAGGAAAAATGAACTACAAAAAGTACACTAACTTTTTAACTATTCCTCCTGCATTTCATAAGGATCGAACACCTGTTAGCTAGCATTCAAGGCAATTGAAACACTCTGTTTTATGTGCATATGAAACTTGGATGAAAGAGTAAAGAGCACAGTACTGCTACTAGCTACTAGTTTAGTATCATCCAGTTATTCCAAAATATATGAATATGCAGATTATGTGATAAAGGAAATTTACATTAATGTTTCCAAATCTGGATTTTGCTTATAAATACAGTTTTTATCATTATTTTTGTGACATATAAATTCATGTGATTAAATGATAAAGCTTTATTATAATTAGTTTAATTTGTTTAAAAACTTTAGTAAAAGATGAAGTATAATTTTATAGATAATACTATGAGACCAAAAAATATGGTGCACTCATGTCACAATTTGTAGTAAAACATGGATTTTTTTTGTTTTCTTTCTATGTACTATTTTCTTTCATAAAAAAATCATCAGTATGGTAATAAGATGCAAATATATTGAAAGAGTTCAAAGAATGCTATAAACATTAAATGGTTAATAATTTTCTAGTAGATATTTTCCCCTTTTTTGTTGTGATTTTCATTGTTGGCAAAAAAATTTTTACCTAAGAAAGAATAGTTTAAAAGAATCAGAAAGAAATATGAGATCTATTACACAATAATCTTATTGATTATACTCCTGATTTCTAGTATAAAACTGGTTATTTAAAGTATACCTACCGAAGGGCATCTGGGTTGGTTCCACAGTCTTGCTATTGTGAATTGAGCTGCTATGAACATCGATGTAGCAGTGTCCCTGTAGCATGCTCTTTTTAGGTCTTTAGGGAATAGACCAAGAAGGGGAATAGCTGGGTCAAATGGTGGCTCCATTCCCAGCTTTCCAAGACATCTCCATACTGCTTTCCAAATTGGCTGCACCAATTTGCAGTCCCACCAGCAATGTACAAGTGTACCCTTTTCCCCACATCCTCGCCAGCACTTGTTGTTGTTTGACTTCATAATGGCTGCCAATCTTACTGGAGTGAGATGGTATCTTAGGGTGGTTTTGATTTGCATTTCTCTGACTGCTAGAGATGGTGAGCATTTTTTCATGTACTTGTTGATTGATTGTATGTCCTCCTCTGAGAAGTGTCTATTCAGGTCCTTGGCCCATTTGTTGATTGGGTTGTTAGTTATCTTATTGTCTAATTTTTGGAGTTCTTTGTATACTCTGGATATTAGGGCTCTGTCTGAAGTGTGAGGAGTAAAGATTTGTTCCCAGGATGTAGGCTCTCTATTTACCTCTCTTATTGTTTCTTTAGCTGAGAAAAAACTTTTTAGTTTAAGTAAGTCCCATTTATTTATTCTTGTTATTAACTCTTGGGCTATGGGCGTCCTATTAAGGAATTTGGAGCCCGACCCCACAGTATGTAGATCGTAGCCAACTTTTTCTTCTATCAGACGGCGTGTCTCTGATTTGATATCAAGCTCCTTGATCCATTTTGAATTAACTTTTGTGCATGGTGAGAGAAAGGGATTCAGTTTCATTTTGTTGCATATGGATTTCCAGTTTTCCCAGCACCATTTGTTGAAGATGCTATCCTTCCTCCATTGCATGCTTTTAGCCCCTTTATCGAATATAAGATAGTTGTAGTTTTGTGGATTGGTTTCTGTGTCCTCTATTCTGTACCATTGGTCCACCCGCCTGTTTTGGTACCAGTACCATGCTGTTTTTGTTACTATTGCTCTGTAGTATAGTTGAATGGATTAAAAAAATGTGGCATTTATACACAATGGAGTATTACTCTGCATTAAAAAATGACAAAATCATAGAATTTGCAGGGAAATGGATGGCACTAGAGCAGATTATGCTAAGTGAAGCTAGCCAATCCCTAAAAAGCAAATGCAAAATGTCTTCTTTGATATAAGGAGAGTAACTAAGAACAGAGTAGGGACGAAGAGCATGAGAAGAAGATTAACATTAAACAGAGATGAGAGGTGGGAGGGAAAGGGAGAGAAAAAGGAAATTGCATGGAAATGGAAGGAGACCCTCAGGGTTATACAAAAGAACATACAAGAGGAAATGAGGGGAGAGGGAAAAATAATACAAGGGGGAGAAATGAAGGTCAGTAGAGGGGGTAGAGAGAGAAGAGGGGTGGGGAGGGGAGGGGAGGGGGGATAGTAGAGGATAGGAAATGTAGCAGAATACAACAGACACTAGTATGGCAATATGTAAATCAATGGATGTGTAATTGATGTGATTCTGCAATCTGTATATGGGCTAAAAATGGGAGTTCATAACCCATTTGAAGAAAAGTGTGAAAGATGATATATCAAGAACTATGTAATGTTTTGAACAACCAACAATAAAAAAAAAAAATAAAAAAATAAAAATAAAAAAAAAATAAATAAAGTATACCTACCTATTTTTAAATGGTCTTTCCTTTAAACCCTAGATGTTTTCTAGAAACTAAAGTAATCTTAGCTAAATTTCATAAGCTTAGTCAATTGGATATGTTCAAAGGATATCTTGTTTTTAAGGAATTCTCTACCCCTCATTTCTGTAAGTTTTATGTCAACTATTATATAGCTATATATCATAGCACATTTTTCCTATTGGGAATAATTTTTCAGAGGAATAAAAATATGTTTTCTTGATTGTCCTGGAAAAATTAGCTTGGCTCAAGACATATTTTCACTGGAAAATATTATGGAATTAATTTGAAGGCTGCTACATATTCATTGGCTCTTTCATATAGTTCCCTGTGGAGAGCACAAACGTCTTTACCCTCTTATTTGTTAGATGAAGCCAAGTGGTGAGTGTCATTGTTCTAAGTCACCAATATAGAAACATAACAGGGCAAGTCCTTAGGATGCTTCAGTTAATGATCTCAAGTTGTTATCATTCACCGAATAAATAAGTAATATGCAAATATTTATAAAATAAATATAAATGATTTTGTATGGATATATGTATATAAAATATATATGATATAGCTCTCATATGTAGAAGTTAAGATTACATATATTAAGTTATTTTGTTGCAAGTGTTTATACATATATTTGATTTGCATTAAGATTCAATAAATTTATTTGAAGTATCCAAATGTTTTTTAAGCACAGACTACAACTGCTATGGGAGGACCCGTTTCTAGAACTATTGACTCCATTTATTAGTTACAGATATCTTGCCTTGGGGTTTTATCTATTCTTGTAAATTACCCTTTCTCAATTACCATTTGTTTCCTTCCGAGATTCTCAGTGAGGCAGCACATCAATTGACATTACCCACCAAATGCCAAGCCTACTAGGATTGGCTGAATGACAATACCCTTAAGATTCAAAAATTCTAACCTCGACTCTTTGAATATGGTAACTTGCATGGCAAAATGAACTTCTCAAGTGTTAAATTAAGGTTCCTGAAGTTGGGAGGTGATTTTAGATTATCTGGGTAGGCCAGATGTAGTCACAGGGTCTTTATAAAAGTGAGAATATGGGAAGGTCAAAGTCAGAGAGAAAGAGAAGCTATAAGGATTTAGACAGAGATCAGAAAGAAAAGAAGATGCTACATTGCTTGCTTTGAAAATGGAAGAGACCACCAGTCCAAAAAGCAAGCAGCCCCTAGAAGGTGGAAAGGGTAAGGAAACAGATTCTCTCAAGAGACCCCAGAAGAAATGCTGTCCTACCACCACCTTCACTTCAGTCTTCTGGCCTCTAGGAATATTTAGAGAATGAATTTTTGTTGTTTTAAGCCACTAAATTGGCAATAATTTATTAGCGCAACAATAGCATACCTTTCCCCAAATATTTCTTTGCAAGATGATTAATTCTTTTATTACACATTTTTATTCTGTTCCAAAAAAGTTATTTGTACCTGAATGTAATTTGCAGTACTTTTTTGAAGGCTAAAGTAACAAATGACTCCAATAAAGAATTTTAAAATGCAGTCAAGTTAGGAAATGGTGGACAGCAAAAATTGCATGAAAGAAGTTAGTGATTTGGAAATTCATGAAGAAGATTATTCATGATCTTCAATTTAGCTAAATTACATAGGATATAAAATTTGTGTTCTTTGAAACATGTTTGGAAGTCTTTCCTGATTGAAAAAGATGCTAAAGCCCATCTGATGCTAGATAACTAGTTTTAGTTTATCCGTTCCATTATACAGTTTTCTAGACTGTGTGTGGAATCATGCATCATTACTCAGAAATATTTTTCAAAGTGGCATGAAAATAAGTTCTATGAGCAAACTGGTCCCGAGACCTATTAGTGGTCATACATTCATCCACATTGTAACTCAGCAAAGAAAACTGATGGATCCTTGAGATGCTGTTTCTGTTCATAAGAAAAACTGCTGAGGCAGTGAGCAGAATAGTTAGCTCATTTCAGAAATGTTCAAGTTGCAAAGCTACAGAACTGCTGCAACATCACAGTATTACCTCCTCTGAAGAGCCTTCCCCACTCACCACCAAAGCTCTCCTCTAGAATAGCATGCTATTTTCTGTTCTCCTACATTTCTGTGCATGAATGAGTGACAGTACTGATTATGATGTCAGTAACTAGCTGGGAAGTGTCCATCACTGTTACTGAGGCTGTTAAGCACTTGATACTTATAATTGTATTAAATACAACAAATACTTTTAATAAATTGAGTTTAAGTTACTTAATAAGTATCTGAACTCTGACTCATATCAAATGCTATCAGCATTAAAGCATTGCTTTTAATCACATGATAGGCAGGCTGTCTTGTATTATATAAGTTGCTTCTGTGAGTGTTTTATCCCTCAGCCTGAGATCAGAGATCATCTCTTATATTAGTTTCTTGCTCATCCATAGAACTTTGTAATGACACATAGTAGGTGCTCAACTGTCATATGAGGGAACTAATAATTTTCTTTGGGAGCAACAAAGTATCACATGAAAGCTTTATTGAGGATATTCATTATATAAAGATTTTCTTAAATCCTGTTCAGTTACTTTCAGAAAAGAAAAATCCCAATCATCTTTGACTGACATAGCTGCAATCTCTGCATCTTTCTTAAACAAAATTAGGACACTGAATCAATAGAGCCTTACGTAAGGAATAAAACCTTTCCAACCAAGTTCCCAAAGGAGGTGATTCCTTTCCACATGATGTGTAGAAGGGATTTGACTTAGGCGTGGTAGTTAAAAAATTTCCCAGGCCTGGAAATTTCTAGGTATTTTAGTTTCGGTCACAGCTTAATTCAAATGCAAGGGTGTGTTTTAAATGGAGGAAATGTTAGAATTTAGAAGACTACATACTATTTCCCAGGATAGTATATTCCAGATGGACAACAGCCTTGTCCAGATGGTATAATGTGTGTTTTATATATTTTGACATCTGTGAATGAAAAACTTTACTTGTTATCAAATTAAGTATGAAAAACTAATTTCCATATGTCATTGTGAGAAAAAGAAAGTTATAATAGAGCTACTTCTCTTGGTGGGAGGAAAAAAAAGAGAAAGGAGGAGAGAGAAACAGGGAGAGACAGAGACATGGCGAGCTTGAGCCAATGCGCAGTTTGAAATAGGTACAAAAATTCATCATGTTATAGTTGTTCTTTTGAAATAATTAAAAACAGTGGTCCCTCTAAATGTGTTTTCCTTTCTTTCTTTCTTTTTCTTTTTACAAAGCATCAATAAAACTAAAAGCTCTAATTGGCACAAGAATTATACTGAAGAATTATAAATATAGATTAGTTGTTAAAATTCCCATGAGTAAGACAGCCTTTTTGTTTGTTTGTTTGTTGTTTCTTTATAAATTAAGTATTCTGATTGCAAGCACATGTTAAGATATCTGGAATATGCCATCATTTAATCGATTCCAATATATTGTGATTAAAGGCATTTAACTGTCTCTCGAACAGTAATTGGCTTAAAATATTAAAATAGAGCTGAGCTTATATAGTAACCATTTGAATAAAATTTACATTTAAAAAATAATAGTTAAAATTCCATTAATTTTTTGATGATAAAAAAGTTTTTATTCTGTTCCCTTACTTAGCAACGTTTTCTTTTCCTCTGTGTAGACATCTTCCTTATAACACTTCCTCAAACCTCATGCTCATGTTTCTTTGAATTCTCCAGATATTATATAATAGTGTATGGAATTGTTACTCAGTCATTTTATCTTATTGCACACCTAAATACCCATTACAGAAATGGAAGATTGATATTGATGATGTCATACAATATGAGTACCATATTGTCACAGCACCTGATATAAAATAAGGGACTTTGCATTTTTTCTTGGGTAAATACTTGTTATGATGTTGTATCTTATATCTTTCAAAATGGCTACACCATTTTGCATTCCTACCAGCAGCAAATCAGTTATTATTGCTCCAGAGCCTTTTTAGCAAGTGGCATTAGCAGTGTTCTGGAATTTTGCCACTCTTTTGGGTGCATAGTGGTACTATTTTAAAAAAGAAAATTTGTAGTTGTAAATGGACAGGTTATCTTTATTTGTTTAGTTTTTTTATGTGCTGCTAAGGACTGAACCCAGTACATCACACATGCTAAGCAAGTGCTTTGCCACTGAACAACAGCCCCAGCCCTGTGTAGTAATATTTAATTATTTTAATTTAAATTTTCCTTGTAATATGATGTGGAGTATCTTTTCATATTATTATTTGCCACCTGTATACCCCAAAGTAATAATTATAATAATGATTTATGGCTAAGTTACAGGAAAAACTGTGAATCATTTAAGATACCTTAATTTCAAATAACAGAATTTCTAGATTTCAATGGTTTAAAGAATGGGATGATTTATTTTTATACTAAAGAATACTTATGACAAAGTGTCCACAGGTTTGCATAAATTAAATGGTCAATGGATCAACAAGAAAATCTCTTTCTTATTTTCATTTTATAATATTCCACAGAGTTATCAACATTGTGTTCTGCTAACCCAATTGATTCAAAGCTCTAGGTAACATGTGTAGATGCAGTAATATGATTAATATATACAACAGATGGGAATCTTCTCATGAGTGATTTTTTTGGTGCTGGGGATTGAACCCAGGGCCTTTTGCATGCAAAGCAATCACTCTACCAAGTGAGCTATATCGCCAGCCCATGGGTATCTTTTCATTGGATAAGATATCTTTTCCAATGCTACCTATACATTTGCACCCATATACATAACCAGGAGATGAGGCCACATTTCATTGCTAGTCACTTGCTGGGGGAATGTTAACACCAGGAAGGGTCAACATTAAGCAAAGCCTTAGGAGTTCTGTTGCAAAGCAGCAGAGAGGAAGGAATGAATGTTTAAGAGAAAAGCTATGCAGTATACTATATTACTCCGCAACATCACATATATGAATACTTTCCAAAACCTGGCTACCAAATTTCTAATGCTATAAAAACTCAAAGATGCTCATTTTATGTAAGTAGTTACTCCTTAAAGTTCTGATTAATAAAACTCACTAAGATGGAAAATTTATTGAGAGATAATTTAATATTTAGAACATTTTGAGACCACACTATCCTCTAACAGAACAGCGTTGAAAAGATCAAGCCTAGCCTTACATTTCTTAACACTTATGCTTCTTTCCTCCCAAATAATTAGGAAGCTTTTTAAAAAATACTTCTATACTTTTGAATCAAGCACTTGGCGCTACACATTTAAAAACTGAAATTTAGCAGTATGAAATTATATCAGTTTTAAAGAATCTTTGATTTTTCCGTTGGCTCTTATTCCTTAATTGTTCATTATCACATATATTAAAATGTGTTGTAATCTGGGGAACTTTTTGAAACATATGCTCTTCCCTAAGATAGAATTAAGTATGAATATTATTGACAGTAGTGCTATTTTATAAAGGAAGGGAAAAATTTATTGAACACATCTGTTAAATTATTTTTTCCTATTATTTTTTTCTTAAACACATGAAATCAGAAATCTATGCTTGGACAATTCTGCTAACATTTGAAGATCATGACATTCAGCCTCATTTCATACTCTTTGTGTTTAAAAAGATAGGGGTCTTCATACCAGTTGAAGACAACTTTGAAAAGCTTTTCCCACAAATAATATTTTACCCAAACTCTACCTTTATAGTCAACACGAATTCCATTTTACTTCTTGAGCATGACTGGATCAACTTTCATTCAACCTCTACTTCAGGATCTTCTCTCTCATAAAAGGGTTAGAGTATGAATGACACTATCCCTTCCACATCAAAATTTCCATTTTCCAGCTGGAATAACTGTCATGTAAAACTAGGTCACAAATATAATTCTAAAGAGTCTCTCCTTCCTTTTTAGTTTAAAATAGTTTTTAAAAGATTTCATATGGCCTTCTGTCTATACTTTAGTGGATATTGAGTGATAGTCTATTCTCTGAACTGTACATTCTTAAAAAAGAAAAATTGTTTTTTTTTAATTCTCACAGTTGTATTTGAAAATTCAAGACATGACTTGTACTTTGAAATATATACATATATATATACATATATATGTGTGTATGTGTGTGTATATATATATATATGTATATATATATATATATATATATATATATATACATACCATTTTTCATTTAGTTTCCTTATTCATTCTATTTCAAATATTGGATTGATGTTATCAGCTAAAAGGATAGTACTTTTATTATATTAGAAAATATAATAAGACATAGATGCTCTGAAAACATAGTATCTGGTTACCACCATAAAGGAATTTTGCTGCATTCATGCACTAAAACATCCAACAAAATTTGTTTTTCTATAAATTTTTAAGCATAAAATACTCTTTCCTCAAACAGCCTCCATTCTGTTGTGGGCAAAATGGAGTAGCTGTTTTTCTGGATTATTGACTTGAAATTTACACCTTTCTCCAGTTTTACCCATGTGCTGAAATAAAAGCCACTATAAACAAAATGTTTAAGTCCTTAACCAACACTATCTAATGTGGATCACACTAATAAAAACACAAAGATGTGTGTATTAAAATGTTACAAGAGACATGAGCTATGTTTTTATGTTTACATTTTCAGAAAAATTCAACAAGACTGTTCCCCCATTTTTTGCATCCTCAAAGAATGCATTATTATTATCATTATTAACTTCATATGATTATTACTATTATCACCACCCTGTACAATACAGTGGTGTTGTACCTCAGAAAAAGTGAAGAGAGAAAGAAGAATGAAAATGTCTACTCTGAGGCTTTTCTTTCCTGGGAATGCTCAGCACCTGGTCAGGACTGAAGCTTGTAGAAAAATCAGTGGTTTGTGGGACTCACTTCCTGTCTTTAATTCTTTTTCTTCAGGGCACATTAGGCAGGAGTCACACAAGGTCTGTTCTTGGAATTGTCATGTAGTCTGAAACTGGCTGTGCACAATCCTTAATGCAGTGAACCCATCAGCCAAGCACTGGTGGGGGAAAAGAGAGGAAAAATTAGCACAAAATGAGACATTGAGGAGTTGGAGAATATTGCTTTCCTCATAAGCAGACCTTTTATATGGTGCTTAAATAGTGGTTTTAAAATTGACATTATATTTTTAATTGTGTTATAAACAATATTTCATATCTCACTCTGTTTTTCCTGTTTAACAAAGCCATTTTGATGATTTGTTGGTTCATTTTCATGTTAAATATTTTATCAAGAGTGGCTTACAGACATCAGGGAGTCAGTCGGATATAATGGAGTTCTGCTAACAAGCCTCATAAAAACATAGGAAATAGACAGTAAATCAGATTTGCATACGTCATATATAATATGTTTGAAATTTGGAATAATTAAGTATCTAACACTACTCCAGCATGTGTGAAGCATTAAAAGCTAAATTCAAAAGGGGAAAAATGCCAACTCATATTTAAAACTAATTTTACATTTTTAAATTACCATGTCTCTGTACTGGAGCATTGTCCATCCTGACTAAGAAATATAGTACAGAGTCCTAAGGGTAACTGTTGAAATTATGACATGTTCCTGGACTTGGGAAACTGGCTGGATACACAGAGGCAACAGTGTAGATTAGTCACAACTGGTCAGGATTTTTCATTAGTGAAATTCCTATCATCCTTGGTTAAAAGATTAAATGGAAGCCTTATAGATTAATAATAACTCTCTGAATTGAACATGTGGCAGAAGTTTGAGAAAGCAAAGGATGACCGGGAGTAGATATTTGTTTTTCCTACATGTGATGATTTCTCTAAAAGTGATACCTACAATACTGAACCCTGAAAATAAAAGTTGATGCTGTTTTTTCCAAAATGTTACCTATATCCAAAGTAACATGCACCGTATTATTGAGTATCAGAGTTAAATGTAAATAATGAAGAAAGCAAAAATTTCACTGCTGATATGATTTTGATCTTCATCAGAATTTTCATCTAACACTATCAAAAAAATGGCTATCTTTTCAAACAATAACACAATTTTTTTTTAAAAAAATGGCTGATTTTACAAGGATCAGATATTTTTTCCCCATATACTGAAACTACAGAGAAATAAGAAATTCAAAAAGAAAGGGGATCTTGGGAAAATAGAAAGAAAATCAGTGGAGTAAAGGAAGAGCATAGAGAGAAGAGAGATGGTGGAGAAGAGAAAATATGGTATGAAATTAACTAAATTATGTGATGGGCACACATACATGAGTCACAATGAATCCCATGTGGGAAGCACCGGGGCAGGAGGCACTGGGGATTGAACTCAGTGGAACTCGACAGCTGAACCAAATACCAGCCCTATTTTTTATATTTTATTTAGAAACAGGGTCTCACTGAGTTGCTTAGCATCTCACTTTTGTTGAGGCTGGCTTTAAACTTGCGATCCTCCTGCCTCAGCCTCCCTAGCTGATGGGATTACAGGCATGCACCACCATGCCTGGCTTGAATCCCACTTTGATGTATAATTACAGTGTCCTAATAAAAAAAAACAATAAATAATTGGAAGAAACTCCAGTAGAAAGGAAGGGGAGCAGAGAGGGAAGAGGGAAGGGAAAAAGAAGAACAAAAGATTGAAATGGAGCACATAATGCTATCTGCATCTGTAAATATGTCATTATGAACTCTGCTATTATGTATAACTTATAACTGATGTATTAATAAGAACACATTCAAGAAAGAAAATGACTTTCGATTCAAATTGTTACATTTTATTATCTTGACACTGAAACTTATGATTTAGTCCTACATTCAGAGGTAAAATGTATCACTTAGAAACTCTGACCCTTACGTCTGCCATCCAAGGCATCACATCTTCTTTATTTGGCACCATAGGTTTACAAACCAATAAATCCATCACACATTGAACATATTGGAAGTTGAAACTGTATTGAATACACCCATCCCCCTGTACAGCATAGGGAAACAGCATAGTGCACTGCAAATACCGATTGTTTGCTGTGGGAACCAAATGGCCATTGGGGAGCTGCAGTTCATGGCCATTGCCCAACATCACAAGAGAGTCTAGTAGGACATTTCCCGGGAAAGATAAAAATTTAAAGTATTAAGGTATACTTTCACCAAAAGTGAATTGGTCTCACACCACTCTAAGGTTAGAAACTCATAACTTGAACTACCAGTTATCAGGAACATTGAGGAGTTGGAGAATATTGCTTTCCTCATAAGCAGACCTTTTATATGGTGCTTAAATAGTGGTTTTAAAATTGCCATTATATTTTTAATTAACTATGTCTTATCATATTTTCTAATATAATAAAAGTGCTATCCTTTTAGCTGATAACATCAATCCAATATTTGAAATAGAATGAATAAGGAAACTAAATGAAAAATGCAGGGATTTCCTGAAGTGTAAGAAATAAAATAAGGAATTAAAAAATGGGATGGATTCAAACTAAAAAGCTTCTTCTCAGCAAAGGAAACAACCACTTATGTGAAGAGAGAGCCCACAGAGTGGGAGAAGATATTTACTACACACACATATCACATAGAGCACCAATTTCCAAGATATATAACGAACTCAAAAAACTTAACATCAAAAAAATAAATAACCCAATCAATAAGTGGACTAAGGAAGTGAACAGACATGTCTCAGAAGATACACAATCGATCAACAAATACATGAAAAGATGTTCAATGTCTCTAGTAATTAGATTAATGCAAATCAAAACTACTCTAAGATTTCATCTCACTCCAGTCACAATGGCAGTTATCAAGAATGTAAAAAATAGAGAGAGATAATTTTTTTTAATATTTATTTTTTTTTAGTTTTTTCGGTGGACATCTTTGTTTGTATGTGGTACTGAGGATCGAACCCGGGCCGCACGCATTCCAGGCGAGCGCTCTACCGCTTGAGCCACATCCCCAGCCCCCTAGAGATAAACGACAATTCAGACACAACATACCGGAATCTATGGGATAAAATGAAAGCAGTTTTAAGAGGGAAATTCATTTCCTGGAGTTCATTCCTCAAAAAAAGAAAAAAACCAACAAATAAACGAACTCACACTACATCTCAAAACCCTAGAAAAGGAAGAGCAAAACAACAGCAAATATAGCAGAAGACAAGAAATAATTAAAATCAGAGTGGAAATCAACGAAATTGAAACAAAAAAAAACATTGAAAAAATTGACAAAACTAAAAGTTGGTTCTTTGAAAAAATAAATAAGATCGACAGACCCTTAGCCATGCTAACGAAGAGAAGAAGAGAGAAAACTCAAATCACTAACATACGGGATGAAAAAGGCAATATCACAACAGACACTACAGAAATACAGAAGATAATTAGAAAGTATTTTGAAACCCTATATTCTAATAAAATAGAAGACAGTGAAGACATCGATAAATTTCTTAAGTCATATGAGCTGCCCAGAATGAGTCAGGAAGACACACACAATTTAAACAGACCAATAACAAACGAAGAAATAGAAGAAGCCATCAAAAGAACACCAACCAAGAAAAGCCCTGGACCAGATGAGTATACAGTGGAGTTTTACAAAACCTTCAAAGAAGAATTAATACCAATACTTTTCAAGCTATTTCAAGAAATAGAAAAAGAAGGAGCTCTTCCAAATTCATTCTATGAGGCCAACATCACCCTGATCCCGAAACCAGACAAAGACACTTCAAAGAAAGAAAACTACAGACCAATATCTCTAATGAACATAGATGCAAAAATTCTCAATAAAATCCTGGCGAATCGAATACAAAAGCATATCAAAAAAATTGTGCACCATGATCAAGTAGGATTCATCCCTGGGATGCAAGGTTGGTTCAATATACGGAAATCAATAAATATTATTCACCACATCAATAGACTTAAAGATAAGAACCATATGATCGTCTCGATAGATGCAGAAAAAGCATTCAACAAAGTATAGCATCCTTTTATGTTCAAAACACTAGAAAAACTGGGGATAACAGGAACATACCTCAACATTGTAAAAGCTATATATGCTAAGCCTCAGGCTAGCATCATTCTAAATGGAGAAAAACTGAAGGCATTCCCGCTAAAATCTGGAACAAGACAGGGATGCCCTCTCTCACCACTTCTATTTAATTTAGTCCTTGAAATACTAGCCAGAGCAATTAGACAGACAAAAGAAATTAAAGGCATCAAAATAGGAAAAGAAGAACTTAAAATATCATTATTTGCGGACAATATGATCCTATACCTAGAAGACCCAAAAGGGTCTACAAAGAAACTATTAGAACTAATAAATGAATTCAGCAAAGTGGCAGGATATAAAATCAACACGCATAAATCAAAGGCATTCCTGTATATCAGCGACAAATCCTCTGAAATGGAAATGAGGAAAACCACCCCATTCACAATATCCTCAAAAAAAATAAAATACTTGGGAATCAACCTGACAAAAGAGGTAAAAGATTTATACAATGAAAACTACAGAACCCTAAAGAGAGAGATAGAAGAAGATCTTAGAAGATGGAAAAATGTACCCTGTTCATGGATAGGCAGAACCAACATCATCAAAATGGCGATATTACCCAAAGTTCTCTACAGGTTCAACGCAATGCCAATCAAAATCCCAACAGCATTTCTGGTAGAAATAGATAAAGCTATCATGAAATTCATATGGAAAAACAAAAGACCCAGAAAACAAAAGCAATTCTAAGCAGGAAGTGTGAATCGGGAGGTACTGCGATACCAGATTTCAAACTGTACTACAGAGCAATAGTAACAAAAACAGCATGGTACTGGTACCAAAACAGGCGGGTGGACCAATGGTACAGAATAGAGGACACAGAGACCAATCCACAAAATTACAACTTTCTTATATTTGATAAAGGTGCTAAAAGCATGCAATGGAGAAAGGATAGCATCTTCAACAAATTGTGCTGGGAAAACTGGAAATCCATATGCAACAAAATGAAGCTGAACCCCTTTCTCTCGCCATGCACAAAAGTTAATTCAAAATGGATCAAGGAGCTAGATATCAAATCAGAGACTCTGCACCTGATAGAAGAAAAAGTTGGCTCTGATCTACACATTGTGGGGTCGGGCTCCAAATTCCTTAATAGGACGCCCATAGCCCAAGAGTTAAATACAAGAATAAACAAATGGGACTTACTTAAACTAAAAAGTTTTTTCTCAGCAAGAGAAACAATAAGAGAGGTAAATAGGGAACCTACATCCTGGGAACAAATTTTTACTCCTCACACTTCAGATAGAGCCCTAATATCCAGAATATACAAAGAACTCAAAAAATTAAACAACAAGATAACAAACAACCCTAACAACAAATGGGCCAAGGACCTGAATAGACACTTCTCAGAGGAGGACATACAATCAATCAACAAGTACATGAAAAAATGCTCACCATCTCTAGCAGTCAGAGAAATGCAAATCAAAACCACCCTAAGATACCATATCACTCCAGTAAGATTGGCAGCCATTATGAAGTCAAGCAACAATAAGTGCTGGCGAGGATGTGGGGAAAAGGGTACACTTGTACATTGCTGATGGAACTGCAAATTGGTGCGGCAAATATGGAAAGCAGTATGGAGATTCCTAGGAAAGCTGGGAATGGAACCACCATTTGACCCAGCTATCGCCCTTCTCGGTCTATTCCCTGAGGACCTTAAAAGAGCATACTATAGGGATACTGCCACATCAATGATCATAGCAGCACAATTCACAATAGCTAGACTTTGGAATCAACCTAGATGCCCTTCAATAGATGAATGGATTAAAAAACTGTGGCATTTATACACAATGGAGTATTACGCAGCACTAAAAAATGACAAAATCATGGATTTTGCAGGGAAATGGATGGCATTAGAGCAGATTATGCTAAGTGAAGCTAGCCAATCCTTAAAAAACAAATGTCAAATGTCTTCTTTGATATAAAGAGAGCAACTAAGATCAGAACAGGGAAGAAGAGCATGAGGAAAAGATTAACATTAAACAGAGACGAGTGGGGGGAGAGAAAGGGAGAGAGAAGGGAAACTATGGAAATGGAAGGAGACCCTCATTGTTACACAAAATTACATATAAGAGTTTGTGAGGGGAAAGGGAAAAAAAAACAAGGGAGAGAATTAAACAACAGCAGATGGGGTAGAGAGGGAAGATGAGAGGGAAGGGGAGGGGGGATAGTAGGGGATAGGAAAGGTAGCATAATACAACAGTCATTAATATGGTATTATGTAAAAATGTGGATGTGTAACCGATGTGATTCTGCAACTTGTATTTGGGGTAAAAAATGGGAGTTCATAACCCACTTGAATCAAATGTATGGAAGATGATATGTCATGAGCTTTGTAATGTTTTGAACAACCAATAAAAAAAATGTAAAAAATAATAAATGTTGGTGAGGATGTGGGGGAAAAGGCACACTCATACATTACTGGTGGGACTGCAAATTGGTTCAACCATTCTGGAAAGTATTATGAAGATTCCTTAGAAAACTTGGAATGGAACCACCATTTAACTCAGCTATCCCACTCCTCAGTCTATATTCAAAGGACTTAAAATCAGCAAACTATAGTGACACAGTCACATCAATGTTTATAGCAGCTGAATTCACAATAGCTAAACTGTGGGACCAACCTAGATGCCCTTCAATAGATGAATGGATAAAGAAACTGTGGTACATATACACAGTGTGATATTACTCAGCAACAAAAGAAAATAAAATATGGCACTTGAAGGTAAATGGATGGAGTTGGAGAATATCATGCTAAGCGAAGTAAGAAAATCCCCAAAAACCAAAAGTTGAAAGTTCTCTCTGATAAGTGGATGCTGATCCATTAATAGGGGTGAGGCATGGGAAGAATGGAGGAACTTTGGGCAAAGGGGAGGTAGGGGAGGGGACATGGGGCAGGAAAGAATGTGGAATGAGACAGACATCAATGCCTTAGGTACATGTATGACTTTACATATGGTGTGACACTACATCGGGTGCAACCAGAGAAATGAAAAGTTGTGCTCTATTTGTGTACAATGAATCAACATGCATTCTTCTGTCATATATAACTAATTAGAATAAATAAATTAATTAAGTTTAAAAAGTGTATTATAAAAAAGTAATGTGTGGTAAGAAAATATTGCATGTGAATTTGAAGCACATCTTTAGCATGGGGATGTGGTTATTGCATTGATCCACTCATTTAAATAAGAAACTTTTTTTTCTCTCTCTCTCTCTCTCTCTCTCTCTCTCTCTGCTTGGAATCGACATAATGTATCCCTCATCCTAAGCATTCACCCTACCCTTTAGCTACTACCCTAATCAAATCATCATCATCGTCATCATCATCATCATCATATTTCTAGTTCTAGGGATTGAGCCTGGGTCCTTGTATAGGCAGGTACTCTACCACTGATCTACACTGCCAGTCCACCAACCCATTTCTGATTGCTAATACTAAACTCTACTACATATAGTCAATAGAATGTATTAATTCACAGTTCAAATAAATAAAATAACTGTGTATTTCATGAGCAAAATCTCTTAATTTTATTTTGTCCACTTTACATACCTTAATCTCTATGAATAATGTTCTTTGTGGGCACTATCTGTAAATAATAACAAAAAGCATTCCCTCTGTGGCATTATGAAGACTTTTGTTTATTTAGAAAATGAAATATAATTAATGAAACATGAAATCCCCTGTAAGTGTAAAATTTTGTGGTTGTTGATATATTTGCTATACTTTGGAAACATAATCAATGTCTTATTACAGAATGTGTCATCATCTTCATAAGAAATATCTCAAGTATGAGAGCTACTCCATCAGGAAACCACTAATATACTTTCTGTTGCTATAGATTTATCCATGCTGGATATTTCGTATTAATTGAACCATATGATATGTGGGCTTCCTTTCTTGGTATCTTTAATTGAGCATAATATTTCCAAAATTCATCCATTTTGTAGCATGCATATGCCAAATTGTATTCATCCATTTCTGCCCTTTGGCTACTGTGAACAATGTTGCTATGACTATTTGTGTGGACATTTTTTCAGTTCTTTCAGGTGCATATATATGTAAAAGTGATACCACTATAGCATATGTTAACACCAGGTGAATCTTTTTGAGGAATTATGAAACTGTTTTCAAAGAGGTTACACCACTTGATGTTATAACACATATTTAGGAGGGTTTCAATTTCTATACACTTGTCAACACTTGTTATTGTCTGTTTTTCACGAAAGCCATTTTACTTGGTGTGAAAGTATCTCAGTGTGGTTTCATATATATTTTCCTATTCAACAGGATGCCTAAATATAAGACTGATGGTTTAGGAACTCTCATTCCTATTTTTTTCAATTTTGGAAAACTATTTGGCATTATCTACATATGTTAAAATATGCATTACCTTCTTCTTACCAGTTCCATTCCAAGTTCATGTCTAACAGAAATATAGTGGTGTGTCCCCCAAGGGACATACACAAGAATGTTCATGATGAATTATTCATGATGACTAAAAATTAGAAAGAAACCTAGTTCCCAAACAGATATAGTATGTTTAAATCATCAGTGAAACAATACACCGATTTAAAAAATGAGTGAACTACATTCATCCAACAATGTGATTGTTTCCACAAACAATATTGAGTGGAAGAAGTTAGAGAGTAAACAATATACGGAACAAGTTCCTTTACACAGGATGAAATAAAATAGTACTAAATTATAGCATCAGGAGGTACGTGTTTACTTGGTAAAACTGAAAACCTTGGCAGGAGAGAACACAATGACATAGCTCTCGTAAAAGTCAGTATAGTGGATATTTTAATTCACAGGAGGATATGGTAGTGGGAAGGGACTTCCAGAATAGGGCCAAGAATCTTGTTCTTGATAAATATATGTCTGTTTCTTTTGTATCCTTCACTGATCTGTAAACTGTGTTTTATTCCAGTTTTTTTCACATTTATTATACACTATATTTTTAAATGGATGTTTTTTGTTTTGTTACTAAAGAAGGTGGAAATCACATAACGGCTAGAATATATACATATGTGTGTGTAAATATATATATACACACACATATGTATAGTCTTACTTCTTAAATAAAAGATTGTTCTTCTGAACCATTCTGCATCATCTCACAGGGGGAAAATAAAAGCTCGTTGGAGGATATTATTTAGAATATATAGTTTTCTAAACTATTTGAGCTCCTCAATTACTGAAGAACCTTATGAAAATTTAAATAGCTTGACAACTATCAAATTTAAGGAGTTTGGTATAAATTTCAATAATCATTGCTCAATTACTATTATGGAGGCTGTATTGTATATTGCATGTGAGAATAAGAGAATACGTGTAACTAGTGGGAAGAAGGTGTGGAAGTCACATGGCAGGGCTTTTGCTCCAAAGTTAAGTATTTCTTCAGTCATGAACAGGTCCTGTGGATGAAGACTTGAACTGTCATATCAAAGTGGAGTCAGTTGAAAACTGTTTGTATTGAAGTTCCCTTTTCCTTTTCCTTTTTGACTCCATAAACAAAGTTGTCCTCAGTGGACTAGAAATGACAGTTTTGAAAGCCATTACTTACTTTTCAGTTTAATGCTGCACAATAATGCAGATTATGCAAATATTTTAAAAATAGACTTTACATCTATACTCTTTCATGAATTGTGGGAAAATATACAAAATATATTCAACTACCCAAAGAACATATCTACAAGTTAAAAATCTGTCTCATTGTCAAAAGCTCTGAGACATGAAGATAGTCCAGAGGGTGGTGTGACTTCATAGAATATGCATAGGATCAGAAACCAATGTGGAGGATAAATCTCTCATCCTTGATTCTTTTCTTTGATGAATTTCCTTATCCAGATTTGGCCACAGAATCCTTATTCCAATGAAGAGGATACTAATTGGTGGCTTTAAAAGTATATTCCAGGAATATTTATAATCTCTGAAAATAACTCAAGGAAACCATGGCAGTAACAGAGCATTTGAGTGGAAGACAGTTGCTGAGTTAACTCAGAAGTATATCCCTGTAGCTTTAAGGTTATATATTAGGCTTTATAAAAATTATATAAATTCACATTAGGAGCAAGTGTGTCCTGCTGCTAATTTTTAAAAAAAAAATATTCATAGTAATACCAATGTTATGATAAACATGGTTTGATTTAATTTGATCAAAAGATAATGCCATAGTGCTAAGTATCTAACATAATGTCTTTCATATTTGAAGCCCTTATGATAACTAAGGAGTAAGTTAGCCTACAATCATACAAAAGGTTAATAAACTTCCATGTTTCAGATTTCATCGCAGAATGGAAAACATAATATAGTGTTTTACTCACTTGAATCACACCAGTTTTCAAGCTGAAAGAGAGAATACAAATAGTTGCCACTTCCTTACCTTGTTTATGAGAAAAAAAATTCAAAAAAGATTATTTGACTAGAACCCCAGTTTCTATTGTCAAATGCAGTGCTCCATGTATTGTTGCAAACTGTTGTTGACTGATAATTCACTTTTGGGCTTTAGACTTTTCTTTTTGCAGATGATGAAGGGAAAAGACTCCATCAACTCTGAGGTCTCTTTCAGCTTAAAATTTTTGATAAGAATATTGATAATAATCCTAGTAAACTGTTTTTTCAAATGCATTATATAAAAGGAAAGAATTTTAATTGAACTTCAATGAACCCACCATGAACCAGTTTTAAACAAACTAATAACCACTTTTAATATATTTAAGAACTATACCTCAAGAAGTTTATGGATTAATAAAGGAGAGTTCAGTAGCAATTCTTTTGTTTCCCTTACAGACAGATTTTTTAAATTAATTTGATTCAAATAAAGAATCAGTGAACTAGTGTGGAAGTGATATCTGTAATTTTCTCATTTCAGAACCCAATATTGGGTTGCAAATCTCAAATGAAATGTGAGTGCTTATAGATTCAAACTTGGTCTACTTAGATTGAATCTAACAAATCTCCAACATTTTGATTATGCTAAAACTTTTCAGGCTTTATTTTAGAATTATCACAGATGTGTAAATAAGAATTGGAATTCTTTAAAATGTGAGATAATTTTCCACATATTTCTCCTGAAAATGGCAGCAGACACTTGTAAAAATTTTGAATAGTTTCAGTTCAACTTAAATTCTAAAATACTTACACATTACAATTCAATGAAGATAAAATAAATATAATTTTGTAAATAGCCTCAAGATTTAAGTAGAATTCAGAATTATCATGAGAAAATATTAAATAGATTTCTGATACTTCTAGCAATGTGTCAGTCATCTCAGCTTTCAAAAGACTCTTTTTTTCTTCACTTATTTCAGTTTTATTTTTCCTTTTACGCATAGCATATTCTTAGGCACTTCAGAAATTCAGATATGACAGTAGTCTTGGCAGCACCCCACAGCAACATCACTGCTACTGTCCTCATGGTTACAGGGTCATTTGGGGGCAACCATCTTTTCACGAGACAGCCCCCCGTGTATTCAAGTCAGTTACTTCAGAGCTGTTTTGAGGGGTACTCCCTGGCATGCTGTGCTTTAAAAATCTTTTCTGTACCACTTCTACCATTTTTAAACAAGATTAAGTTTTTAGAATGACTCTCCTGAAATTAAATAAGTAAATAGGTAAATAAATAGAAATGTTTGGGGATAAATTGCTTTAAAAACTGCTCCTATTACAATAGTGTCTCATGTTCCTCAAGGAGATTCTCAGCTGTAAGATGATTCACCTCATCTCTGTTGCTCCTGTTTGACCTGTCTCTGGTGTGATTTCATGGCGGGAAATGAACTCTTGACAGGCTGCCACCTTTGTTTTTCCTCTTACTTTAATTATAACAGAAAGTGAATAAAGTCCTGATTGTTAACTTATTTCTTATTGTTAATTTCTTATCTTTTTGTCCTACTTAACATTCCAATATCTTAATGCTCAACAGAACTAGAATGGTCAAATTATTTTGAAAAGAAAACATGGTATTGCAAAGCTACAGTAATAAAGATTGTTTGCATGGATGTAAAGGTAGATAGATGAGCTAATGGAACAGAACAGAAAATAGATATAAATGCAAAGACATAGAATAGCTGATTTTTATAATGGAAAGAAAACAATTCACGGAAAAAGTATTTTTAATTGAATACCACTAGAACAATTGAATATTCATGTTGAAGAAGAAAAAAGAGAAAGACAAATGGGGAAAGGAAAGAAAAAGAACTTGGATTCATTCCTCACACCATATGCAGAATTACTTCAAAGTGGGTCATAGACCTAAATCCAAAACTGAAAACTACAAAAATTCCTGAAAAAAAAAATGTAGAAGAAAAAAAAAATTGTGATCTTGCATTAGACCAGTGATTCCAAACAGGGACAATTTTGTCCTTCGGTGACCCTGTGGAAAAATCTGAAGGTATTTTGGATTGCCACAAATGGGGAAGTAGAGTCACTATCATGAAGTGGGAAGAGGCAGGGATTCTACTAACCATCCCCAAAATCACAAGTTAATCCCTGACAGCAAATAATTATTTGTTCCAAAAATTGAGGGTGTTACTGTCAAGAGACCCTGGGTAAGACCAAATTTTTCCATAAAAGAAAAAAAAAAATACTGGCAAGTTGAATTTACTCAAATTAAAATACTACTCTTCAAATCACACTGTTAAAGGAATGAGAACATTGAACAGTACTGGGAGAAAATTTTACAAAGCACATCTGGTGTAAAGATTTATATTCAGAATACATATAAATGTATTCATGAATAAATCAACCTAACAATAAATTAATAGATAAAAACAAACACTACATCATAAAAGAAAACACAGATGACATGAAGTATTTGTTTTTTTTTGGTGGGGGAGGTACCAGATATTAAACCCAGGGGTGCGTAAACACTGAGCAATGTCCCCAACCTTTTTTGTATTTTATTGAGAGACAGGGTCTCACTGAGTTGCTCAGAGCCTTGCTAAATTTTTGAGACTGGCTTTGAACTTGAGATCCTCCTGCCTCAGCCTCCTGAGTGGCTGGGATTACAGGCCTACACCACAGTGTCCAGTGACACATATGCATTTAAAAAGAATTTATAATTAGTCTTTAGTCGAGTGAAAATAAAACCATAAGGTGTAACAACTTCATACCTATCAAAATGGTGATAATTTAAAATACTGACCATACAAAATTTCAGCAAACAGGTGGAAGTCCTGGAATACTTATACACTGCTTTTGA
The DNA here is from genome assembly GCF_047511675.1 of Marmota flaviventris. Classification (NCBI taxonomy): domain Eukaryota; kingdom Metazoa; phylum Chordata; class Mammalia; order Rodentia; family Sciuridae; genus Marmota; species Marmota flaviventris. The sequence continues at coordinate 25,039,100 of NC_092509.1, read as the reverse complement.
GAAAGTAAAGATGCAAAGACTTTAAAACACTAGTAGATTCTTAAAATATTACACATACTTTCCATGTGACAGAGCCATTCCCCATCCATGTATTTACTTATAAGAAGATGAAGCACATGCTTACTCAAAAAACATTCTTAAATGAACACACCAGCTTTATTTGTAAAAGTCCTAAGAGGAAAACAACCCAAATGTCCATTTTCTGCTGAATGGGTAAACTATGGCATACGTGTACAATGGAATTCTTCTCAAAAGATGAAAAGAAGTAAAAGACTTGAATTTTGAAATAATTATAACTAATGATGCTAAAGAAGTTAGACTAAAACATATGCATATTGTGTGGCTACATTTATACAATTTCTTTTAAGAAATGGAAACTCATCTTCAGAGCCAGAAAGTTGGTCAACAGTTGCCTGGGGATGGGTAGGAATTTGGAGAGGGCAGTATGGAGAGTCTGACGAAATTATTCAGGGGGATGGATAGGTTTATTTTTGTAGTGGTGCTGATGATTTTGTAGAACATACATTCTTCAAAACTTATCACTTGGCTCCCTGTGAATATATGTAGTTTGTTTTATGTTAAATATACTTTGATTTAAAAAAAAAACTGTAAAAAAAAAAGACAAATTGAATAACGAAACATGCATATCAATTTGGGACAATAGGAAATGACAAATACAGACTGTATATCCATAAAACCCCTAAGGACATCATTATATTCTTACTAGTAAAATATTTACTGTTCATGACAACCCCAATTCAACTATATGTTTTATATTTCATTGATGAGTTACAGGAATGTTGTGAAACTTTAGATTGTATTTAAAATGAGAGTTGATTTAAAATTTTATTTAAAAAAAACAGCAAAAAACCTCAGCTAACTGGAAAAAAAGTCCAATAGGAAGAAAAGCTGAGCCCTTTAATGTAATGGGGAAATGTCACTACTCCATCATTAAATCCATTTTCTATAAGGCATGGGCGTTCATATCACAAACACTTTAACATTTGGAAGCACAAACAGATTGTAAATGCTGATCAGCTTCATGCCTGCAACATAATAGAAAAGTCATGGTTAAAAACTGTAAAACAGATAGAGAGGACTATGGTTTTAATTTGCAGTGATACCCAACCATTGTGAGCAAGCTCTATCAACACCATCTGCTCCACAAAGAAAAGTTGCTGATTATAGCAGCTCTGAGTGGATCTGGTTCTCTCCCATGACAGCAGAAGGTAAGAGGCAGCAAAAAGCATTCGGGAAGCTCATGCTTGTTTTTAAGGTTGATAATTTTTTTTTTTTTTTCTGTTAACAGTACTGGTTTGTGAACTCATTCGTGCTGATTAGCAGAGGAACCGCTAAAGACCTGAAGCAGTTTGGGAGCAAATAAAAACCAAGGAACAGAATTTCTCTCCACACCCCACTTCCCCAGCTTCCTACACAAAACACTTCCAGACAAATCTCTCCACCAAGATCTGATGTGATCGCCTAGGTCCACAATGGCAGCTCCCAGCAATACTTTCACAATGTTCTTCCCAGCGCAATACAAATGAGATCATTTAAATAAATATTATATCATGATATTTTCTCTATTTTTTGGCCATATCTAAACTGAAAGAAAATAAAGTGCTTTCTGGGTTAAATGATGCACTATTTAAAAATTCTCAAATATAATTATGTTACAATGAATCATTTAAATTAATCGTTACTCAAAAATGACAACAGAATTGCAAAATTCAGTTGGAAAAGGTAATCATCCAAACTTGACTTAAAGAGCTATTGGCACTGGGCAAGATACTCAATTTCATGGAACTCCAGTTTTCATATTTCTAATGTCAGAAGAGGAGTGAGGATGCCAAAAGTCCTACATAAAAGAACAATTATTTGCCTCGGACCTAGAAAAGATTTTGTTGAATATTACACTGTGCGGGAACAAGGGTTTCTGCATGCTATTTTGTGGATCCAGTGCAAACTCATAATTTCTTCCTTTTGTTCTGCATATCTTGGAATTGAAATAGATCTTGGCATGTTTAATGAGCCAAGAGAAAAGTGGTGTGCCAGATCTTCACAAGGGTAGGGGACAAATGAGGATTTTATTATTATTAATTTATTTATTTAGTGTGGTGCTGGGGATTGAACCAGGGCCTGTGCGTGTGAGGCAAGCCCTCTACCAACTGAGCCCTATCCCCAGCCTATACATGAGGATTTTAGATGTGACAATCATCCACCTTCTCTCTCCAGGAAAAGTTTACAAGGTCAAATTGCAGTTGAGGGTAAAAAGTTAATACTAACTAACTCTTTAATAGTCTGATTTTTTTTAAGGAGAGAAAAATAAATTCATTTTTTATTCATGGATAAATTGTTCACATTAACCTATTTTAATGGTGAGTTGAATGTAGAGTCCTTCCCTGGAGACTTAGCAGAAAATAGCTATAATTTATGGAAACTATATTGTTACCCTGTGTAATTCATAAATTTTTAAAAGACTGCACTCTTCAGGAAATATATATATATATATATATATATATATATATATATATATATATATATATTACACACACATATAGATACAGTATTAAAATATATATTAATTAGCTAATTAGCTAAGGGTGTTTGCATGTTATTCAATTTATGAGAACTTATCTGTACATTAAAATACTTATGAATAACGCATTATATATGTGGATGTCTGAAAACATGGATAGTACTGAGCCCTATATATGTGTGTGTGTGTGTGTGTGTGTGTGTGTGTGTATTATGTTTTTATTAGGTTTTATTAAATGTACATACCCCAGAATAAAGTTTATAAAGTAAGTACAATAGGAGATTAACAATCATAATTAATTGTAAATTAGAACAATTATAACAATGAACCATGATAAAAACTATGTGAATGTGGTCTCCCTTTCTAGTTCTTCCTAAATCTGTTACTTACTGTACTGTACCATCTTTTTATACTTCAGTTGACCATGGTAACCAAAAATGTAAAGAAGGAGAATCATGAACCTGCCACTCAACTGGTATGAAATCTAAAGTAAATTATCTTTCCTTCCTATGTAAAATAGGGATGATAATAATAATAGCTTTTTACATATGATTTTCTAAAAATTAAATGAATTAATAGAGACAAAATGTTTAGGTTAGTGCCTAGAAGTCAATGTTTTTAAGATTTTTTTTTGTCATATAGTTTTACATATGTCCAACAGTGTGGTTAGAGGAAAAATAATGCTGTAGTTAGACTAATGTACCCTTACACTTCACCACACTGAGAATTCAGTGTAAAACACGAACAGTAGTTAAAAGGCTTGAGAGTTATTAATTTCATATAGATATTTGGATACAAGCTGCATAAAAGCAGAAGGGGAAAAGTAAAAAACATATTACATACCAGTGTCTAATAGTTTTTTATACATGTGTAAGGGCCAGGTGGGAGAAAGCCCAGATTCGTGTCATAAATAATAAAGCATCCTGTGTTACAGAAAGAAATGCTGTAGTTATGAGAAAGGAAATCTATGCTGCATTTATAAGAAAAAGAAAAATGTAGGGAGAATGCAGAGACGGAAAGTGCTTTAACTTAATTTCTAAACATGGCCATTGCAGGTCATTTTAGAATTAAAATAACAGGATTATAAGTGACTATTATGAGGTGACACCAGAAAATTCCTGAAAGTTATTAATATTAAAAAAATAGTCAAACTGTTGTTTCTAAAGCAAAATGGCAAATTCATTGGATGCCAAGTAAGAATTTAAGAAAACTTCCAAAGATGGAGGAGGTTATATAATATTATAAGCAACAGAATATTTATTTAAAAATTTAAATATAATACAGTCTTCTTTAATAAATAAAATTAGGTGAAATCTACTGGGAAGGGTGAGGGGAGAGAATTGGTGATGTCAATATAGGTAAATATTGTGTTCCAGAAAATGAACACGTAAACTCACTTGTGAGTATGCTAGATAAATATATTTCTGGGTATAGCATATAAAACCTCTCCACTTAACTAATGAAATTCTCATCTCTTTGTTTATTAGTTTGTCCTTAGGGTTGTGAATGAAATTTTGCAAGCCGTGCCTGGTTCTTTTTGAAGCAATATCCTGTCCAGTTTAGAAAAACTCAACATATAGTACTAAAAAATAGAGAAAACTTTAGTTATCTATACAAACTGAGGAATTGTTTTTAAATTCACATTTAGTATGCTTATGTGCATTTATTTGTGAAATGCACATGAACCGTGGTACTCAGAAATTATCTCAAAATATGATACACTGAGTCTTGAAAGAGCAGTGTGAGAGATTGCATTTTAAAATGTTAGATCAGATGCACACATGTTCATTTCCTTCTTATCCGGAGGTGGCATTCAGATGCCCGACTGCGGATATATTATTATTTTCACAGACAAGACATTTGGCTCCTTCCTCAACTGCTTGCTTGGGAAGAGTGTTGAGTTGGCAGCTAGAGCCATTTTCCATTGTCAGAAATGAATAAAATTGCAAGATCTAGGATGAATCTTAAAAAAATACAAAGCAAAACAAAACTCCTTTCTGTTCTCTCACCATACACATATGGATCATTGGAAGAAGAAACTGTTTTCCTTCTGTCTCTAATTAAGCTTTCATGCATCCCTGGCTTCCACTGAGCTAGAAAAACAGGGCCCTTCTATAAATGAGACTACATATGTGAATGTACTTGGAAACTGCAAAGCATGATACTATTCTAAGACATACACTTGAGTGCATATATCATGAGTTCTTCCATTGTTTCCATAAAATTATTACTAAGTACCTTACTATATAGCATATTCTCCTTCTTAAAAATCCTAGTACTCTATTCCTGCTAGTCCTTCCTTTAAAATCAGGCATACATTTCATGCCACATTAATGTTGAAATCATTTTATCAGAATGCAAACCTTTCCCCCTTCCTTTGCTTATTTAAAAATTCTCATTGACCACAGTATAAGACACTGTTCTATATGCTGAAATATAGAAGTAAGGATAGAACTATTTCTTTCTTAGAAAGCTTAGATTCTTTTCCCATGTATTTCTTAAGGAGAAAGAAGAAAAGCCAGCAGCGTGGCACATGGTGGGCTGAGAGAGAACAGAGGAATTTGCAAAGACAAGCACTGGCATATGGGCAGCCTGGTGTCATGGTAAGGGTGCGGACTGCGTTTCAAATGCTGTGGAAACCTACCAGAAAGGATTAAGCAACAGAGAACTATAGTCTGATATATGCTTTTATAAGATCGTTTGGATTTAACTAGTTCTACATTTAAACCTCCACAAAGGAATTTTCTGCCCTGATTTCCACCATTTTAGAAAAGTATGTTTCACAAACATATGAAAATGAATTTATTCAAGAAGCCAGGCCTGTCTCTGTCACTTGGGACAAAACGAGCAGAGCTGACAGAGGACAGCTGCTAACTATACATACCTGTTCTTGAGATAAGCATTGTTTAGAATCCAGGGAAATGCTTCTCCACATCTCTTTAAACAAAAGAGAACTGTGCTTTTATGCCATAAAAGCACATGAGCTGTACTCTTATCAAAGTCAGGTGCAGATACTAATGTGCAAGAAGGACGTAAGCAGTAGGCACAGTTCAATATGAATGAAGAAAAATATGTTCACTTGACAAGCCCTTTCTCTCAGATAGGATGGATATGAAGAGTTTGCCCACTGAAACACCTCTACAGGGCAGCAGCAGCAAGCGTTTGTTCTCAGACATGTGTTTATTACCCAAGTCATCTTTCTGGAAATACTTACAAATAAAGGCATGAATAACTGTAGTTGCATTTGGAAGACTTAGAATACTTTGCAATTTTAACTAATTCCCAATATTTTTGAAATTGTATGAAAAGTGTATCTGGGTCAGGTAGCAGCACAGCAAACTATGGGCTAAATTCTGCCCACTTCCTGTTTACATAAATAAAGTTTTATGGGGCACATTTACACATTTGATTATATATTTTCTATGTCTTGCTTTTGTGCTACAACAAGACATAGAACAAGAGTTCAGTTGTCCTTAATGAGATCCTGCGAACTAAAAACAGTAAATTATTACTATCCCACAGGCATTTACAGTAGAATTTTACTTTCCTCCATCTCTGAAGTAGAATGCTCATTCTAGTATATGCTTAGATGCTGCTTAAGAAATAGTAAAAACAAAATAAATAAATAAGGGGCCACAAAGTTATTTCCCCAAGAGAATTAGTAAAGAATGCCCAGCCAAAAACATATACAACTTTGGTAATAACGGCTTATTCATGACTCCAAACTGGAAGCAACTCAAATAACCTTCATCAACTTAAATGATAAACGCACTGTAATTTATTCACAAAATGGAATGATTTCTTAGCAATAAAGAGAAATAAATTTTACAGACCAGGGGAAACATACAGGAATCTGAAAAGTTTTATGTTGAGTGACAAAAAGCAAACAAAATAGAGGGCTTATTGAATAACTCCATTTATTTGAAATTCTAGAATAAGCAAAGCTACTTTATATTACCAAAGACAGTTCAACAGTTGCCTGCAGCTACAGGTATAAGGAAAGAGATTGCAAAATGGTGGAAATTGGAAAACTCTTAAAACTCTTTGGCTATAACTCAAACACAGAAGAAATAGATCTTGGGTGATTGTCCTGACTTTATGTTGTTTATTTAGTCTCAAGAGGAGAACAGGACTGGATTTTATAAGCAGCTGTCTCTTTGCTGACAAGCAATGAAAACTGGCTGACCTTTCTGGACTTCCTTTACTCTCTTCCATAGAAAAGAGTTAGAGCACGCAGTATCTGCATTAAGAATTTTGAGGAGAGGGAAATGTGTTCCAAAAAGAAAGGAAGGCAACACCAAGCAAGCTGGCTTGCATCTCAGAAACTCAGAGGCTCACAAGTTAGAAATGGGGTCGTCACTGCTGGCAAGTATGGATTGGGCCTGAAAGTTTAAGGGACTTTTATCATGTAACATCTCTTCTTTTACTCTGTGAACAAGAAAACAGTTCTGAACTGGCCCCAGGGACACAATTCTATAATCCCAGTGACTTGGGAGGCTGGGGCAGGAAGACTACAAGTTGGAGGCCAGGCTCAGCAATTTAGCAGAGACCTGAGCAATTCGAGAGATTCTTTCTCAAACATAAAAAGAGCTGGGAATGCAGTTCAGTGGAAAAGCACTCCTGAGTTCAATCCCTGGTACCAAAATAATAACAACAATAGTTATTATTATTATTACTATTATTTTCATCCATTCTTGCCAAAGAGGATGACATAATCAAATCTATGAGATAGTATAACAGTAGAGGTTCTAGACTTGGGGGACAATAGAGGATGAAGGTGAAAGTGAGACCTTACACTACATTATGCAAGTCCTATGAGACCACCCATAGCCCCCTTCCCCTTCGACCCACAGAGCTTACTACCTCATGTCTGTGCCTCACTCTTTTTTTTTTTAAAGAGAGAGAGAGAGAGAGAGAGAGAATTTTTTAATATTTATTTTTTAGTTTTCGGCGGACACAACATCTTTGTTTGTATGTGGTGCTGAGGATCGAACCCGGGCCGCACGCATGCCAGGCGAGTGCGCTACAGCTTGAGCCACATCCCCAGCCCTGTGCCTCACTCTTAAAGATGGAAAGATTTTTATACAACACTTGCAATAAACAAACAGAAAAAAAAAAGAATGTAGAAACACTAAACAGAATGCCTGGTTGGAGTAAAAGAAAACTTCAAATAAATACAATCAATATTATCAAGTTAGTTGAAGAGGTAGGAAAAAGGAAAGGGGACACTCTCAAGGGAGAGAGTGAGTCCCTTCAGAGAGAAAAGAGGGACAGCATGCCTCTCCTGCACTCCAATTTTGGGGGGTATCCTAGAGAAGTTTCCAGAGAATCCTGACCAGGTCACCTCTTGACTTTTGACTGACAGCAGGATGATATCAGACTTTCAAGTCCCCACTGGCATGAAAACTTTAGGTCACTTTGGCCCATGCTGACCTGTTATAATTGGATTCTTAACCATAAATTCTTACAGATTTTATGGTTAGGAGGAATTATCCTTATCTTACTGAGTTTTGAGATCTTATCTATGAAAAAGGTCACAAAAGTCTTCCCCTTCAGCATAACTGGGGTTACTCTTATCGACACTATTTTGAGCCTGCATTTCTTCTGCAGAAAACAGAGAGTTTGCTGAGGAATATGACATATCCTGTCCACTTAAGCCAGGCAGAGCTGCAGGTAAATTGCTGCTTGGTTAAGAAAGAATGTGGGGCCAACACAGTGGGCCCATTTTTTAGATTTGTTCCCTTAACTTCATTTTCTGCTTCCATCACATGCATCTATCTGCCCCATCAAAACCACCACAAATGAAAGATCAGTAGGTATCAAACTTATGGCAGTTCTGAAAGTCAAGTATAATATATTAGTGGTTTCAACATTGTAAAGAGAATCCTTTTTTCAACATAGCATTTTCCGTATCTAACAAACTCTCAATTAAGAAGTTCAAAATTTGCCTTTCATACACTCTTTAGAAATCAACTATACCATATACTTGATAAAATCAAAGGTAATAACCAAGAAAAAGAAAAACCAGGAAATAAGGAAAGAGGATATTCGAATGCAGGAAATACAAATGGAAATCCTGGCAGGGTGATGATGGAATTCCCAAGACGAAACCTACTCAGAAACCTGGACAATGAATAATAAAGATTGGAATGGAAAAAATGGGGGATTCTAGGAAGAATTTAGCAAATCAAAGAATAATAAAATTAATTCGTACTTGAGTAATCATAACAAGATTTCAGTATCACCAGGAAATATTATTTTTTAGGGATACTTTATTTTTTAGGGAAACAATTTGACAATTGAAACAATTAAGGAGGACAATGATAACTCAAGGAAAACCAAGTAATTGAGCACACAGTGAAGTATTTTCATAGTTTGGTATATGATTAAATATTGGTAAATATTTCTCTATTCAAAACTGATCTTTGATTCTGAAATATCCTTGAAGAATTTTCAAGGAAAACAAAGTCTTCCAAAATTCATATAGAAAAGTAAGTATAATTTACTTATCAAAATAATAACAATATCAAGTTATCAAAATAATAACAATAATGATGACATTAAAAGTAAAAAATAATACTTAACTACTTCTAGTCTTTCCTAAGACCTTATGTAGTCTGATTTATCAATTCATCGGTTCTCACATGAGGAAACTGAACTAAAGATTTAACTGCCTCAAGATTGTACAGGTAATTAGCAGTGTGTCTGGTATTTTAATTGATAACCACTGGACTAGGCTGGATTCCGATTATCAATGTCAATACTTAATGTGAAGCTATAGTTATCAAACACTGATTCATTTGTAATAGGAGAGTCATAATATACAGAACTGAAAGAAAATGTGTGCATGCACATATGGGAAGTGGGCTGAAGAAGTATGGCAGATACTTAAAAAACTGAAGGACTCTTAATAAATGATGCTATGCTGACAGTGTCCACTTATACAAGAGAGAGGAAGACAATAGCTGGGAATGGTTGTGATTCAAAGAGTGGTGTTCCATTTTATGAAGGTAGAGACAATAATTTTTTACATTTGGGGGAATTATCCAATAGAGATAGAGAGACCGATGATATAGATATGTTCAAATGCTAAACCCTTGAGAATTGGAGATAAAAGTTAGTGATTATCAGCATTGATAGGATGATTCTCCTCCTGTTGAAATAAGAAGAAAGATAAATGTCAGATTCAGATGCATATAGTTGCGTGGAGTTGGCAATGTGGAGATAAAAAAGTTACTGTCAGATTGCTTATTATTTTGAATACAGGAGAAGAAGCAAAGCAAAACACCCCAAAATATAGAGTCCCTTTCAAAAAAAAAAGTAAAGTTTTTTTTTTTTTGGTGTTGTTTGTTTGTTTCTGGCCTATGCACAGGAATCGAACAGCCAACCGACTTCAGGGAAAGCAGAAAATGTTCTGCCTGAGCCTGGGTTTCCTGTTAGATCTATGCAATCTCACAGTGCTCTCCACTTAGACTTGTGCCTTTATATCATTCTGAGTTCCTTAACTCCTGTTGTGTTGCCTTTTCCCATAGCATTGTGCTTGACGGTGAAGTCAAAACTGTTTGACAACCACATGAAATTTTCACTTATTTAGGAAAACAATGAAGAAAGTGAATACCTTATTTATATTCCTGGGGAGTCAATGAATACTTAACTAGCGATGTGGCCAACCCACTAGCTGAGAACCTTAGACTTTGACTGGATGGCTATGTACCCTCTAAAGCTGAGGCTGTGTCAAGTTCATTCCTAAATGTGAAATAGAGATAGAGGAGATAGAGGTTGGATCCAATGAACAATCTCTACAATACCCTTCATGAATATTCTCCTGGATAACCCATTCAACACACCATGTTTTTAAGGAAGCCACCTTGAACTCCACAAGACTGGGTCACCTGACACTTCTCTATATTCCCATAGCATCCTACAGTTTGGAATTTTTGCTAACACGGCTGTGGTATTTATTCATCAATTTCTTCCTCTCTTTTCTAGCCTCTGGTAGGTTTACAGACATTTGCAGTAGAATATATGTGTGAATGGCTAAACAATTGAGGAGTTTTCTTTTGTTTTAGGGAAAGCTTAATAGGTATTCATTCATTCTTACTTTTTTTGCTGTTGTTTTTCTTTTGAGAATTTTACTCTCTCTTCCTTTTTCTTATCTGTCATGTTAATTTCAAACTCAATAACATACATTAGAACTCAAACCAATGCTAAGAATGTATAGGTTAATATTTACTATCATGGAACATGGTCCAGCTTTGCAATATTGGTTAAAATAAAATAGAACAAGGAAAGTTTCAGGTATATGAAATAATTTTATGGACAAGCCACTTAGAGTCATAGGAAAAAAATAGCACAGTTTAGGCAAAAAATGACTCTCAAAATATTAATACATTCATTGGCTAATTACCATATTTATTCATTGTATCACTAAGTATTTTTTGAATGCCTATCCCATGTCATGTATGGTATTAACAAAGGATATACTCACTTCTTATATGTGTCAGGCCCACCCAAGGAAATTTTAATAGAAGTTTGAGGAATTAATATAAAATAAACAGAAAGATGCTCAGACCTTGAAATGATTTATCTTCGATAGGAAATTTATGGATCTCACAATATTTCTTATTAAAAATAGCCTTATCTTTTGTCATTAACAATAAATCAGCGTTTTCAGATTGTACCAATTGTTTTATAGCTTTTGAAGCAACTGCAAAGGACACCATTGACAGGCTTTCAAATATATCCCCGACCAAAACAATAAAACTAAATAGAAGAAAACAATATAATCTTTCTGACATTTCCATGAAAATTGAATGCTCTTCTTCTACAAACACAGAAGAGCAGTTTCATTACTGAATGCCAAGGATCACATATCCATAAAATACCAAGAGATTTTGCATGTCATTCAATCACACAGCTGACAATCTTCAAGGAGAACAGCTTTTCAGTGAGATGGGATGCTTTAATGAGCTAATTAGTCAGCTCATGAAGGTGATTCTTTGACATTACTTATAGGATTATTCAGAAATCTATATATTCTTGCTGTTATTTTATAATAAATCATGTTACCTTATGGTTCTTCCTCTGATATTTATTTTAAATATAGAAATCCTATTAAATAGCATTTTCCCCTGTATGGCAGCCTTTGGATTTTTATATTGTGGTGATTATAATATTTTCACTCTGAAATATATTAGTCTACTAAATGAAATATGATTAGCCATATAATTAACACAAAAATATTTGGTCTATAGACCATCTATGATAATATTATCAAGATAGAAATAAATTGAACCCTGATCATCAGAATTATTCACTTTTCTAGGTGCTTTCTCAGATTTAAATATTCAGTATATTTTTCAGGGCATGGAAGATAAGAACCATTTCATCAATTCTTTTGCAACTTCCTAATCATTGCAAAAATCATGGCACATAAACAGTATTCAGAAAAGGAGGTTGGCTAAATGAAAATAATGAAAATAAAAATCAATGCACAATTGCCTATAGCCCTGTGTTATCACCATTTGACAAGCTAAGAACAGTCAGAACAGGCACAGAGGGCAGTGGAAAGTGCATTTACATACCAGGGAGAATTCCAGCAAACATCAACAAAGGAGCCAGAGGTCAGGGCTTGGTTCTTAAGAAGAGAATAAGAAGTGAATATTCTACATTAGAGCAATTGCTTTATGTACACTTATACACTTGTTCTGTCTGATATATCAGATTTTCTCCCCTCCACCCACCTTATTTATTTATTTATATTTTGAGAGTGAAAGTATTTAGCTGGGCTATTGCCTTGAGGGCCTTTACCTTTACTTCATTACTTGCCTTTCATCCACCTTGAATTTTCCAGCAAAACAATTAATAATTGCTCTTTCAGCCTGCATTGCCATTACTCTTTCACCCTGGTACATGCTGCCTCTCTTATAATAATTAACTCCTTCCTCACCTGCTAAAGTCTTAGGAAAGCGTGAGATAAAGCTGAAGCAGCTTCTTTGCAACCACACCAATTTGTGTAGATTTCTACACCTCCACAAATTATTATCCCTGCATTTATGCTTTTTCATAGTGTGTATTAGTTACTCACTAATATGTGTGTGTCACTCTTCCTGATCAGTAAGCTTGCTAAGCTCTGGAACATAGTCTGGTCTCTATAGTAAGCAAAGTTCTCCAGGAAAACAGAACCAATAGAATTTTGTGCCTGACGATTAATCTATATATCTCTATATTAAGAGATTTATTTAGAGTTGGCTCCTGTAATTGCAAAGCCGTTTGACACCAAATCTCATAGGGGAGGCCAGTAGGCTGGACATCTCTGTAGAGCCAGGAAAAGCCAATATTGCAAATGCAGTCTTAATACTATCTTCTAGAGAATTCCTTCATTCATAGGGGAGGTCAGTCTTCTGTTCTATTCTGGTTTTCAACTGATTAGATGAAGCCCACCCAAATTGTGGAGAAGAATCTGCTTTATCAATATTGATTGATTTAATTAATATATACTGCTCCTAAAAATTGTCTTGGGAAAACATCCAGAACAATGATATATGATAATGAAATAATAGACATTTATTATTATGGTATAATATTTTATCACTATATGTTATAATAATATATGAACTAAATGTGTGCACCTTGGCCCACCCAAGTTGAGACATAAAATTCACTATTACTGCCACCATGGTTTTCTCACTTCCTAATAAAATGCTTGACCAAGTACTAGGTACTTAAGACATGTTAAATGAAGGAATAAATCTAAGCCATTAAGCTTTACTGAAGAAAAAAAAAAAACTTTTAATATCTGGAAAAGAGTGGATCTGTATTGAAAGTAGAATAGCAGAACAGACTAGATATAAGATGTTGAGATATAAGTTTTGTTAATAACAAAAGATTGATGCAAAGTAGCACATTGACATTTTATAGGGTGTGAACCTCCAATAAGAAGAAGAAGAGGAGCCTTGATCCCTGTAGCAGGACTGTGCTTTCTAAATGAAGCTAAATATGTGATGTGCATGTCCAACCCTGCATGGCTTCATGACAGTGTGTCCTGAGGAATATGTTGCTAGGCAATTTTGTCTTTGAACAGCATCATAGAGTGTGCTTACAGAAGCCTGGATTGGACCCTCTAGGCTCTGTTATGATTTTATGGACCACTGTTCTTGACTGAAATGTCACTGTGCAGACCATAACTGTACATATTGGCTCTGTCACAGGTAAGTCTTCTATTCATGCTTCTTTTTATAGTCATTACAGTTGAAGTTTTGATGCATTACAGTGCAAATTGTTATGTGCACCCATTACTTTTAGGGCATCCATTGTTTTTTAAACTTTTGAAAGAGCATGTGAGAAATCACAACCTGAAACTCACACGCTTCAGATAAAAGGTTTAGCAACCCAATAACTATGACATTATAGAAGGAAAACATGTGCAATTCACTTCAAGAAGCCTATTTTTCTAGTACTTTTGGAATTTTTAGTTCTGTATGATTTGTGTTTTCAACTTTCACCTCATAATATAATTTCTACTTAATTTTAATTATAATTTAACATGGTTTAATATACTAACGTGTTTAGAGAATTATTAGCAATGATATGAAGAGAGAAAAATCAGTTTCATAGCCATGATGCATAAAATAAATATATATTCAGGATGATGTCTACATCTTAATAGATTGTCATTTGATACTTCGAATTGTTGCATTGTTTACGAACAGCTAACTTCATTATTTTTAACAATTCATTTCTGAGGGAAGATGCATCAGTTTGTGCCTAAATAAAATTAAGAAATGCAAAAATATTCCATGTTAAAGATGAAGTTGTGTTTTAAAATAGAAACAAATGGAGAATGAAACATTCATCTAGATGATTCATGGACTTCATGTAAGTTACACTGTCTTCTTCATTTACCTGAGTGAATGTCAATATCCTTCTTGAAATTATTAGATAATTTTCAATACTTTACTTATGTGACTAAAATATAGCTCAATTTTGTGTGATTTTATATGTAAACTGTTGGCTCTATTTTCTCATCCTCAAATTGATGATCAATAAGAAAGTTGCTACAAATGATTCTAAGAATACCCATAAATTCACATACTTGTAAATTTAAAAAGTACCTCAGAAAAAAAGACTGTATGTTTTGCTAATTTTAAAATTATTGTTTCAAGAATACCACAATCAGTCTCTCATTTCTAGATTTGCTTTGAGGGGGCTACTTCTAGCATGTTATCAAAATTTATACCTCCAGGGGAAACTGAGTCATTTTCAGAGGCTACTAGGAATGGAATTTCACCTTTCATGATAGAAACAGAAAAGCACATCTTATTAAAATGAAGTAAAGCCCAGGAGCTAAATCCTGTTTAAAAGAGTGGAGAGGGATTGCAGGAATGCGCTGATTAAATTCAGGGTTAGGATGAGAACTAGAAAGAAATCAGGAACCATCCAGGGGTACTTGGGGTGACTGCTTCCAACACAGTTGATTATTGCCACCATATGCTTTTACAAGTGCCAGAAGTATGTGGATCTCTTGAGTTGGTACATAATCAAGATGGATTATTATGTCTACTATCGCTCAGTTCTCAATGGTTTCAAGTCAATTCAGTTTCAAAGTGGCTTCACTGAAATCTGCCCTACTTTTTCAGCTGTCCTGAAACTAGCATGACAGAATGACTGACCACTGTAAATCACTATTGTCACTTTAACGGGCCAAGGCACGATACTACTAAAAATAAAACCCAAACTTATATTCAATGGTTTTTTTTGTAATTTATTCATTTGTAATAATGAGCCCATTCTGAAGTATGCATTGCTCCTTTCAATGTCCCAGGTATTATACGTACATTTTTTTCTGTTAAATTGAATCCTGCCTCATTAGACCCAGTATTCAAGAATACAGAGACTGTTTTAGATTCTCATTCTGTTATCCAACATGCTGTGTCTCCTAGCTTTATGTCATCTGCAATTTTGATTAAGTGCCTGTGTTAACTGGTGTGAAGTCATGGTATAATTGCAATGAACATTACTTTCACCCTAACAGTATTTTCCCTGTGGAACCTGGACTTTGTCAAGTTTACATATGGAGTATATTCTTCCATTGCGGGCCTCTTAAGAAATAATCATTTCCCTGATAATTAAGAAAATCATGAATTAACTACTCATATGCTTCTAATTATTTATATTGCATAAATAAACATAGCATGCACTTACCGAGTGTTTATGAATAATAATTCATTTTATCTTTAAAACAGCCCTATGTGGTAGGTTATACTGTTCCTCTCCCCATTTTGCAAATGAAGAAATGAAAATAGAGAAGAGAAAATAACTTGCCCAACCTTATAGAGCTAAGTTGCAAAGTTTGCTTTGAACACAGGAAGCCTTTTTCTGGCCCCCTACTGGCAGTCACTGCTCCTTGCTGATTTGTGCATTATCACAATTGTTAAAAAGACAAGCTGAAGGAAGAGTCCTGATATTTGTTTCTAACACAGCCCACCCTGGATAAAGTGGATGCACTGATCATCACCTTTTAATTGCTTATTGGAACCCATTCCATTTATGGTGCCCTAACATGTTCAATTGCTAAGTGCTTGGTGGAAATCCAGACTCAATTTTCTTCAGATTCATAGTGGATTTGAAATGGAAACTAGGCTAAATTGTTATAAAAATAGATTTCAGGATTCGTATCTATTTTCATTTAAATATAGATATCTAGAACATTGATGGGTATCTTACAAGTGTTGAATGAATATTTGATGAATGGATGAACTGACATAATTTTAATTCAATACACATTTACTAGTTGCACTCACATAAGTGCACACATGCACACAAACACACACACCTGTGCATTTTGCTTGACACTGAGAAGAAAGAGAAAAACACCACCTTAAAGGAGAACTTTTGACATTTTTAAGTGTTAAATGAACAAAAATATAACTGACATAAAGAAACAAAAACATGGGCAGTGTCTCTCACATTTTGCCTTAAGGTTCTATATTCCCCTAAAGATATATTGAAGAGCCCGGGCAGACTTTATGTGTGTTATGTTTATTGATATTACTCTATTAGAAACAAAAACTGAAAAAAATTAGGAATATATTCCTCTGTTCATATTTTTATAATAAGCCCATTGAAGGTTCATATAAAAAACTTGTTTTATAACACATAACTGTTTTCCCAAGAAAAGCATATTAATAAATATTATTAATTGTTTTAACATTTTTCATTTTTTTTGTATGAGATATTAAATGCAGAGGCACTCAACCACTGAGCCGCATCCCTAGCCCTTTTGCTTTATGTTTGATTTTGAGACAGGGTTTCCCTAAGTTGCTGAGGCTGGCTTTGAACTTGTTATCTTCCTACCTCTGCCTTGCAAGCTGCTGGGATTACATGTGTGTGCCACCACACCCAGCTCAAATCTTTTTAGTATGTATCGTAATAGAAAGTATCTGTCCCTGCATTTAATCCATTGCAATATACTGTTTGAGTTGAAATAAACAAAAATCTGGCTTTGTATAGACATGTACTTGAAAAAGAGTGTTTAACAAGTCCTCTTTAGATAATTGCGTATATTATTCCTTGGTAACGTAACCAAATTCAAGTGATAAGTTCTCAAATATCAACATGAAAACAATACCAATAAACTGCTTTTGCCCCTTCATATACAAAGCCACTGGGGTCCTTCGCACTTTGAGTGATCTTTTACATATAATGCTTGTGAAACATCCTTACACATGTATTAGTTCACTGAGTTATGCATATTTTTAAAGTCGACAATGATAAAAATCAGATTTGTAAATATCAATTTCTCACCAGAACCATTTTTAAATATTAGAAAGCTGTCAAGCTCACAGTAGCAGATAGAAGTTTTCCAAAATTCAAAATTTCGCTTGCAATCACTAATTTCATCATTGATAACAAATGCTATGAATTGCTTTTCTGAAGTGACCAGCTTCTTTCATTGGCTTCTGATGAAATATATTTAAATACACAATTCTAAACACGTATTGTTTGCCCATCCAGTGTTCCAATAAAAACACATCAATGAGTTGGGTAATAGCTTAAGAGGAGCATGTGGGCCTAGCTTGCACAAGGCTCTAGTTGGATTCCCAGCACCAAAAATATAAAAATAAAATAAAAACAAAGCTAATTTTTACACCCTAGTCATTGCACATGTCTTCCTCAAAGTGGCCATCATACTTCCGTGTGAAGCAAAATTGTTTGAGGTAGACTTCCCATTTGCAACTGAAAAAAAAATGGAAAAAAAGATCTATACCTCAGGTTAATATGCATAGAAATAATTTTAATAACATTTTCTTCTTTCCTCTGTGTGGTGGAGAAATACATAATGGCTACTTGCAGTTTGAATTTGCTACCTTTGGCACATACTAGTTATGTGCCAAACCACCAGAAGAGCCCGATTTACCCGATATTGCTTTACACTATCAGTGCAGGTGGCAGTACAGTTGTTGGAGGATATATCATAGAATTCAAGAAAGTTATTCCAAACTAAATATTTCAACTCCACTTTATTTTATTGTCAATCATTAACATAAAAGACCTTTTTTGTTGACAGTGGGTCCTTATTATGTGGCTTAAGACCTAAAATTAAGGCCTGCTTGTGTATGCCTTGTCCTCCAGTGAAGCAGGAACATGGCCTCCTTGCAAGCTTTCTTTCCCACAGGGAATAAAACCTGTCCCCCAAACAGTATCAACTGCTATAGATGCAGTTCCTGCTCCGGAGTTCCCTGGAAGCATGCTGAATTACTCTCACACACCCTCTGGTGAGGTCCCTCAACCTCTTGACATTACAAAGCCTGCCTCCCATATCCCTGGGTTCCTCACTCTGCTCCCAAGGTCAATACCAAATGATCTGGCATTGTGTGCAATGTCCCCTGAGGTGTGCAGGTATGTGGCTCACGTACTGTTGTGGAGTTCATCTATTCAGTAGCAGGTGTCATGAGCTTGGCCATCCTTATAACCCCATGGTGGTGAGAGAAGTCTAGGAGATCAGGAACTGGATCTTGTTCTTGGGCATTGAAGATTAAACAATGAGGCAAGTGTAGAAAGCAAGTTTTATTTAAGAAAGTGTTAGAGACAAACTTCTCTGAAGAGAAGTGGAACTTTGGAGCCAAAAGTCTGCCGGGGGGGGGGGGGCTTGCTCTTTCATAATCCTCACAATCCCTGTTTTTAATTATTGTCTTTCTTCCCACATAAGTGACCAAGGGCAGGAACATGGAGGCTAATTGTTAGCACCCCAGAGTGCCCAGGAGAAAGATCCAGAGTTTAACAACCCATTGTTCTCTCTTTGATGACCAGATGTCATCCTCTCTGGACCCTCATCCTTCTTTACCTGAACTCTCTGCGGACTGAATGTGACATATCCTTCCCACTTAGGCCAGGCAAGATTTCTGGCAAAGAAAGCATGTGGGAATTCAGTGCAGTGGGCACATTTTATGGAATTATTCTGTTAACCTTGTGTTCCCACCATTCTCATCTATCTGTCCCGAGCAGTGGGAAATCCTCCATCACCCATGGGCAAATAGGAAGAAATGAACACAAGAGCCAGATACTATCAGCAAATTAAAGAGTTAGTCACATCTATAGATTCCACCATTTTTAAAATGAAAACATAAATTTTCAAAAGCTATATGAACACAGGTTTAGTGCTTGCAGCTAGATAATTCTCTTGCTTGTTACTGTGTTTTTGCAAGGAGTCACTGGCAGAATTTTCCCTGATGTTTCCCCCCACAGCTTTTATTCATGAGAAACATTCACAGCTCTGTTAGTCACTCAACTATCATGCACAATTCTCAGGCTGAAGCAATACAACTTACATTTCATCAGATACTTCAGAGGCTTTTTTAATTCTAGTTTTCAAATCAATAAAAATGATTTTTAGATTTTAAATAGTACCTAGTATTTGTCAAAATAATAAAGTTATTTGTGTTTAAATTCCAAAGGAGTGCTTTAAAAAGGAGACTGCCATATAGTTGGCATCATAATATTTCACAATATTTTGTTACCTTAAGACACCATAAGTAAAATATCAAATATCTATAAAGATGATTGAAAGACACATTTTGTATGTGTTTTGTTTCTTATTTAAATATTTTCCTAGATTATTTTACATATAATATTCACCTTTTTTAGACAGAAAATTGTCTGAATTTTAATTTCAGATTTTTAGCATATGTAGATGAAGATGGTGGAGTTGTGTTTGAAAAATAAAGTTTTAACCCCTTCTTAGCAACAAAAAAAACGTGTTTTAACTTATTCTTTTATTTTATAATAGTAAATATTTTAATTCAAAAGTAATAAGATGTAAAATAAAATTAAAGAATTCTAAAATATGTCTTTTTAAATTAAATTTTTATTGCAGAAGAAGATAAGAATATGCATTTTCATCCTGTGTTTCTGTGAAACATAAGAAAAACTTTTGGGTTTTAATATAACAAATCAACTGAGGGTAACAAGTTTATACTAATTATGGCAGATATGGATGAAGATGCTAAAGATGAACTAGGCTAATTTCTGAACATATACATATTTATACCTAAATCTTTGACCCTAGAAAATTTTACACAACTCGGGTATCAATAAGCACATGTTAGCCAGGCACGGTGGTGCATGCCTGCGATCCCAGTGGCTTGGGAGGATAAGACAAGAGGATGGTGAGTTCAAAGCCAGCCTCAGCAAATTAGCAAGGCCTTAAGCAACTCAGTGAGATCCTCCATGTCTCTAAATAAAGTACAAAATAGGGCTGGGGATGTGGCTCAGTGGTTGAGTGACCCTGGGTTCAATCCCCAATATGAAAAACAAACAAAAAAATAAGCTCATGTTCCCTTAGCAATTAGAGCCCAGATGACGTCATCCTTCATATAGCCATTTACTATGCCATTTCCTCACGAGAGAACAAGAGTGGAAAAGGGAAATATCATGACTATTATCTCAGAAGAAGGTTTTGAGATATCAAACCCTTCTAAAGGATCTTGGATACCCTCAACGTCCTGTCCCACAAACAGTATTCTAAGAATCACTAATATAGAAATTATAAAGTATCTGGAGTCAGAGAAGTATAAAGCATCTGGGGTTAACTTCAGATTATCCTTATCATTTTGTTTCCTTTTATTTTACTAATATTGTTAATCTTTCTTCCAAACTATATCTGAATTCATCATGTCACTACATAGTAAAACACCAGCTAAAATTATTCTTCCCTTTTCCCTTCACAATGCATATATATAGAGATGGGGGGGGGATGCTAACTCTGGTAATCGATACTCATTTTTTATGAATCTGTCAGCATAATTCCCTGTACTGGTTTTTTTTTGAGCTCTGGCAATATGTGTATACAAGCACACACACATATGTACAAAGACACATACATACACATATGCACTGAATTATTTATGCATTACATCACCTTATTAATTTACAAATTATTTTCCACAATATTGATATCTAGACAAATCGATGCTATAAGTTCTCCTTGAAAATCCCAAACCATGAAATACTCTGTTTGTCATGCTCACTAGGGTCTCTGTCAGTTCTTCCACCCATTTAATACACCGTTGGTGGCAAAGAGAATATGAACCAATTCTACTGAAAATAAAGAATCAAACATTGGGTACGAAGTTGACCCATTGCAGCAAGTATGAAAAAATAAGGGAAAAAATTAACAGAGGACAGTAGGAGGAATGATGGCAAAGTAAAATAAAAGTTTACTCATGGTAAGTGTTTCAGAGGGAAAATGACAAACAGAACCACCGGTGATATTTTATACAGGGAGATTTAATCATCTTCCCTTCATCTAAAGAGTTCCACTTGAGATCACGGCCAGAAGACAGAAATTAGTAAAATACTTGCTGTCACTGGGAAGACAAGAACAGTTGATATCTTAGTCTTGACTGTAGGCTGGGGAATGGAACCAACTCTTTCTGAAATCAGAGTAAACTTGCCTACTGACTTTCTGAAAAGGTTATTAGAATAACTACTCTTGATATGTTCAAGATAATAGAGGTGACTCTTAAAAGGAAATGGAGAGAAAAGAAAACCCTCAAAAATTACAAGACCGACAGTCAATTTCTTAACAGAAATGATGGAAAATACTAAAGCAGTGGAAGCAGATCTTTAAAGTACTTAGAGAAAATAAGTGACAGCCAATAAATATTTATCCAGCAATACTAGACTTCGCAAAGTGTAAAGAAATAATATTTTTCAGAGAAATGTCAAAAAAAACTGAGGCAATTTTCTTCTGCCAGTAGTACTCCAAAAGAAAAATCTGAAGACAGAGATTCCAGACAGGAATATGAAATGTAGGGAGAAAAAAAAAAAGAACACTGGAAAAGATGAAAAATTGATAAGTGAAAATGAACATGGATTACATCAAATAATAATTAAAAATTCAATTCATCTGTATAACTGAAAATTTGCATAAACAACAGGACAAATATATACAAGGAATAAATAAAGTAACATTTAAATGTATGACACCATTAGATAAATTGTATACGTAATAGTCAAAGAATGTATAGCAAACATGTTAACAGGAGACAAACCTATTAATCTCAAAAAGCAAGTAAAATACAAAGCAGAGTTATAATTTTTATGACTTTTTATTATAATTCGTTATATACGACAGCAAAATGCATTATGATTCATTTTACACATATAGAGCACAATTTTTCATATCTCTGGTTGTACACAAAATAGCATCACACCATTTGTGTCTTCATACATGTACATAGGGTAATGATGTCCATCTCATTCCACCATCTTTCTTACCCCTATGCCCCCTCCCGTCCCCGCCCTCCCCTTTTCTCTATCTAGAGTTAGTCTAATCCTCACAGTTTAATATATATATTAAATATATAATATATTAATATATTAATATATATATAATAAATATATTAATATATATTTATATAAAGCAGATATACAGGTTGGAAACAAGTGATAAAATGTTAGGTAGATATCAGCCTAAATATATCAGAAATCCAAATAAAGATAAATGCACTAAAATCAGAACCTCTGTGTACCATTGTGGGGAATATATAATTAATGGTACAGCCACTATGAAAAATGGTTTAACAGTTTCTCAAAAAATTAAAAAAACAGAACTTCTATATGATTCAGCAATTCTATGTCTAGGTATACTCCCCAAAAGATTTGATAAGGAGATATTGGTGCATCCATTTTTTTTTTTTTTTTGATTCCAGGGATTGAACGAGAGGCACTTATCCACTGAGCCACATCCCCAGCCCTTTTCATTTTTATTTTTGAGACAGGGTCACAAAGTTGCTAAGGGTGGCTTTGAATTGGCAATCCTCTTGCTTCAGTCTCTGGAGTTCTGAGACTTACAGGCATGCACCACTATGACCATCTGGACCCATGTTCTTAACATCATTGTTCATAATAGGTAAATGCAGCTCAATTGATAGATGAATGGGTGAGCAACAAGTGGTAGCCAGACAATAGAATATCACTGAGCCTTTGAAGGGAAGTTTTGACAAATGCTACAACATGAATGAACCTTGAAGAAACTACAAGTGAAATGATCCAGTCACAGAAAGATCAATATCATATCATCCCATTAACATAGGGTACAAAAACTACTCAAATTTATCGATATAATAAGTTAAAATGTGGTTGTCAGGGCTGTGAAGAAGAGGAAATGAAATGGGGAGTTGTTTGATGGATAGGAAGCTTCAGTTTTGCCAGATGGAAAGAATGCTGGAGATGGCTGGTGGTGAAAATTTAGTACATTCACAATATGAATGTACTAAATATCACCAAACTGTATCCTCACAATGGTTAAAATGGTAAATTGTATGTATTTACCACAATTTTAAAATGGGGGAAAACATCACATGCGTTTAATACTCCAGGTGTTAAGTTTACAGAGACTAAAAGTAGAAATGAGTGACTCACAACTGTAAGAGGAATTTTAAAATAAGTCTTTCAATAAATTATGAAAGAAATTACTAAAAATGTTAATGATATAGAGCACTTAAAGCAATGTACCTCATGGTCAAACACAGAACACTATAGTGGTAGTGTGTGGGAAATTTAAAGAAATTTAAGAATAAATGTTAAGGTAATAAAGAAACAGAATGATATATTCTGCACAATTATGCAAATAAAACATGTACATAAACACATTTTCAAACACAAATGTATTTCTAAAAATATTAAAACAGGTCTCAAGAAGGGGGAAAGATGTGGATTAAGCATAAATATAAAGAAAAAATAATAACATAAAACACAATAATGAATATATTAAGCACCCCATCCGGTTTCCTGTCACTATTATGTTTGTAATATTGGTAACTGCCATAGAATTAGAAATTTTTTATTGGTTCTTCTCAGTTATACATGGCATTAGAATCTATTTGGATAAAATTATACAGCATGAAATGTTTCTTATTCTAATTAGGATCCCATGTTTGTGGGTGTGCACGATAGTGAGATTCACTTAGGTATTTTCATGTGTGTACTTAGGAAAATTATGTTAGATTATTCTGCTGTCTTTGCCATTCCTATCCCTCCTCAGTAGATTATAATTATTTCTTTCTGTCCCCTTCTGTGATTCCAAATTGGCAAGTAAACAGGAATCAACAACAGATCAACAAAACAGTTCAGAGATCTAATGGAAGATGGTTTTGCCATCTATGTTTTTAATTGGAAGGACTTAAGAATGTCTATGAGAAAATTTCCTATCATTGTTATTTTCAATTGTTATTCCTATCATTTCCTATTATCAATGCAGTGTCCTTTTATTCCATTCCTTTTCTGAGTGATGGAAAATGAAAACAGAATGAGATTGTACATTAGTTTGTCATTGAATTGAGTTTCTTTCCTGAAAACCTCGTGTGTGTGTGTGTGTGTGTGTGTGTCCCCACACCTATGGACTATCTGATGAAAAGATAATAGAAGATACAGGAAATGGCTAGAGATTCCCTTAATGCAAATGTAGGATATTTAAACTTAGCTGCCTAAGAATGGCTGAACAGGGAAGGTGACAAGGCAGCCATCTCAGTCAGATAAACTTTCTCAGTTCTTGAAATATCCCTAGAAGATCCAAAGACCTACATAGCCAACTAGCCGCCATCATGATACTATCACTTGATCTCCCTTTCCATTATGAGAAGTGAATTTTCTATGCATGTTTCTATTTAAACTTTTCTCTCCCCTCTCTTTCTCTCTCTCTCTATATATATTCCCCATTCTTGTTTTTCTTCTCTCTCCCCAAAATTTTAGGTATTAATCATGGCTCCCAATAATTGATATTTATGTGACTTTGGAAAGTTGATTAAATGCATAGTTGTCATAAGTAAACTAATAATAAAGTGTACCTTATGTGTTGTGTGAAGGATTAAGCTATTATTTACAAATCTCTTTCAGGAATTTCTGACACATAGTAGTGTATACACAGAAATGATTAAGAAAGACATCTATAAAGGAAATTAAATGTACATGAAAGGGATAAATCACAGACAAATAAATAGCAAAAGTGACAATATACATGGTAGAGCTTTAAATATTTTAGATAACAACAGAAATATACCATGTTTGAACTCCAAATCAACAATGTGAATGAAATACAATTCTTTCCTCAATTTTCCTTCTTAATTTTTATTCATCATACAGAAAAAAATAAAGTGTGTGTGTAGATATAGATATTATATATAGAGATATTATATATTGCATATATATATATATAATATTGCTTTTGTCATTTCATTTTGTCTTTATGTTTTCCTATGTTCATTTTAATGTCTTCAAATTTGCCCATGACACCTGGGTAAATTTGCTAATGATTTGGAAATATGGTCTCATTTTTCTTAAGACTCAAATAATTTTTGGAAATAATCCTCCATTCCTGTTGGTTCTTTTTTCAAACTATTCATATTATTATCTTCAAACAATATTCCAATAAGTTTTTAATTTAAATAAGTTATTAAATTTATTTAGTAAGGGTCAATTAAATAAGTGATATGTAATTTCTCCAGCCTGAGAGGATCCAGTCTTTTTCCAGATCAGTTTACATGAAATTTATTATTAAGTATTAGGGGGAAAATAATGTACCAATATAATTAAAAAGAATCACTGTCATCTTTTCTGTAACTATTTATATATAGCATCACTACTGATTTAAACAGAATGCCATTTTTCTGGAAACATTTTGTGTGTGTATGTGAATTATTTTTTTCCTAGTGGCATGAGGAGGGAAAGAAAGAGAGAGAGAGAGAGAGAGAGAGAGAGAGAGAGAGAGAGGAAGGAAGGAAGGAAGGAAGGAAGGAAGGAAGGAAGGAAGGAAGGAAGGAAGGAAGGATGCATATTTGTCCTATGCTACTATTTCTATGCTAATTTCATTCTTAAGTTAACTTTTCTGCAAGAGGCTTATTTTTGTTTTACTTTGAAGATGTTCCACATAAATGCACATTGACTGCACTATTGGAGCAAATCACATGTGTTTGCAAAGATGAAATTTAAAGTTGGCCATACTATTACAAAAATTTGGTAGAGAAAGGAAGTTTGTGCCTACAACTGTATAAAAGATGCTGTGAATATATAAATAAACTTAAAAGGATCATGCTGTCTGGCTTATTTTTATCTTTTAATTACTGAGGAGTTTTTATAATTTGGGGTTCAGAGGCCATATATCTCTCTTTGCAGAGGAGAATGATTCATTAAAAACAGTAATTCTGTTCTGAGCTGTGATACAGTAAATTAGATACCATTTTCTCCTTGGAGGAAGATTTAACTCAAATTATTATAGAATTTCTGCAAAGGATGTAAAAGGAAAGCTCTCACAAATAGTCATCAAGTATGTCATGCTTTTATATACATGTACCTTCAATTTGATTCCCAACAAGAGGTAATTTTATTCTGATTGAAGAAAAGTGTGCCCTAAAAAATATCTACTTTCTCTAGCTTGCCATCAAGACAAGCTTCAAATTCACAGGTACACAATAGCTAAAATTATTTATATTTAAAAAATTTTATTTTTAAAACTCATGCTTATTTTAAAAAATGGAGTCCTGACAGTGAATCATATGGTCTTTTTAATATCTCCTGATGTATGTTATTCACATCAAATTACTTTTATGTAAAACTGTCCTATGTTTTAAAAATTGTTATTCTATTTTATATTTCCATATTCTTTTCTCAATGAAGTTAGTTTTGAGAGTTATTTGTGCTTACATGCATATTTACATATTATATTTTGGATATTTTCTACATTTATGATTTTTCCATTTATTACAATGCCACAAGGACCTTTTCCTAAATCTATCTCATTTTAGAAATGAAACAAAACAAACGAAATAAAACAATTGCTGTTGCTAATGGACTTCAACATACTGTACTATAAAATAAATCTAAGACAAATTTAACAAAGACCTACGATTGCCTGTTGGATTTTGTAATATACTCACATCATCTCACGGTCCATTTACATTATTTATTTGGCAGGAGTGAGAGGACAAGATAGAAAATTGTTTCCTGTCTTCCAGTACTTGAAAGATTGTCACATGGACAATCCACTTCCTTTTAAAGATATTCTAGGATGAATGGGTCTACAGTGAGGAATAGAAATGAATGAATGGGCTGGAAGCTGAAAGGTGCTAAGTAGATGCCTTTTGATAAAAATCATTCCCATGGAAATCACCAATAATTTTTAAGATTACTGAGAAGGGAATATCTGTAACAAAAATGAAACTACATGATTACATGATTGCTGTTGTATACTTGGGCTGCTGTGTAGGTTTTTGGACCGTGGAAATAGACAGGGAAGCATTCCCTCAGTGAGCAAACTCAGGGTGAGGGGTGGTGGCAACGGGCACCCTGATTCCCATGATTGGAATGCCCAGCAGTTTCCCCCTGAAGCTATTAAGATAACTATGCCAGTGCACTACCTGATTTTCATGGTGACATCCTTGAAGGGAGAGGCTCTGTGTTTGTATTGCCCTGGACCTTATCTCAGTTAGTTAGCACTCAGGGTTAAAGGACTACCGGTTAGAGTGCAGTCATGGTGGTGGGTAATATGTAACTTTTGGGGGGTTATGAAAGGCAGCAGCAGAGAGGAGCGGGGCTTTTGTCTGCCACTTTTGCCTGCTTGCATATACTCTGTGCCATCTGTCCCTTTGTTTGTCTCTTCACAGTCTTTCTCCACAGGTGTCCCTTGCACAGCTGAAATAAATTACCATACACCAGGTTGCTTGTAAACAATGGGTATTTATTTCTCACAGTTCTGGAGGTCAGGAAGTCCAAGATAAAGCCACTGGCAGATTCAGTGTCTGATAAGATCCCATTTCCTGATTCATGGACAAACCATCACCTTCTTGCTGTGCCCTCACATGGTGAAAGGACCAAAGCTACTCTCTGGTTTTTCTTTTTATAAGGGCTTGAACCTAATTCATAAGGTGAAGAGGGCAGTTAGTAGCATAACAGACAAAAGCTTAATAGCAGCTATAAAAAGGGGCATAATTGCAAGTTTATTTCTGACTTTGAACTTCCATTTTCTGAAAGGAAATATGAAGTGGTAGGTGCATTCAGGAAAACTGATGGTTGAGAAACATTAATTTTCTACGGTCCAATTATAAAGATCTCTAGTGATCTCTTGATCAAAGAACAAAATCAAGCATAGTTTAGGATCTGGCTTGTGCCTAAACTGTCCATTAGAGAATGTCAAATGAATCTGGCATGTGAAAAGCCTGGGTCACTGGAAACTTAGAGGTATGAAGAAATATGGAGTTTTTAAAAAATATTATGATGAAGATCATGAAAAACTTAACTTTGGGTCTTCTGATGAATTTTAGTTATCTCTGAAAATAGGTAATTCTGAATAGAACATATTGCTATTCTGCAACCCACCCACCACTATACTCATTTCTAAGGCATGGAGATAAACTCCTCTTTTAAGTTTTATGTCTTGGCAGCAAATTGAGTTGGGAAAGTAATAAAGAAAAATTCTGCAAAGCACTGGAGCAGACTTGCATTTTGGAACTGAGGCATATATAACACAAAAGAGGAAGAAGACATCATGATCTATAAAAATCATTGCACAACTTTAGCACCTGAGAAACTCTGTTACTTTAGCAGAGGCAAGAGGTGAGAAGACCTAGAGGGACACAGCAGTGCTGTGACAAAGGGAGGTAGCCGTGCTGAGTTGGAGACTCTAGTGTTTGTAGGGAGACACTGTTGCCTGACCAGAGAATCAGCAGAAAGGCCACAGTAGCAAGAGTGTCTACTATGTTATTCTCTCCTTTGCTAGGCATCCTTCAGGACTCCTGTGTATTCCACATGCTACATGGATGTTGACTATATAACCCACCTGACCTGAGTTTTTATTTCTATTCCAACCCTTCCACCCCAACTCCATGAAGAAGATTTTATGAGGGATTAGTCTTACAATTGTGATTTAGGTGAGAACACCTGCAACTTAGACTGCATGACACTAGAATAAATAAAAAACTGGTTTAATTTTCAGGAAACATTCTGAATTCTTTTCCACACCACCTTAGAAAGATTAGAGCATCAGTTATATTGATTTCCTAATAACCTAGATTTTTGGCCCTCCAAGGGACAGTTAAGGGCAGAATCTAAGAACATAAGAAATCATCTAAGTAGCAAGTAGGATTGATGTCCTCATTAAAAGTAAGACACTTAACCCAAACTTTCCCATCTATATAGATGGACAACTTGCTCATATGATGACAATAGGTAGTCAAGATTTTACGCAGTAGCTCTTTCCTATAAAAAACACAGAAACTATTGAAGCCTAAAGAGATTATATACATGGTTGCACCTAATAAAATATGTTCCTTGGTCAATGTTCGTAGTAGCTCAATTCACAATAGCTAAGCTATGGAGTTAAACTGGTGCCCTTCAACAGATGAATGGATAAAGAAAATGTGGTACATATACGCAATGAAATATTAATCAGCCCTAAAGAAGAATGAAATTATGGCACTTGACAGTAAATAGATGGGACTGGAAACTATGATGCTAAGTAAAATAAGCCAGTTCCTAAAAACCAAAGACCAAATGTTCTCTCTGATTTGTGTATGTTGAATCACAAGAGGAGATGGGGAGGCAGGAGTGGAGGTTCACCAGATTGCTAAGGAAGGAATGGGAGGATGAATGGGGTGATGGGAATGGGAAAGACAGTAGAATTAATTGGACATAACTTTCCTAAGTTCATATATGAATGCACAACCAGTGTAACTCCACATCATGTACACCCACAAGAATGGGAAGTTATATTCCTTTTATGTATGATATGTCAAAAAACTTCTGTTTTCATGTATAACTAAAAAGAACAAATAAAAAATATTCTCCCTGGGATAAATTTAAAAAAGAAAAAGTATGATAATAAAGCATATTACTGAACAATGCAGCACCAAAGAATGCTCTCTAAAATGTGTGGAAAATGACTGATAGTACCTGTTTTAGAGAATTAGTTGCTATATGCTTCTCATTTTAAAATGCATCAAAGATCTATGTGATTTTGAATTTTATCACAGTCTACTTCTTCTCCCCCCCAAAATAATTCTATACCAAGACTAATTATTGCTAAGTTTACTGAAAATTTGTTACAATAAAATCACATCAACATCTTAGAGGAGGGTATTTATTTAGGAGATAGAGGGGAAAATGAATATATACAGTGAGTTCAAAATTATTTCAAATAATAAAATCCCTAATTGAGAAGAATGTGTAAGTGGGGATGAACAAAACTGCTAATCCTAAATTACACTATTCAAAATGGTCTGATCCACCAAGAGGTACTTCCACAAATCCCAACTCTCACACCTTGACTTCAGGGTCAGATTCTATTTAAACATCAAGAGATTTTTTGATGACTTTATAAAACTTAGACCATAATAGGCCCCTTTTCTCATAATCAGTAAAAGAAAATCACTGTGCCATTTTGGATAGCAATTTGACAGAATCATATAAAACTTCAAATGAGTATACATCATGACCTAAAGATTATATTTTGGACATGTGTTCTAGAAAGATATATATATGTATGAAAGAGATACAGAAAAAATGTTTTTCATAATATTATGTATAACAACATAAAAAGGAAAAAAGAGTCCTTCTATATAAGTGGTTTAATAATATCATCTATAGATTTCCCTGCAGAGGTTATAAATAAAAAACTGTAACCTGTGTAATGAGATTTTAATATTCTCGAGAACTTACAAATTCTCCCTGGAGAATCAATTCCCCTCTTGTGACTAATTTAATAGTTTGATTGTAATCTTCTAGTTTTTATTTTCTGTACATTTGCACTCTCATTTACTGGTAATCGTAGAAGTAATTAGTTTGTTTTAAAATCCAAATGAATTGATACTATATTGTTCCATAAAGCACCCTTCCTTTCATCTACTATAGTTTGCACAATTTCCCGTATAACTATATACACACTATTCTATCAAATAAGTTAAGGCTTCTTTTGGTTAGGATTTAGGACCCTCCAAGTGTATGGCATTTGTATAGATATACATGGCTTATTAGTCTTTGGTTCTGAAACCAAAATTTCTCTTCTTTCTGAGGGAGGCACTTACTTTGTTCCACAATTATTCCTATTCCATTGCCCTAATATCATTATAACTGGAAATTTACTATTCGTCTTCTGTTAAAATTCATTTTGGTTGTGAACAATGTCTTCCAGCACTATCCAACATTTTACTTCAAATTTGTGTTCATTACCGGAAATCAAGTGCAATTTGTGGTAAATGTATCTCCACAGTCTCAGAAAACAAGCACATATGCCTCTTGAGACTCTAAATAGGTTTTAATTATTTTTCCAAAATATCAGCCTAGGAATTAGAGATAAATGAGAGGCATTTTATGGGTGAGGTATAGAAGTCATCCTGCTTCTTAGTATTTCCCCACTCTGGGCTTAACAATTGTTGTTGAGTGGGAGTTCACCTAAGATGTGGAGCTGAGGCAGTTATTCATGCAACACTAAGCAAATGATGTCAAGGAAAGTGATTAAAAAAAAAAACATAATTGATTGCTGATGTATTTTGTTCCTAGGATGTAAAGAATAAGTGGTGTTATTTATAAGAAACGATTTTTTCCAAGAATGGTTAACTTCATTATCATTTTTTCATGGACAAAAACGAGTAATACTTCATAATTTTGGAAAAGGAGAGTTGGGGAGAGAGAGCTTCTCAGTTTAAATGATGAAAAGTACTTACAAATTCATTTATTTTTTTCTTCACCACAATTCCCGAGACATAAATACTAATTAAGAGGATGCAAAATAATAATAATAATAATAATAATAACAATAATAATAATAATAATAAAGTTAGTATCAGGTAAGCTTTAAATATTTCCAATTTTTTTTCTAGCAGTTCCAAGTTGACTTAATAAATTTATGTCACATTAATTTGAATGAATTTACTGTTCAAATTTTTGGAGATAATAAATATATAAGAAATAAATTCCTATGATTAACGCAACTTGAAATAAAATGTTGGATAGTGCTACAATGCATTATTCACAAACAAAATGAATTTTAGCAAAAGATGAATAACAGATATCCTATTATAGTGACATTACAGCAATGTAATGGTTGTGTAACAAAGTCAGTGCTTGAGGAAGAAATTTGCTTCAGAACTAAAGGCTATCAAGGCATGTGTGTTTACACAAATTTCATTTCTTCTGATGAAGGCCCTAATTGCATGCATTTAAAAAGCAAAGTTAGAAAATTTAACATTTTCTATGAAGAGAAAAAACATCCTTCTGTGGGAAGGTGACCTTTAACTAATTTTGAAATAAACACTGAAAAATGTTATTCAGAATTAAACAAAAATCACTTTTGGCAGGTTAAGGAATTCACAATTAATATTGGATGATTCAGTTTTTGAATGTCAGCTAATTCTTAATTTATTATAAACTTACTCTTGAGAGAGAATGCATGAATGAAAGTTATTGCATCAATATTGCTTTTCTATATCAATTTAACAACACATTAACAATAAATGTGCAGCTGGTATTAGTAGTTACCTCCTTTGAAACACATTGCCATGGAAAAATTATTGACGCATTTAGTCAAATGCTAACAAGGTAGCCTTGGCCATGAATGGAAAGTAATTTATTTTCACAAAAACAACTATATGAAATGAGTCTTTTACTGACTTTCTTTTCCACAGATTGATTATATATATATATATATATATATATATATATATATATATATATATATATATACATACACATATATATATATGTGTGTGTGTGTGTGTATATATCAGAAGGGCAAGCAGGCATATTCATGAGAGAAAGCCGGAGGAGTAGCCGCACTTTATAGTAACTGACTTTTACTGTAATTCGTCCAGTTAATGGCCTAATCATCTTTCAAGGGCCCCACCACCTCTCACTACTGTTGCACTGAGAACTGAGTTTCAACATGAATTTGGGAGGAATTAAGCCATACCTTAACCATAGCAGAGTCCAATATATTTTTTTTTTTAGAAATATCATTTAAAACTAAAACTAGGTCCTCCTTATTTCCACAAAGGATCCCATGGTTCTTAATGGTCTTTCAAAAAGTGAACTGGAAAATAAAATTTCCTAACCAAAAATAAAAAAATGCTTCTCTCCCAAAGTCTCCCCAAAGTATGGAATAGCAACATGGCTACAGATGAGATACGATCAAGAGCCTCAGGAAGACCATCCATGGAGCGGTAGCTGCAACTATTTTGTATAAAGAAATATTTTCTGTTATCCAGATTATTTATTAAGTTGCAACAAGAAAATCCCTGCTATTGACAAAGGTGTAACTAAGTATGTTCAACAGATTCTCCCAACTAAACAATTTAACAATTTACTTATCAACAATTTCCTTTTCAACAAATAAAAGTATGAAGTAAAAAGCTAACAAATATGAAAACAGAAAAGACTCCAAAAGGAAACAACACTAGAAGGCCCACAAACCCTGAGAAGCACACATCAGAACACCTATGTGTGTAAAATACTCGAATATTGAAAATCATACCCATACTCTGTAAAAAAGGGACATGATGGATTAGGACAGGAAAGACTTGTGAGTCAATTATTTTCTACATTCTGTTGTGCACAGAATGTCTCTATAACGGAAATATTGAAATACTCACATTTTTATTGTTTCAAAAGTACACTTATTAACCTTGGCTGTGTTATAGGTATTTTGTTTCCATTATGTCTGTGGATGAGATGATACCTTTGTGAATTTGATCTGAAGAAGAGAAAAAGTAGTGATTTGCCTGAATACCCACAGGAGTGTTCTAGTTTCTAGTCCTACTTAGCAACTATACCACCTTCCTGGATGTAAACGATTGTGTTTACTCTCACAGTATTTAGAGATAGAGAAAATTGTAAGTACTAGCGTGATAGTTTCCTACAGTTGTTTTGAGTAATAATCTCAAGTGAACAAACAAAACAAGACTACATATGCCTTGAAGGCTAAGACCAAGAACTATTCAATTTAAAATTCCTCGGTACCCAGCATAGTTCTAGATAAACATATAAATGATTCTATATGTGTAAAACTAAATGAATAGTAAGTGCCTTAAATACATTATGGAGTTTCTTTATAAGGCTGCCTGCCTCTAGAGATTAAAGGTGGTCATTAAACAAGGTGGTCTTCTGTCCTAAACATTCTCATTTCAAGCTATGAAATGTAAATAATCTGAAAAAGAATCTGTGAATTTTGTGGCTGTTTTTTTTCCTCTGTATCTTTAATTTCTTTGTCATTCTGATATATATAAAATATATTGTCTATTTTTTTCTTTTTTCATTTGTCAGTTATCCATCCCATAGACTGATTTACTCTCTTTATTCATTCATTGGTTTCTTCCTCCCTCCTTCCCTGTTTCTTTCTATTATACACATTCATGATTTCTAAATCTATTTACTTTTAGCTATTAAGAATAGCTAGAAAAACAGTTTTTGACAATACAATTTTTTAGCTTGGATGTATATTCAAGTTTGTGGTTTCTATAAGGTATACAATAGTGCCCTCTAATGCCATTTTTTAAAAAATTATATCATACCTGTTTTTTTCAGGGTGCTAATTTCTGTCCACTTAGGGACCCCATCTCAAAAATGAAAGAGTATAAAAATAGTTCAGTTTTTAAATAAACATATTATTATGCAATATCTTTAAAATCTTCCTGATTATATTGCCAGCTTTGTTATTTTTGTGGCTTGAAACTCATCAATGTTTAGCACAATTAATAAAGATGCTTAATTGTGAAATGAGAAATTAAAAGCATCATGATTAAAATATCAATTCAGATATTAAAGTATGTACCTTATCAACAAAACTGATGCATTTTCAGACTTTTCTGCCTTCAAGATTTCATAAGCATTGCTTTAATAAGTGTATTTTAATGGTATTGCTATTAATTTATTTCTTGCTTTTAAATTTTTTCTCAGATAAAACTATATAACTTACCCAGAGACTAATAATTGAATGTAATTTCATTCATTTTAGAGCTTGCAAGTCTTTCATGCCCACAAAAATCTATAAATATATTTTGCTTTATTTCTAATAAAAGAGTAGACTTAAAAATTTTACCTGGGCTGGGATGTGGCTCAAGCGGTAGCGTGCTTGCCTGGCATGCAAGCCGCCCGGGTTCGATCCTCAGTACCACATACAAAGATGTTGTGTCCGCCGATAACTAAAAAATAAATATTAAAATTCTTTCTCTCTCTCTCCCTCTCTCCCTCTCTCTTAAAAAAAAAAAATTACCTAATTGTTTCCTCAAGTATTGTGAAATTTTCTAATATACTGATAGTGAATAGTCAATTCCTTTTGTCCAAACCAAAAATAACAAACACAACTGGTGCTGCTCAGTTGTCTAAATAATTAGGGATCTCAATATTTTCTCATAATTTTTCCTAAGACTCTCTTGAAATACTAGTAGGAAATTAAATATTTGAACTGGGTAATGACACAAAATAATATAGAGTTAAAAGATATATTTGATCTTAACCAAAAGACTGAGAAGCAATGAGGTAAAAATAAAATAGGATTATGAATACATTAGAAATTTAAGTCTATTAAATAAATCTGTCAAGGGTCAACAACACAAAATTACCAAGCAGAGAAAGACATTTTGAACGTAATACCATTTCCTTAATTTAGTTATGGCAGGGCTGAACAAAGAAAAATACAAAAAGTCCTAAACAGAAAAATGAAGATTTAAGAAAAAGGAATTCACCCTGTGTATGAGCTGCAATATATCTTGGCAAGAAAAACTTAAACACTTCACTCTTATTGACAGATTTTGAATTAGCTGCAAACTCTGTAGGGAAAGATCTTGGTGTCATTGGAGACAGATCAATGAAAACATTCCCTCAATATCCTTCACATTTTAGATCTCATCACTAGCTCAAGACATTGTTCTCTGCTGTATTAGCCATGCACCTAGCTTCTGTTAACTTGAAGCTTGGCCATCTCCTCTATACACACATACTGTACAGGCTTTTCCCTGAAGGATGCCATAATATGCCTGAGGCACCCGACCTTGGCCCCCTGCATCCCTCCTCCCTCCCCTCACTCCACTTTTCACAGTCAGGAGTCCTACCATTCCCTCTCCTAATCACTCCAGGGCCAAGTACTAGACATCCAGGGCCAGTCTCTATGCCCCAGGGGCTGCGGGAATTACTCAGACCTTCCAACATCTAACCTTACCTGCCTCACTTGCTGCTTCCCACAATAAAAGCTTTTGTCTGTAGTTCTCCACACCCTCTGCGCCCTTGACCTCTCCTTGACCACAGGCTAGTTACTAAGCCTGTCTCTTAGTGAATTCAAGGAATCATTCTGCATTAAAGTCTGTTATCAGAAAATATGAAAATTCTCTAACCAGTATTTTAAGATTTCCCTTCAAAGCTAGAAAAGTTTCTGTCAGTCAAGCCTAAAACAAACATTAAAAATGCAATAATAAACATCATGAAAGCAGTGAATAGAATAGAAAGAAAAAGAGAGAGAAAAACCTATGTGGTCTACTCCCTCCTCTCTTCTTGGGAACTCTGAGTGACAAACTTTTTTAACACCTATAGCAGTCATCTCCTGATTGTTGGCCCTGCTATACTTTAATTTTTTTTTCATAGTTTTTTTTTTTATTGGTTGTTCAAAACATTACAAAGCTCATGACATATCATCTTCCATACATTTGATTCAAGTGGGTTATGAACTCCCATTTTTTACCCCAAATACGAGTTGCAGAATCACATCGGTTACACATCCACATTTTTACATAATACCATATTAATGACTGTTGTATTTTATTAAAAAAATGTGTCAAAGCACATGCCTCTCAATTCTTCTTAGGGCTTTGGTTTAGAGTCTAGTTTTAGTTTCAGATTAGATGCTCATGGATAAGAAATACAGACCATTTAGGTCCATTTCCTTCCTGTAAAATGATATCACTATTATATAGCAAAAGCCTATTGATCCAGAGTTCAGGTTTGTTTGTCCCTCCCCCAACCCAGTACCTTTCTATTTAGAATAGTGTATTTTCCATCTCTGCAAATTCTGTTAGGTCTTGCAAAAAGCCTAATTTGTCTTTTCATTATGCTGATAATTTACTCTACCTTCCAGAACATACAAAATATATTTTAATAGCTGTTCTAACATACTTCTATTTTATTTCCATAATCCTCTTCACTTATTGATGTGTTTGTGTTAATTAATTTTTCTTTTGGTCATGAGTCACATTCTCTACTTTTTTGTCATCTTGAGAACTTTTTTCAATAAATGCTGAATATTGGGAATTTTATGTTTTTGTTTTGCTCGTGTGTGTGTGTGTGTGTGTGTGTGTGTGTGTTGTGTGTGTGTGTGTTATTAGTTACTAAACCCAGAAATGCGGGTAATTTCATGTTTTGACTACTCTGTAGCATTGTAGTTTTTACAGTGTTAGCTTCATGCTATCATTCAGTTAAATTCCTCAGGTTCAGTCAGACCCTTCTGAGCTGGTTTAGGGTCTGTCATAGAGTGAAGACTGAGCAGCCTTTTGTCTGTGGCTAATTGGGCCTCAATACTAGGGTGAGAACTCTGCCTGATGCTTCATGTTATAAGTTGTTCCTACTGCAGCAGGTGAGAAAAACCAAGACTGTCTAGACACTTAGTGAATTCAAGGAATCATTCTATATTAAAGTCTGTTACCAGAAAATATAAAAATTCTCCAACAAATGTTTTAAGATTTCACTTCAAAGCTAGAAAAGTTTCTGTCAGTTAAGCCTAAAATAAACATTAAAAAATGTAATAATAAACATCACAAAAGAAGTGAATAGAAGAGAAAGAAAAAGAGAGAGAAATTAATTGCTGTTCTTATAAAAACAACAAAAACATGACCAGACTGATCAGGATAAAAAGAAAGAAGATAGGAATTTTCAGTATCAGGAATAAAAAATGAGGTGTCATCACTGTATATAATGCATAACAACTAATGGAATGTTTAATAGAGGAAAATATAGAAAACAGAAATAGACTCATACATCTATGATGTTTATTTTTAACAAAGGATCACAGTGATTTATAGGCGGAAAAAATGAGCTTTTCAATAATAGTGCTGGAATAATTAGATAGCCATATGCTAAAAGAAGAAATAATAGACATGAATGTCACTTCAGACTCAAAAAATCTACTTGAATAGAAAGGAAAGTCAATGTCAGAGATAAAACTCCAAAAGTTCTAGAAGAAAATAGCAGTCATACTTGCAGTTCTGTCTTTCACAAAGGTTTCTTAAATAGAACACAGAAAACATGAAATATAGACGTGGAAAATGATAAACCAAATTGATTCAAAGTTAAACGTGTCTGCTATTCACAAAATACTGCTAAGAAAATTGAAAGATGATCCATCTACCGAGAGAAAATATTTGCAAACTGAGAGAATTCATTGGCAGCAGAGCTTGCCTTCATGAGATATTAAAGGAAATTCTTCACAGATGGAAAAGAATCTACACAAAGTGATGGCTGCTATTTTTGGTGGTCACTGCCCTTTCTCAGGTAGTTCTTCCTGTAGCTGTGGAAATCAATTCTCAGTCAGAGTCTGAGGCAGCTCTTCTTTGCCATCAAATTTTAGCCACCTTCTCTTTCCACACTGTGATCTCTAGCTCCTCAAAGGAGTGAGACACACTGTGGACACGCATGCAAGATGTAAGCTCCTACAATCCTGGGACCCACTCTGTGTCTCTTCTCTCAGAGATCACAGATCCACACTGACTGTTGTCCAGGGTTGGAAACTCCTTGCATCACATATTTTGTATAGTTTTCTAATTGTTAAAATATTACAGGTACATCTGAATTCTGTTTTTTTTCCAATTGGTCAGAAGGAGAATTTGGCATCTCTAGATTTAAGTAATAGATGGAGAAATCAATCTTAACAGTGAAATAATTTTTTTTTTATCTCTCACTTTCTAGTGATATAATTTTTTTAATAGATTAAATTGGACTTCAGGATTAAAATGTGTTTCAGAATTGTATGTAATTGGGCATAATTTAAAGTTAAAAATTTTATCCTTCATTCATATTTTCTCCACTTCTAAATATACAGAAACAAAATTTTGATGAAACATGTAATAAATTCAAACATAAAAATATTCTCAACATTTTTTTAAGTGCTTCATATATTAAACCCTTTTCAATGAGTTCTATAAATGAATTCTTCTATCTTACTAAGGAAATACCAAAACTGAAATATGTTTACACTATACATTATGCATAAGGTCTCACTCTATATGTAACATGCTTAAGTTAATGTGCTAACTATAGAATATGTAAACTTAGAATATTTTCATTATGACCTTACTACATAGAAGGACATTGGAGAGCATAATTTGAAAGCTTCTTAGAAAACTTGTTCTGTGTTAGATTGGACTGATTCTTTTTATCCTCTGAGAATATTTCTCTATAGAAAGCAAAGGCCTTCATAATTATTCCACTGACTTCACAACTGCTTTAAATGCAGTATTAAATGTTCAATTTATTTTTCATAAATATGGATGAACATAATAGTATTTTCTCTCACTAAAATATATATTTTCAAAAATAAAAGCAAAACACATTTGTCTCCCCTTTACCTTTTCTTTCCTAAGTTCACCCAACACTGGGCCCAAAATACAATCCAATAAAGGTCGCTTGAATAATAATATTTTTCAACTTTTAAAAGACTTCAAACTTAAATTTCCCAAGCTAATGAAATCACTGAGAAAACTGGGAAAAAATAAAAATCACTGTTTGTAGAGAACTTAATTTGTATGAGACCCTGTGGTGCAGCATACTAGAAACACATTTTCTCAGTCTTCTCAGCATTATCTATTGAGTAGACATCTTCACATTTCAAAAGGAAACTAAGATTCAAAGAAAAATGAAATTCTCCAAGGTCACATAGCTAGCAATTGTTAAATGGTGATACCTTGGTTTCCATCACATCCATGCATCAACCCACTGCTGAATACCCAAGAGGAAGCAGTTGCTTTATATAATTTGGACAATTCCTTTGGCACCCATTAATCAAATCATCTTTCTACATAATTAAACATGAATATTTTTATGTAAAGTTCAAAACAACATCAAACTATCATGTAAACCTGATGAATTTATAATTTTCTGTAAATATATAAGAACATTTTGTGAGAGACCCGTAAAGGTGTGTTAAGTCATGGAAATTATCCCAGGTTCCAATGGGTTATTCATATTTTAAAATAAACTGGACACTTTATGTAGTCTAAAAATCTTCTGTGAATAACTGTGTTTAGATAGGATGCTTGCATCGTTCTTTTTATACACTGAAAACAAGTATGTGGTTGTCAACGATGACTGTTGTACATTATTAAAGCAAAATATCTTCAGGGAAGATTATCCATCATAAGATCTGTTAAAACATGGAAATGCATCTGTGAAGTAAATAGGTTTTCCTTCATTTGTTTTGGTTGTTGTTGATACCAGGGATTGAACTCAGAGGCACTCAACCACCAAGCCACATCCCCAGCCCTATTTTTTATTTTATAGAGACAAGGTCTCACTGAGTTGTTTTAGCACCTCACTTTTTGCTGAGGCTGAGTTTGAATACACAATCCTCCTATCTCAGTCTCCGGAGCCGCTGGGATTACACGCATGCACCTTCTTAACTATTCAAAAGCGACTTTGTTACCCAGAGCATATATTTACCTTTTACTTAGCCTTTAGAATAAAATCGTCCTCTTTTTTTTTTTTTTTCAAATGAAAGACACCACTACTTAACTGGTACCTCAGTGTTAGGTGTTTTTATTTGTTTTTACTATACAATAGTACATGAAATTAATTTTATGAAATTAGTAATGAAAAGTGAGAATTGTTTGCTTCCAAATACATGGCTGCACATTATAGACCATTCTCTATGACTCTCTCTGTGAATTAATCCTCTCAATACTATATATATATATATATATATATATATATATATATATATATATATATAGTAATATATATATACACATATATATGTATATGTATATATATATTACATGTGTATATATATATATATATATATATATATATATATATATATATGTAATTTGGACAAATACATAAAATCATGCATGGAATCAAATTTCTACCTCAGAGAGCTAAAAATGTTCATGCCATATGAAAAACACTGTATTAATTTTAGTAATTTTAAGAGAATTTAAAATTTAAAAAATTTCGTACAAACCTTAGTATTACAACTTTAATTAAAATAACAAGTCTGCTGCCAAGTTATCAAATACTATGACAATTTGATTTGAAAAATATGATATGTCAATGGTTATTTTTAAAAAGCCTCATGCATATTCGTTTTGGTAAAGTTTAAATTTCTATCTGCTAAGATTAGTGCCACAGTGATACATGGGATTGATGATTTTTCCTCAATTATCTTTGGACATGTTCAGAGTGCCCCAAAACTTTCAATTTTCCAGACTACTTAGGTATTATCAGCAAATTTGAAAGTCACGTCACAAATTCCATACTTAACTTTCTATTCAACTAGTGAACTCAGTTATACATACTGTAGGACAACTGCCAAACCAAGAGACAAGATGAGAGAGAACATCATAGAAAATGCCAGTTATTAACCAATCCACAAGTTCAAGCCAGACATACTCCATATGGTAAGCCAGCCCTTTATTTATTCCTAAGTGCACACACACACACACACACACACACACATCTACAATTAACATATAAAGTCTGTGCTAATTCTTAATTGGGCTGCAAAACCAAGAACTTTGCACATTAAAAAGTATTAGAGATTTTAAAAATAAACTGCTGTTGTACCTACTTTCAAAAATAATTTTTCAACAGTACTTGCATTTGTGTAGTACATTGGTGGTGTGAAGGCAGGAGAGAGTGGACAACAAGTGACCACTTCTAGAATTTCTGCCCTTCTATTGAGCAGGTATTACCTGCCTTAAAAGACTGAAACTTTTGTGTACCATTTGTCTCTGTGAAGCACTCAGGAGATCAGAGCCCTTCTATCCCATGATCGGATTTTCATTCTTTAATCTTGTACTCCTTCAAAATTGGTTGTACAGATAATTTTAATCTGTGGAGCACCCCTGGGTCTCCAAGTGGTTTCCTACTTCTTTCCATCTCCAAATCTTCCTTCCTTATGGAGCCATATATTTAGGTTTTTCTTTTAGGAAGGAGACTTCTACAAAAAGTCTCTGGATTAAATATTTTGTAAGTTCTCTTTTCTTCACCATTCATGTTACACCTAAACAGATTTAAATGATTTGTATTCAATAACTACAAAAATGATTTACTGTAAATGTTATCCAGACTTAACTTCATTAATTAATCATATTTGATAAGATGCTGTCTTGATCCTTAATTAACACAGTACATTTCCCCAAGGAACTCCCCAAATGCTTACTTGGGTTTACATTCTTCTTGTCTTTAATACTAGATGTTTTCTTTATTCATTCATTCCATAAATATTCATCAACATGCCAAGTGCCTACTGCTCACCAGATATTATTCTCATACCTCAGGAAGATCAGTGGATAAAAGGTAGATAGATGTATTTCTTCTCTTATGTAATTTAAAATTATGTGTTTCAACAGAAGTTGAAGAGTACCAAAAAGAAAAATAGGTAAAGTAGTGGATCTTGGGATTATTGGGAAAGGGGTGACTTTTAAAAGGTTGGTTACAATTAGCTTCACTGAGTTGGTCACATTTGAACAAGGACTGGAGGGGAATGAGACAATCTTGTAAATTCT
Organism: Marmota flaviventris; assembly: GCF_047511675.1. Classification (NCBI taxonomy): domain Eukaryota; kingdom Metazoa; phylum Chordata; class Mammalia; order Rodentia; family Sciuridae; genus Marmota; species Marmota flaviventris. The sequence goes on along the minus strand of NC_092509.1, from coordinate 24,996,311 downwards.
TGGCAAGTTTGGTGAGAAGAGAGAGGAAAGGGAATGATCCTGGAAGGGTGGGATCTTCTGAATTCTCAAAAGTCATTATTATGACTTTGTTTTTTTGACCCTTCCTTTGTCATGCCACTGGAATATGTCAAATAGAGACATGACATAATATGACTTTACATTAAAAAAAAATACTTCTAGTATTTTGGGAAAAGATTATGGGACAAGGCTCAAAGCAAAGAGAGTAGATACACAGGAGACTCTTTTAATGATCCAAGTAAGAGATTATAGTAGCCTGATTTAAGTTGAGTGGTACAAGATGGAATAAGAGGCCATCTCTGGATTTCTGAAGCATGCTCACAGTATCGCCAGAATTTACCTGAAGAATGAGATGGGGTAGGTAAAAGAAGGAAAGAAGGCAAAGAGGATGTCAAGGCTTTTGCTGAGCAACTAAAGAATAGAAAGATAAATAGAACTATTTTAGAGAGAAAATACTATCAGGACTTTTGGATATTAAGGGCACCTGAGACCAAGGTAGCAGATACATAGCTTCTCAGTGAAAGAGGGATTTCTCTGCAATTTAATACTAAATGCTCAGAGAAGCCTGGAGACTCAGAAGATTGGATAAAATAAAATGAAGGAGAAAGCCACTGGCAGCAGCTACTGGAGCTGACACACTACAGGCAAGTTAAGGGGGACTAGAAAAGCCACAATTCAGGGGGCCCATGGCAGTGCAGAGAAATCTGAGATCAAAAACAGTGTCTGAACTTATCTGAACCTAGAGGGGAAACAGTACAGGTTCTTGACAAACACACTCAGCTATTAAATAAATGCAAGCTGTATCCTGACTGGCCCAAGGGGCAAGAACCATCTTGGACTCCCAAATATGATTTGTCAAGAACTATGTAATGTTTTGAACAACCAACAATAAAAATTAAAGAAAAAAAAAATAAAAGAGATAGGCTTTAAAAAAAAAAAAAAAGAACCATCTTGGAGTCAGCGTACCTGCCATGACATCAGTAGGACTCTGAAAATCAGAAAAAAGAAAAAGGAAAAAACTCACACACAACCACCATATCCCTCAGGCACCTACTGTGGGACATCGGGCCTGTCCAGCATATTGTGAGAGAAATTGTGTGGAGTAGGCTGTACCTAGGGAGAATGCAGTTGGAATGGCAAAGGGGAGCCTCTCTATCTGGCAGCTCAAGTGACCAGCCAAAGCCATCTGGGAGTTGAAGCAGGTGGGAAGGAGTATACTCAGGAACTACAACTAGGAAGGTCCAGATCCTGGGTACAATTGAGTACAGGATGGGCCCCCTGCACCAATGTTGGAGTTCTTGGGAGGCACCTGAGAACTAAACCCACAGACATGATCTTGGGGCAGATCAACCTAGTCTTTTTTTTTTTTTTTTAATTTTTTATTGTGGGTTGTTCAAAACATTACAAATTTCTTGACATATCATATTCCACACTTTGATTCAAGTGGGTTATGAACTCCCACCTTCACCCCATACACAGATTGCAGAATCACATCAGTTACACATCCATTGATTTACAAATTGCCATACTAGTGTCTGTTGTGCTCCGCTGCCTTTCCCATCCTCCACCCTCCCCCCTCCCCACCTCTCCCCTCCCCTCCCCTCCTCTCTCTCTACCTCCTCCACTGTATAACCCTGAGGGTCTCCTTCCATTACCATGCAATTTCCCTTCTCTCTCCCTTTCCCTCCCACCTCTCATCCCTGTTAAATGTTAATCTTCTTCTCCTGTTCTTCGTCCCTACACTGTTCTTAGTTACTCTCCTTATATCAAAGAAGACATTTGGCATTTGTTTTTTAGGGATTGGCTAGCTTCACTTAGCATAATCTGCTCTAATACCATCCATTTCCCTGTAAATTCTATGATTTTGTCATTTTTTAATGCAGAGTAATACTCCATTGTGTATAAATGCCACATTTTTTTTTATCCATTCGTCTATTGAAGGGCATCTAGGTTGGTTCCACAGTCTTGCTATTGTGAACTGTGCTGCTATGAACATCGATGTAGCAGTGTCCCTGTAGCATGCTCTTTTTAGGTCTTTAGGGAATAGACCAAGAAGGGGAATAGCTGGGTCAAATGGTGGCTCCATTCCCAGCTTTCCAAGAAATCTCCATACTGCTTTCCAAATTGGCTGCACCAATCTGCAGTCCCACCAGCAATGTACAAGTGTACCCTTTTCCCCACATCCTCGCCAGCACTTGTTGTTGTTTGACTTCCTAATGGCTGACAATCTTACTGGAGTGAGATGGTATCTTAGGGTGGTTTTGATTTGCATTTCTCTGACAGCTAGAGATGTTGAGCATTTTTTCATGTACTTGTTGATTGACTGTGTGTCCTCCTCTGAGAAGTGTCTGTTCAGGTCCTTGGCCCATTTGTTGATTGGGTTGTTTGTTTTCTTATTGTCTAATTTTTTGAGTTCTTTGTATACTCTGGATATTAGGGCTCTATCTGAAGTGTGAGGAGTAAAGATTTGTTCCCAGGGTGTAGGCTCCCTATTTACCTCTCTTATTGTTTCTTTTGCTGAGAAAAAACTTTTTAGTTTGAGTAAGTCCCATTTGTTGATTCTAGTTATTAACTTTTGTGCTATGGGTGTCCTATTGAGGAATTTGGAGCCCGACCCCACCGACTGTAGATCGTAGCCAACTTTTTCTTCTATCAGACGGCGCGTCTCTGATTTGATATCAAGCTCCTTGATCCATTTTGAATTCACTTTTGTGCATGGCGAGAGAAAGGGATTCAGTTTCATTTTGTTGCATATGGATTTCCAGTTTTCCCAGCACCATTTGTTGAAGATGCTATCCTTCCTCCATTGCATGCTTTTAGCCCCTTTATCAAATATAAGATAGTTGTAGTTTTGTGGATTGGTTTCTGTGTCCTCTATTCTGTACCATTGGTCCACCCGCCTGTTTTGGTACCAGTACCATGCTGTTTTTGTTACTATTGCTCTGTAGTATAGTTTGAAGTCTGGTATCGCTATACCGCCTGATTCACACTTCCTGCTTAGCATTGTTTTTGCTATTCTGGGTCTTTTATTTTTCCATATGAATTTCATGATTGCTTTCTCTATTTCTATAAGAAATGCCGATGGGATTTTGATTGGCATTGCATTAAACCTATAGAGAACTTTTGGTAATATCGCCATTTTGATGATGTTAGTTCTGCCTATCCATGAACAGGGTATATTTTTCCATCTTCTAAGATCTTCTTCTATTTCTCTCTTTAGGGTTCTGTAGTTTTCATTGTATAAGTCTTTCACCTCTTTTGTTAGGTTGATTCCCAAGTATTTTATTTTTTTTGAAGATATTTTGAATGGAGTGGTTGTCCTCATTTCCAATTCAGAGGATTTGTCGCTGATATACAGGAATGCCTTTGATTTATGTGTGTTGATTTTATATCCTGCCACTTTGCTGAATTCATTTATTAGCTCTAATAGTTTCTTTGTAGAGCCTTTTGGGTCTGCTAGGTATAGAATCATATCATCTGCAAATAGTGATAATTTAAGTTCTTCTTTTCCTATTTTTATGCCTTTAATTTCTTTCATCTGTCTAATTGCTCTGGCCAGTGTTTCGAGAACTATGTTGAACAGAAGTGGAGAGAGAGGGCATCCCTGTCTAGTTCCAGATTTTAGAGGGAATGCCTTCAGTTTTTCTCCATTCAGAATGATGCTAGCCTGAGGCTTAGCATAGATTGCTTTTACAATGTTGAGGTATGTTCCTGTTATCCCTAGTTTTTCTAGAGTTTTGAACATAAAGGGATGCTGTACTTTGTCAAATGCTTTTTCCGCATCTATCGAGATGATCATATGGTTCTTATTTTTAAGTCTATTGATGTGGTGAATAACATTTATTGATTTCCGTATATTGAACCAGCCTTGCATCCCAGGGATGAATCCTACTTGATCATGGTGTACAATTTTTTTGATATGTTTTTGTATCCGATTCGCCAGAATTTTATTGAGGATTTTTGCATCTAGGTTCATTAGAGATATTGGTCTGTAGTTTTCTTTCTTTGAAGTGTCTTTGTCTGGTTTAGGTATCAGGGTGATGTTGGCCTCATAGAATGAATTTGGAAGTTCTCCCTCCTTTTCTATTTCCTGAAGTAGCTTGAAAAGTATTGGTATTAGTTCTTCTTTAAAGGTTTTGTAAAATTCTGCTGTATACCCATCTGGACCTGGGCTTTTCTTAGTTGGTAGTCTTTTTATGGTTTCTTCTATTTCCTCAATTGATATTGGTCTGTTTAGGTTTTCTATATCCTCCTGACTCAATCTGGGCAGATCATATGACTAAAGAAATTTATCTATGCCTTCACTATCTTCTAATTTATTGGAGTATAAGGATTCAAAATAGTTTTTGATTATCTTCTGTATTTCTGAAGTGTCTGTTGTGATATTGCCTTTTTCATCCCGTATGCTAGTAATTTGAGTTCTCTCTCTTCTTCTCTTCGCTAGCATCGCTAAGGGTCTGTCGATTTTGTTTATTTTTTCAAAGAACCAACTTTTAGTTTTGTCAATTTTTTCAATTGTTTCTTTTGTTTCGATTTCATTAATTTCAGCTCTGATTTTAATTATTTCTTGCCTTCTACTTCTTTTGCTGTTGTTTTGCTCTTCATTTTCAAGGATTTTGAGATGAAGTATGAGATCATTTATTTGTTGGTTTTTTCTTTTTTTAAGGAATGAACTCCAAGCAATGAATTTTCCTCTTAGAACTGCTTTCAATGTGTCCCATAGATTCCGATATGTTGTGTCTGTGTTTTCATTTATCTCTAAGAATTTTTTGATTTCCTTCTTGATGTCTTCTATAACCCATTGATCATTCAGTAACCTATTATTCATTCTCCAAGTGATGTATGCTTTTTCCTTCCATCTTTTATCGTTGATTTTCAGTTTCATTCCATTATGATCAGATAAGATGCATGGTATTATCTCTACTCCTTTATATTGTCTAAGAGTTGCCCTGTGACATAATATATGATCTATTTTTGAGAAGGATCCATGTGCTGCTGAGAAAAAAGTGTAACTGCTTGATGTTGGGTGGTATATTCTATATATGTCAATTAGGTCTAGGTTATTAATAGTGTTATTGAGTTCTATAGTTTCCTTATTCAACTTTTGTTTGGAAGATCTGTCCAGTGGCGAGAGAGGTGTGTTGAAGTCTCCCATGATTATGGTATGGTGGTCTATTAGACTCTTGAACTTGAGAAGAGTTTGTTTGACGAATATAGCTGCACCATTGTTTGGGGCATAAATATTTATGATTGTTATGTCTTGTTGGTGTATGGTTCCCTTAAGCAGTATGTAGTGTCCCTCTTTATCTCTTTTGATTAACTTTGGCTTGAAATCTATTTTATTTGATATGAGTATGGACACTCCTGCTTGTTTCCGAAGTCCATATGAGTGATATGATTTTTCCCAAACTTTCACCTTCAGCCTATGTATGTCCTTTCCTATCAAATGCGTCTCCTGTACGCAGCATATTGTTGGGTCTTGTTTTGTGATCCATTCTACTAGCCTGTGTCTCTTAATTGGTGAGTTTAAGCCATTAATATTTAGGGTTATTATTGAGATATGGGTTGTTCTTCCAGCCATATTTGTTTATTTCTGTTACTAAACATGGTTTGTTTTCCTCTTTGATTATCCCCCCCCCTTTACTGTCCTACCTCCCACTGTTGGTTTTCATTGTTATTTTCCATTTCCTCTTCCTGTAATGCTTTGGCGAGGATGTTTTGAAGAGATGGTTTTCTAGCTGCGAATTCTTTAAACTTTTGTTTATCGTGGAAGGTTTTAATTTCATCCTCCATCCTGAAGCTGAATTTCGCTGGATACACAATTCTTGGTTGGAACCCATTTTCTTTCAGTGTTTGAAATATGTTATTCCAGGATCTTCTAGCTTTCAGAGTCTGTGTTGACAGATCAGCTGTTATCCTGATTGGCTTACCCCTAAATGTAATCTGCTTCCTTTCTCTTGTAGCTTTTAAAATTCTCTCCTTATTCTGTATGTTGGGCATCTTCATTATAATGTGTCTAGGTGTGGATCTCTTATGATTTTGCACATTCGGCGTCCTGTAGGCTTCTAGGATTTGGGATTCTGTCTCATTCTTCAAGTCTGGGAAGTTTTCTTGTATTATTTCATTGAATAGACTTCTCATTCCTTTGGTTTGGAGCTCTGTACCTTCCTGTATCCCAATGACTCTTAAATTTGGTCTCTTAATGTTATCCCATATTTCTTGGATGTTCTGCTCATGGTTTCTTAACAGTCTTGCTGAGCTGTCTATGTTCTTTTCCAGTTGAAATACTTTGTCTTCATTGTCTGATGTTCTATCTTCTAAGTGTTCTACTCTGCTGGTAGTATTCTCCATTGAGTTTTTAAGTTGGTTTATTGCTTCCTGCATTTCTAGGATTTCTGTTTGTTTGTTTTTTATAACCTCTATCTCCCTGTATAGTTGATCCTTTGCTTCCTGGATTTGTTTGCGTAATTCCTTGTTGAAGTGATCTTTCATTGTCTGATTTTCCTGTTTAATGTCTTCCTTGATACTCCAGATCATCTGAAGCATGTATATCCTGAATTCTTTATCTGACATTCCATCTGCTGCAGCTGTTACCTCTTCTAAAGTTGCGTTGACCTGCATTGCTTGTGGTCCTTTCTTTCCTTGTCTTTTCATACTGCTTGCGTATCTTTCCTGCAGGTGCGGGCGACGGCTCTGCTCTCTTCTTATTCCAATTGGGGTGTTGTGGCTACCACGCCGGCAGGTCACTGGGCCTGTTCTGGGAGCTGGCGGCGGCTCTGTTCTGCCCCTACTCCAATTGGGGTGACGAGTGTACCACGCCGGCAGGCCACTGGGCCTGATCCGCCGGTCGGTTGCAGGTTTGCCTACCCTGCAGGCGCGGGCGGCGGCTCTACTCTGCCCCTACTGCAAATGGGGTGACGTGTCTGTCGTACTGGCAGGCCACTGCGCCTGTCCCGCTGGTCGGTCGCAGATCTGCCCACCTTTCGGGCACGGGTGGAGGCTCTGCTCTGCCCCTACTCCAATTGGGGTGTCGTGACTACCCTGCCTGCAGGACACTGGGCCTGTTCCTGGCACGGGCGGCGACTCTGCTCTGCCACTACTCCAATTAGGGTGGTGTTTGTACCACACCGGCAGGCTCCTGGGCCTGATCCGCAGGTCTGTTGTAGGTCTGTCTACCTTGGAGGCGCGGGCGGCGGATCTGCCCTGCCCCTCCTACCACGCCTGCGGACCCCTGGGCCTGATCTACAGGTTGATCACTGGTCTGCTCACCCTGCGGGCACGGGTGGCGGTTCTGCTCCGCCCCCGATTGGGGTCACGTGACCACCACACCGGCAGGGCCTGATCCGGGCGTGGGAGAAGGATCTGCTCTGCCCCTACTCCAGTTGGGGTGACGTGTGTACCACACTGGCAGGCCACTGAGCCTGACCCGCCAGGCTGTCACAGGTCTGTTTACCTTGCACGCTCATTCGTCACAGCGCGAACCGCGGCTCTGCCCTGCCCCTCCTACCACGCCCATGTACCACTGGGTCGCGGGTCTGCCCACCTTGCGGTTGCGGGTGGCGGCTCCGCTCCGCCCCCTCTCCAATTGGGGTCACGCGGTCACCACGCTGGCGAGCCGCTGGGCCTGCTCCGGGCGCTGGCGGCGGCCCGGCTCCTTCCCTCTGGCTCGACGACAAATTGAGGAGACTCGGGTGACTGTGCCTCACCCCCCCTACCAGGAGACCAACTGCTTATGTCACCACTGGTATTGATGAAGTTCCCTCCTCCGCCGCTTTCTGCAGACATCAGATCTCTGCCATGTTGGTATCCTATGCGAATGGCAGCATTTCGTTCCCCTTGCCGGGCAACCAAAGCACCGGGTGAGTCCTGACCGGCCCTCAGCAGGACCCGGACCGAGAAGCAGTTTCCGCGGGCTCCTAGCCCCGGGCCAGGGAAGTTCCGGGAGCCGGAACTCGGCCACTCCGTGCTCGGTGTAAGCTCCTATAAATGTAAGCTCCAAGAAGCAGTCCCCGCGGGCTCAGTTCCGGGAGCCGTAATTCGGCTGCTTAGTGCTTGTTGTATGCTCTGGTAGGCGCAGGGTCCAAGAAGCAGCCTCTGCGGGCTCAGCAGCCCTGGGCCAGGGCGGTTCCGGGAGCCGGAACTCGGCTGCCCCGCGCTGGGTATTCACTCCGATAAGATCAGGTTCTAAGAAGCACCCAGGCGCTGAGCCCTAGCAATCTGTCTGCAAGCCGCAGGCGAATTGCAGCCTGAAATTACCTGTTCTATGGCTGAATGAGCTGCGGTCAGTCGAAAACAGCGGTGGTGACGTCAGTTTACCAACATGGTGGCTGCTGGCCTCCTCTGTGGTCTGACCGGTGTGGAGAACTGAGATGAACCGCTTCCTTCCCCCGTCTCGAACCCAGAATACAGCCCTGAGTACGGTGCTTGCGCGGCTGGCAGAAACTGCAGCGCTGTAACCCTGCGTCTCTATCCTCAACCTAGTCTTTCCAAAGAAGACACCTATCACCCTAGCCCAACAAGACCTGAAGCCCGAGTAGGTCTCAGTGCCACCAGCTGTGTCTCCCTTCACAGAATGTGCTGCAGGAACAGTATCCTGGGAGTCCGCAGAGCTGGTAAGAAGAGTCTCAGTGCAAACCAACAGTACATTCTAACCCACCTCATACTGGCGAGAGGAAAGACTGAGTCTTATATGAAATAGCTTCATTCTTAGGCCATGCCAACTGGTAACTCAGAGAACAACAAATTAACAGCAAGGGGTAACTTCCTGCACCCCTTGCTCTCTCTATCCATACTTTAGTAAGAATAATTGGATGAAAAACTACTGGACATAGACATTGACCACTCATTCCAGTCAAATATTTTGACCACTTCAGTGGAAAAGGTCCCTTCAGTTTACAGCATGATATTAGACTTTTTTTCTTCTTTTACACACACACACACACAGAGACACTTTTTTTCTTTTATTTTTTGATAGTCTTTAATTTATTCCTTCTGTGTGTGTGTGCCTGTATGAGTGTGTGTGTGTGTGTGTGTGTGTTGTGAGAGTGAGTATCCGAATTCTGGATGTCTGATTCTTTCAGGAACATATATACATACACTTATTTGTCTTGTTTTCTCTCATATTCAGCATTTTTAAATGTAATTATATTTTCCTATCATTGTCGTGTGAGGGGCTGGGTGCCCTGGATTGTATATTTTAGTTTTATTTTGTTTAATTTCAATATTTTTATTGCTCTTATTTCTCTCTCAATCTTCTGCTATTGGCATGATTTTATTGTTCTTTCTCACTGTCTTCCAATACTGCACTTCTTCTATCTCCCCCATTCTTCTGTATGAACATCACCTTCTACTGCTCTTCTGCATTCTCTTTGTTCATTTTCTGAAAGTATATTTTCGAATTTCCTAACACCTTTCCCTTTCCCCCAATTAACTGTATTTTACCATCATTCATTCAGAACTAAATGGATGATATAACATCTGCCCCCACTAAGTGCTATATAATCATTACTGCTTTGGATGATTTGGTTGAAACCTGATATTTTCTTTAAAGCCATACCTAGTTCATGGTTATTGTTTTCACTGTTGAAAATTACTAAATCCACCATTCCTGTTTATTGGTAGTAATTAATGTTGAAGACTTCATAGTAGTTTCTGGGTATTTAACACTATTTACTATTTGTTGTTTGCAAAAGTTGTTACTGTCATTTATTTTGTCCCCATTATGGGAGGTACTGAGAACCTACAGGGACACTAAAAGTCCACACATTAGAGATTCTGCTGCAGAACTAAACATTCCCTCACATTATTCCTACTCAAAGAAGAAAGGAGACCAAAAAAAAAAAAAAAAAAATCCAAGCCATCAACAAGGATCCATGGAGGAATAATAAGACAGGAAACTTAGATCCACCCCTTGTCATCTACTCAAACATCAAACCAGATAAAAGTTCTAGAACAAATATGATAACTATACACAAAAGGGCACACACAAAAAAAAATAAAGAGGTAAGAGGCAGAGGAATCCACTTTAATTGATGTGCAAGACCAATAACTCTAAAAACAAGATAAAACAGGCAAACAAATGCCCCCAAGTCCACAAACCCCCAACAAACTCACTGGAATTGAGGTAGACAAAAACCCAGAGAAAGATTATAAAAAACTGATATCAAAATGATCAATGAACTAAAAAAAGATCTAAGGAAGGAATCAAGAAAGCAATTACAGGAGATGAAACACCACTTTTTAAAAAGTAGAAACAGTGAACAGAAAAACCAAAGAGAACTCCTAGAAATGAAAGACAAGATCAATCAAATTATGAGCTAACTTGAAGGCATCAAAAACAGACTAGATAGTATAGAAAACAGAACCTCAGCCCTTGAAGATAGAACTTCAGGCACTGGAAGACAAGCAATATGATCTTGAATATGCAGAAGACACTAAAGGGAAATATGGAACATGACCAGAATATACAAAATTTCTGGGTCAACTCTCACAGACCAAACCTAGAGTCCCTGCGATAGAAGAGAACATGGAGATTCAAGCTAAAGGCATAAAATTATTTTCAATGAAATAGTTACAGAAAACTTCTACCATATCAGAAACAAGATAGATGTCCATATACAGGAGGGTTATAAGACCCCAAATAGAATGAGTCAAATGAGAATCTCATGAAAACATATCATAATCAAAATTTCTAACATAGAAAACAAGAAAAGAATATTAAAAACTGTGAGAGAAATATCAGGTCACATTTAGAGGCAATATAATGAGGCTCCCTTCTATGTTTTTCTACCCAGATTTTAAAATCAATGAGATATTTCAAACCTTATGCAAAAAAATTATAATCCAAGGTTAATATACAGAGCAAAACTCAGTTTCAAATTCAAGGTGGAAATAAAACCATTCCATGAGAAGAATTAAATAAAAGAATTTGTGAGCACCAAACCATCAGACTACAAAGAATACTCATAGATAAACTTTGCACAGAACTAAAAAAATAATTCCCAAATCCACAAACAGAGGAAGTTCAATAGAAGAAGAATCCACTAACTTAGAACCTAGATAGACCTAGATAGAATAAAATGTAGTAAAAACCCCAAATGTCAGAAAGCCACAATCACATATCCATAGTAATTGATAATGTTAGTAGTCTCAATTACCCAACTAACTGACACAAATTAGCAGAATGGATCAAAAAACAAAAATCCAACTATGCTGTTTACATGAGACCCATCTTACAGACAAAGACACCCACAGGTTGAAGGTAAAATAATGGTAAAAAAATATTTCAGGTACACATGGTCCTGGAAAACAAGCAGGAGTAACTAGATTGATCTTCTAAACAAACAAACAAAATACAAATAAAGAAGCTGTAGAACTGACCCACACCAGCCCTCACAGGATACAGATTTACTCTGTGCCTTCCTCTATCCCATACCTGGCCCAGATCTGTCCACACTGTCTTGTGCAGGACCTAGGTTCAGTATCCATCTGAGATTGCCCCCACATACCTGGGAGCCTAAGCCTAACCCACTTTCATGTTGGGATACTACAGTGATCATCATATCCTTGGCCATGCAGTAGCCTTTAACTTTTTGACAGCAGACAGGGCCTAGAAGCAGCTACATCTCAGAGCAGGCATCCTAAAGAGAGTGTGAGGCCCACCTTTTCAACCCCATCTCTGTAAGACATTGATTTTATCTTGGGGCACCTTAACTATTATCTCAATTTACCTTGGCTATTGTCACTACCACTTTTAGATGCAGTAGCAGGCATTGAGGAACACCAGAAGTGTCTGGAAGCCCAACATCAAAGTGAGATACAGACAATATGCATGGGTACTACAAGAATATAAGGAAGAAACTGTAATAACTCAGATCCACATTGCAAGAAAGGAAGACACATAAACAGCATGAAAAAACAAGAGAGGAAAGTGCCCCAAAACAAACCAGGATACTATAATAACAGAACCCATGGTCAGCAAAGTTGGAGAAATATCAGAGAAGGTGTTCAGAAATGATCTGCAAATTAAAGAATGACCTAAATGAGCAAATACAGGCAAAACTTGATCACTCCAACAAAGAGATAAGAGAGCAAATACAGGTAGCAAAATATTATTTCAAGAGAGATAGAAACTCTGAAAAGAAAACAGTGAGTCCTTGAAATGAAGGATACAATAAATCAAATAAAAAACTCAATAGAAAGCATAATGAACAGACTAGATCACTTGGAAGAAAGAACTTCAGTTAATGAAGACAAAGTATACAATCTGGAAAATAAAGTTGATCACACAGTGAAGATAGTAAGAAACCATGAACAGAACATCCAAGAATTATGGGACAGCATAAGATTCTTGGTTGACATCCATTTTCTTTCAGAGCTTGGTATATGTTGTTCCATGATGGGTTTGAGGATTTGGGTTGAAACATCCGCTGAGATATAAATTGGTCTCCTCCTACATGTGATCTGATTGTTCTCTCTTGATAGAATCTCTTTTAAGATTCTGTCCTTATTCTGTATGCTAGGCATTTTCATTATAACGTGCATTGGTGTAGGTCTGTTGTAATTATGTAGATTTGGTGTCCTGTAAGCCTCTTGTATTTGGTCTTCCAATTCGTCCTTCATGCTTAGGATATTTTCTAATATTATCTCATGGAAGAGATTGTGCATTCCTTCGGTTTGAAACTCTGTGCCTTCCTCTATCCCATTAACTATTGGATTTGGACTTTTGATGCTGTCCCATAAATTGTTGAGGATGTGCTTAAAATAAATCTATTAAAAATAACCAAGGGGAATAAAAGGCATATTATATATGGTAAAACAGTGATACAAATTTCATCTCCTAATCACAAATGCAAATCAAAAGACAATAGGCTGGCATCATTAAAATGCCACAAGAAACATTTATCTTTCAGCCTAGTATTCAATTTCTAAAAAGAAAGGCAAAATAGATATTTTAATTAAAGAAATCCAAGGGAATTAATGCCCAGGAGAAGTCTTCCCCAACAGAAATACCATAGGAACTTTCTCAAACACTACCAGGCTGAAATATGGATCTACATGAATGTCTAGAGAACAGTAGGAATTTTAACTATACAGACTTTATTTTTCTCCCTCATTATCTTTTAACTGGTAATGTTTCAAAGCAAAATTAATTAACAAATAAATGAACCATGAAGTTTATAACATATAAGAAGCTAAAATGCATGGCAAAAACAGCACCAGAAGAGAAGGTACAAATAGAAGTACAATGTTTAGCCTTTTTCAAATAGTCTTACATTCCAATATTATTTGACGGTGAACTGTGACAAGTGAAGGATTCATGTAAGACCTCAAGAAGTCTCTAATAAATAAAGGTACAGAGTAAAAGAAAGTCAAAGAAGGAAATAAAATGGAATATTAATGAGTTAATTAGATTAATTAAATCTAAAGAACTCCTGAAAAAATATAAAAATATATATACAACACACAGAATTGGAAAAGAATAGCAAGATGATGGGGTAAAACACAAGCATATAAATAATTATATTAAATATAAAGAGACTAAGCTCTTCAAGTAAAATGAAGGGTTTGCCACATTGCCCACACTATCAAGACTCAACTGTTTGCAAGAGAGTGTTGCAGACAGGTTACAAGTAAAATTTTTTTAAAAATATATCACATGTAACCATAAGAAGACTGTATCATTTTCTCAGAAAGTAGATGGAACTATCAAAAGTAACAATATAGATAAAGAGCAATATTTAGCAATGCCAGAGAGCCATTCAACCAAAAAGTGATAGAATAATAAATTTGCTTGCAGTTATATCTTTAGAATATATGAAAGAAAACTAGGTACAAAAAAGAAAAAAAAAAAGAATTGGACAAAGCAGCACCTCTGAGATTTAAATAGTCTTTCTTCCACAGTTGATTGAAAAGTTTGTTATTGAAAAAAATAGAAGATTTTTAATTGTAGTTCATAGGGATGAGGCAAAACTGGGCTTATTTTACTTTTTAATCATCCCTCAAATTGTTGTGCTTTTGTTAGATGTATTATTTCTACAGCCTTATAGTTTGCAACATTTACATTTCTTTCTGATAATTCTGCTCTGGTCTTTACTTTTATTCTAGATCTATAGTTAAATACCCTCTACCTTCATCACCAGGTCTTTATTGTAGTTTCTCAAGCCCTTGACCAGTTGGAGTTTATCCTGTACTATTTTCTCACAGTGAGATCATTGGAAAAAATATTTACAGAATTGTTAATAATCAGATGTTTGTAGTACCATTTAAATTGATAGAAATATGTGCCTAGACATAAAATACTAACTTGTCATCTTTTCCTTTCAGTGTCTTGCAGGTATTGTTCCAGTGATGTCTGAAATTGAACTCTGGAGTTTTATAATAAGCTGTTTTTATTTTATTATAAGAATTTTGATATATTTGCCTGTCTTCTTAAAATAGGTTTGGCTTTAAAGTTCCGATGTTTCTTACAATATATTTTTGTATTAACTGTTCTAAGTCAAATTTCCCTGGTCACAGAGCTTCCTTTTAATATGTGGGTTTAGACTTCCTTTGCTTTAGAAAAGTTTTCTTCAATTATAGTTTAAGTTTATTCTGTTCCCTTGTGTATATGGGATAGGATATGAAATTCCTCTTTTGAGGGCTTACTATCTATGTTTTTTTTTCCTAATTTTTGTTTGACTATCATTGTTTCCCTCATTTTACTCTATTTTTCTACTTACTGCTATGGGTTACATTTTTAATGTCTCCAAGAAAACTCATATTTTGAAAGCAAGATCCCTGTTGGGGCAAAAGTTCAAATCTAGAAAATAGATTCTAGATCCCAGCAGGTAGAAGAAGATGCAAGATACAGTTGGAATAGTGGACAAGCTTTATTCAGAGGAGGCAGCAACCTTTAGCCAGATTCAGGCCCCAGCCAGTTTCATTCCATTTTGCCCCCAGATGTGAGCCCCTATTTCCATAGGCCTTTTTACATGCAGGCCAGACAAAGACAGCCAGCAGGTTGCACCAGGGAGTGCATGCTCACAAGCAAATGTTTATGACCTTGAGTACCTGTGCTGAATCAGAGTGTTTATGACCTTGACTGTACTAAAAACAGCCCACCCAAAGCCTCAGCAAGGGAATCTAACCATGATCATCTGAAGTCCACCAAGAACCTGGGGCTTTTAGGCAATGGTGGTAACTGTACTCTCATTATGGATTAATCCACAAGATTAATTAATAATTGGAATGGGCTATTGGGTAGTACTGTAGGCAAGGTGTGTGAGGCTGGAGGAAATGGATCACTCAGAGTGTGCCTTTGAGGATAATATTTTTGTCTTCCCATGTGTCTTCTTCCTCTCTCTCTCTCTCTTTCTCTCTCTTTCCTGGCTGCCATGAACTGACAGCTTTCCTCCACCATGCTTTTCTGTCAAGATGTTCAGCCTCTCCTCAGGACCAGAACAATGGAGTTGGCCATTGTTGAAAAGTTTTGAAGCTGTGAGCCCAAAATAAACTTTTCCTCCACTAAGTTGTCCTGTTTCAGGTATTTTTGTCACAGAAATGAAATACTTGCTAACACACTATGCAAATCCATGTGTCCATTCTACCCTGTTCTCCTTTTTATTTCATCTTCATCTATTAACTGGGTTTCCCCCCATAATTTCTTTCCTGAGTTCCAGATTTTTCTTTATTTCTTTTTTTTTATTTTCTCTTGTTGTTTGCTCTATCCTCTCTATATGAACAAATATGCATATGTATTGAGTACATATACACCTTTTCTATGAATATAATACATATATGTATATGTATATGAACTTCATTAGAATTCTTGCTTCATGTTAAAATTTGGATTATAGCTTTCATCTGGATCATGCTTACTTCTCTGATATATTCTTTTATAGGTAGGAGACTTTTGAGTTCTCTTTCACTTTGTTCATCCATTTTTATTCTTCTGTGTTAGTACCTGCTTTGCTGCCTTATTCTGCACAAGCTGGACTTTTAGAAAGCTAGTAGGGGTCAGAATCAGTGCATTCTTGCTACAGCATTTGTGTACCTTCTCCTTATCTTCTGAATTCCATAAGGTACTCAACTTAGGAGAACTTCAATGCCTGGTTCACACACTGTCCACAGTGACTAAAGCATTAGGACATGTATTTCCTGATGGTACATTCTAAAGGATACCAACTCTGGATTTACCAGTGTACTTTTTCTGCCTTTTTCCTCTGCCGTGCCTACTGGTTTATCCATGTGTCCTCCCATTTAGAGGAGATAATCACTATTAATTTCTATGATCCTCTTTGATTCTCTATAACTTAATTTTGTCTGCTTGCAATGTTTAAGCTTTTATTCCATCAAAACAAATACATCGGATCCTTACACTTCCACTTCTTTTCTTTGTTTTGCTCTAGCTTCCACATATGGGTGAAATCATTCAAACCTTGATTTTTTAAGTCTGGCTTAAGTCATTTAGCATGAGCTTCTTCATTTCTATCCATTTATCAGCAGATGCTATAATTTCATTTTTTCTTTATGGCTGAGTAAAACTCCTGTTACCACATTTTCTTTATCCATGCATCTATTGAGAGTTGTCTGGGCTGATTCAATAATATGGCTATTGTGAATTATATTGCTATAAACAGTGGAGTGGGCTACAGGTATATTACATGTCCCCCAAAAAATCGTGTGTGAGATAGCACAAGAACATTCAGAGGTGAAATGATTGGATTATGAGAACCTTAACCCAATCAGTGAATTAATCACCTAATGGGGATTAACTGAGTGGTAACTGAAGACAGTAAAATGTGTCAAGAGGAGGTGAGCAATGGGGCAAAGCCTTTGGGATATATATTTTGTATCTGGACTGTGGAGTCTCTCTCTGCTCCTTGATCATGTCCTGAACTGCTTCCCTCCACCATACTCTTCCACCATGATGTTCGACCCCACCTTAAGCCCTGAGGAATAAATCCAGCTGTCTACAGACTGAGATCTTTGAAACCATGAGCCCCCAAGTAAAATTTTCCTCTTCTAATGGATCTTTTTGGATCTTTTGGTCTCAGTAGCAAAAAAAAGCTGACTAAAATACCTTCTAACAGTGTATGAGTTTACTGTTCCCCCAACATCTTCACCAGCATTTATTATTATTTGTATTCTGTAAAGATATGGGGAAGATCAGTGGACTAAAAGGAGATTGAGAGAGTTGGAAAAGGAATGAGAAAAAGAAATGAACACAGAATGAATTTTTAAAAGACTTTATGTGCACATATTAGTATATCATGGGGAATTTTACCTTTGTGTGTTTGTGTGTAAAGCACCCATCAAGGATGGATAATAGATGAACAAGGGGAAGATCAGTAGAGAGGAGGGC
Source organism: Marmota flaviventris (assembly GCF_047511675.1). Lineage (NCBI taxonomy): Eukaryota > Metazoa > Chordata > Mammalia > Rodentia > Sciuridae > Marmota > Marmota flaviventris. Next base: position 24,978,949 of record NC_092509.1, on the reverse strand, counting down.
ATTGAGGGATGGAGGAAAGGGAGGGAGAAACAGGGACTGAAATGGAATCGATCAGATTTCATGCATGTATGATTTTATCAGGAGGAACTCGGCTAATTATAACTATAATGCTCTAATAGAATAAATAAATTAAGACACAAAGGATGTGTCTCTACTTTGTGTACATCCAGAGATATGAAAATTTGTGCTCTATATTTGTAATATGAATTGTAATGAATCCTGTTGTCATATGTAATAAATTAAAATTAAGAATAAAAATTATTAATTAATTAATTAATTAATATGTCTACCCTGTGAGGTCCCCCCATCATTCCCAGCTCTTCCTGGCAGGATATTTATTGCTTACTACTTCGGGTTTTCTTGTCTCAAAAGTTTCTGACAATCATCACATATTTTTTTTTGGATTTTGTAGATATTTTTTTCTAAATCTTGTTTTTTTTTACATTTTGTTTGGTTTCCTGGGGGGAAATGTGGGAATCTTCAGAACATGCCATCATCTTCCTACAGAAAAGTTACTTGCAACTTAGAACTCTGGGATCACATGTAGCATTTCCTTCACTGAGGGCTGAACTCTTCCCCAATTAGCCTGCTATGGTAATGAAGCACCTAAACATGTCTGCCCCATCTTCTCCAATCATGAAGCAACATCTAGGACCTGGTTAAATAAGTCTTTTATAAATATTAAAAGGGTTCAGTATGAGAAAGAGCAAAAATGCTATCAATGCTTAGACAGTGTAAATAAATCTCTTCTCTAATAAATGTGTTTGTCATAGACTGGACGTTCTTTCCATTTGAATAGATCATCTTCTGCCAGGAGCATCATTTGAATCACAGTGTTGGTACAGGAGCATATCCTTGTTAATCCAGAAGTCTGAAGTAAAAGAATATAATGCAAGTCATTTTGTTTTGTTAAAAGTGTTTTCTTTTCTATAAGTGAATGAAAAAATAATACTTTCTCTAATACGCAGGTAGCAGCAATGACATTTTTTTTTTCTAAATTGATTTTAGCATCCCAGCAGGAACACAGCAGAAAACAGTGTGAAAATTAACAGAAGCACATAGGGTTCATTTGCACACACCCACACACTGAAAGTGCAAAAATTATAAATTTGTAAAATTACAAAAAAAAGTATGCGAGACTACATTTTAAAATCAAACACTTGGAAAAGAAACAAAATAAATAACAGAATTTATTCTACAGAACTGAAACTTTTGATGATCCTTAGCAGAGTTTCTAATTATCAGGCTTTAGTTCTGTGAAGCAAGGAAAGATGAAATCCTGGTTTTTAATGACAGAAAAAAAAAATGAGAAGAATCTGTTGTTGGTGCTTAGGATTGCCTTAAATTCTTTCCTATATCCAAATGAATGATTGAGCAGAAGGAAAACTTCACCTTAACTGCAGGTAAAGTCTAGGTCCAAGGACATAGCTTTCCTTTCTATCTAACATTCCCTAAATGTTTGAACAAAAGACATTTTTTTTAGATAACACAATGTAGATAATAGAGTGCATATTTGTATCCCTTCAAATTCACATGTTGTCATCCTAACTCTGACAATGTTAGGAGACAGGTGCATTGAGAGGTGATTAGGTCATAAGGGTGGACCCTTCAATCATGGGATTAATGTCCCTAGGAGAGACCTGAAAAGCTCTTTAGTCCTCTTTCCTGCATGTGAGGATATAAGAAAATGGTCAGTTGCAACCTGGGAAAAAAGCCCTGGCAAGAACCCCACCATCCTGAAGTTCTGTTCTTGAACTTCCAGCATCCAGAACCACAAGAAATAAGTTTATGTTGTTTTTATTCAGTCTCAGGTTGAAAAATTTGATTGAAGTGCAAGCCATATTGAGTATCCAAGATGCGATTTCTAGAAACATTTCAGAAAATTTGAGAGTTGTGGCCTTCTATATATGTTGAAAATAAAATCCACCTAGATTGACTGTGAACTTGATAGTCTGCCAAGGAAAGCATGTTTATTAAACTAAATGAACAATAAAACACAGTAATGCCCAAGTAGATAAAATATCTACCTTCTTGTCTGAAAATACAATTGTACAATGTTATCATTAAGATCATTTAATAATATCTAGACCAAGATAATAATAACTAGACCAGTAGAGCTTCCCTAAATTGGTACATTTGAGCAGATTGAAAACATTATTCCATATCTATATTTATTTCTATCTATCATCTGTGTATCTTAAGTATTTACCTATGTTTTTATAGCATTTCAATTATGGCTTTATTATAGTCTTATTAAAGGTAAACTACTACTAATCTACAGATTTAAATATCTTTTAATTTCCATGGTTCTGTCTCTCATTCCTGCTAAAATAAACCTTTAAATTTTCTTATCTTTCTTAATTTCCCTTAAGAAGAGATGTTAATTTTTCCTATCTTGTCTAACAATGGAAGCAGTATGACAACTATTTCCCATTAATTCTTTACTTAGGTATTTTGTGATAAATTATTATTATTTTTGTTTGTTTCATTTCTAATGATATTTGCTTATTTGGAGGTGTATAAAATTTGAATAAACCTTCAACCCACTAATTGAATATTCTAAGCCTACCTAGTCTATTAATATTACTTTGGTAAAGGTTTTCCATTATTAACCATCTACAGTGGGTATTTGTTGTATTGCTTCACAGGATCACAGGGCTGGGTCCATTTCACCTTCATGGAATTCCCTCCTTCCTGAGTTCTGGACTTTGGATGTGTGTCACCTTCACCCCACTATGGGAAATGGTTACAGTATTCCGACTTTGTAAGAAGAGAGTTAGGCAGAGAAACCTGGGTTCTGGTGGAACGACTAGGTCACCCAAGGTTCCGGTGAGTAAGAAGATAATTACAACCTGATCAAATCATAAGAAAAAAATGGTAGATGGAAGGAAATGATAGACCAGGCTGAATTTTAAATTGAACCTATTTCTTAGTCTTTCTGTACCTTTTCCTTTGAATTTTTCTTGCTTTCTCCTTTTTCTTTGTTTATACTGTCTTCTCTTTTCTTTCCTGTTATATGTACCTCTTTTCCCACTAAGTCTCCTTTCCCTCTCAGTTGTCTAAGGAAAACTGGATTTTATTTCTGACAATAAAATTATTTTATTTCTTTTGAAGTTCAATTGCTTTTCAGTCTCATGAATACCTCTAGGGAAATCTATAGTCACAGTTGTCTAAATTCCTATTCACTTTCACTTTTGGCAGAGTTAGGAGATTTAATATATAATGAAGAAACTAAAAACTGTATTTTTCAGAAAGACTGAACTAACAGGTCTGATATTTTCTATGAAAAGCACACATTGATTTTGGTACTAAACTATTGATACATATTTAATACACATTTATAGTTGTTCTGTGATAAAAATAAAGTAAATACATATCTTTGGGCATTCTAAATAAGGAATGATTAATGACAATATCTCCATTCAAACGAATGTCTCAATTTCTTTGTAGAATTATCGGATACTTAAAATTGATATCAGTCCATGTCTCTTGTTTAAAAACTTATCTAGATATCTTTTAACTCCCAAGAATATTCACTTAATGAATTTGGTTGATAGTAACAATTACTTCCAAGTATATAATGAGCTTTGCATCTCTCTCCTGAAAATGTGAAATTAGCAAATGTTACGTCTCTCAAAGAAAAGCCTTAATTAATATCAAGAAAACACTACTTTCTCATTTTAATGGAGAGTTAAAGATGGTCTCCATAACTGTAGATATATATATTTTTCCAGATCTATTTCTATCACTAAAGAAATCCCAGTGCTTCTTATGAAACCTTTGCCATCAAGAGACACACAAAAACTCAAATAAATAATTCTTGAAATAGGAAAATATAATTATTAGAGCACATTTATTTCATTTATTTTGTTTTTCTCTGCTTACATAATTTCTGCTCATTATGCTATGTCTAATGGTACCATGGCTAACTCCATTTTCTCCTAAGAATGTATGATCAACATATTGATCTTGAAGAAATATATTCCATAAATTCTCTAAAATCTCTAGTTTTAATCAAATTTTGAAATCCTAGTTAGTAGACATAGTTTTCCATTTTGTAAGCCCTATGAAAACAGTGTGTTGCTCTTTCTCCTTTATCACCTCTTCTCAACAAATGCAATTAACTAATAAAACAAAGCCATCAAGACTATTTCTTCCATCTCCGAGACTCAGGAATCTCTTAGCATTTAAACCATGATCTTATTCTGTTTTTTTTCTACCCACCTACTTCTTCCCTATTTTCAAGACTATTCCAGCTGTTTGAACAAATAACCTGGTTTAGATTTTCCCAGTTTCATCTCTAATACTGGTGCCCATGGAGACCTATCCTTAACTTCTACCTCATTAGACCTTCTTGGGTACAGCTTCCAGAACAAGTCCCTTCCCTGTCTGCTTTATGAGGCCAATTACAACAATTAATTCAAATGCCCGTTATGGACAATTTTGAAGGAAAACCAATTCTCACACAGAGAAAGAAATAGGAACATAACAACTGAGGGCGTTTCTTCCTAAAGCATTTGTCCAAAATTCTTTAAACATGCTATGATCTAAAATGTTAAGTTCCTGTGATAGGGAAAATAACCATTATCTGTACATAGTGTGATTTACCTTGAAAAGCTTTGCCTTAATTACTATGTCAGATACTGTATTTTGAAGGAAATACAGGTGTTGTTGGTGTGGAAAAGAGTAAGGGATTTCTCTAGCAAGAAGAGCTCTTCACAGTATTATATAGCTATTGCCTTCTATGATGGAGCTCTGAAGAGTGGGAGGTATTCTCTAGAGGGTCATAAACAAGGGAAATTTTGCATAGAAGTTACCTGGGAAAAAGAAGAATTGAGAATACTTAAGCAAGAATTTCTGAAACAGACTTTGGAGCTAACTTCCACTTTAATTACTAATTATGTAATCTTTGCAAATTAATTAACTTCTTTCAATTCCATTTTCTCATCAATAAAATGAATTAGGAGTCTCAATTTCTCATGAAATGGAATAAAATTAAACACCTAGTATAGTGAGATTTGATACATATAATAAAAATAGAAAATGTTATATTTTTTCTTCTGGGTGAGGCTCAACTTGCTATGAATTTTAAATTGCATAAATATGTAGGCAAGGAAGAGGAAATTGCAGTACAATTAATGAGATGAGCCTTTTCAAATTATATCTTTTCTCTGCCATTGCTTAGAGAATAAATTATTGTATGAAGGGTAGAAAACAAAAGTAGGGCAAATTCAGAGTTCCCACAAATTTCCTGGACTTCGTATTTTCATTAGTTCCATTGACCAAATAACTCTAAGAATATAGCCATAATACAGTAGGAAAAAAACATACATCAGGACCCTTGAGTTTGAATGGTGGCCAAACTCTTGATAAACTTATTCCACTTGTTTCCTCATGATCATCATTAATCATCTCTAAAACTCACTTTTCTATTGTGAAAAAAAATATTGAATGTCAATATCCCTTTGTAAGGGCTTTGTGATTATTAAATAACAAAGGTGTGTAAAACGCACTAAATGGCAAGGGGTGGCGAATGAACTGAGAGGAACAGCTTGTTTTCGTGTTCTAATGATGACTGATACCCCTCTATAATTTTAGGTCTAGAAATTATTTTATGTAAAATTTTATCTAAATCTGATACAGTAAACTAAGGCCATATGTCTCCCATTTTGCATCTGAAAACGAACCATGAGTGTCCTATTCTCTTCCTCCTAGTAAGAGTACACAAAGAGAAGTTATCTCAAATCCCTCATCCCAAGTCCAGGGGCAGAGATGACCAAACTGTCTGGTGTGGAAGCTTGGACATTCTTAGAGGCGGGAACGTGATAGAAGAAGGGGAGGAAGTGGAGCTCCATGGGAATCTAAGCACTACTGCACCCAAATCTATAGCTTAGTGCATGCTGCCAGCTCCCTTGAAGTAGGAGTTTGATTTTGTAATGACTTGGAACAAATATAAGGGAATTCTACAGCTTCTTACTGATAACGTAGTTTCCACAAAATCATTTTCCCACAAAATGCTTACTCTCTTATTTGCCTGATGTGCCAACTTTTCAAAGTAAAGGAAAAGAAATGTTTTTCTTTCTGATTGTTTTCATGCCCTTGAATTTATTTATCTCTCTTTACTTTTCTCTTCATTTAAACCAGTGAATAAGGGGCCTTTTTATTGCATCAGGACTCAGTTGATGTATCCTTTGCCAGACACCTCGTATGATACAAATAATATAAGATTATCAAGAGACAAGAATACAAAGTCCATGGGAAATTTCCATTGGTCTTCCTTTTAATTCATATGAACATTCATTGTGAATAACATAATTCTTGGATATTTATAATTATAATTATAATATTTTATTCTATATAATTACTACTACAAGTATGATATTTACAATTATAATTAACCTCTGGAAATTTAAGGGGTACACTAAGTATGAGAAGACATTCCAAAAGTTTGAAAGGAGAATATCCCTAAAAGAGTTATTAGGCCAGATTATTTTATTCCTGATATCTCAGTGTTCACTCAAGATGTTTTATATTTTAGACAATTCATTGCTAATCTATTCTTTCTCCACTTTTGTTTTCCTGCTGTTTCAATTAATATTTTATTTCTAGAATGTTCTGCCTTCTTCTCTGATTGTTAATGGTAAGAAAATGTTAGGTTTATACAGTGGTTAGTGCCATTAAAATACAAAGTCTTGATAATTTTTATTTCCTTAAATTGGTACTATCTTGAGTCAGGTTAAATTGGTACTATCACTTGAGTCAGGTTATGAAAAAGTTAGTGCATAGATGATTTCTTTACTATTTTTACAGAGAAAGACCACAATCTTCATCATTCTAGATAAAGAAGCATAAGTGATTCATTGATTTTTCTCCTCGTATTAAAGTGCAAAGGATCACATATTCATGTACTTTTTAAAAATATACTTACTTTTAGTTATAGGTGGACACAATATCTTCATTTTATAATTTATGTGCTGCTGAGAATCAAATCAAGTGTCTCATGCTAGGTGATCACTCCACCACTCTACCACAACCCTAGCCCCTCATGTGCATTTTATATTTGAGTTTGAATCAATCAGAAACCTAAGATCTGTGTTATGGAGAGAAAGTTCCACTGAAACAGTTTGCAAATTCAGATAGTTGCTTTGATTCTATCCTTGGAAAGTGTCTGTCTTCACCTAAACAATCACCTACAGGGTATCCACTTTGTCTCTATGTGACTGTGAGGTAGACAAAGAAGATTAAGGTTAGACTCTTGCCATAATATGTCTTTCTACCTAGAATAGGAAATAGGAGATGTCTATAAAAATCCTAGGAAAGAAGGTAAATTTTTTTGCATACTCTGACAATTAAAATGACATTTTCTGAAAACCTGAAAAAAAAGGAATTTCCTTTAGGGATTAATCAGGAAGAATTCAGAGGGAAAATAAGGCCCTAACTAGGTCACCTATGAATTTCTTGTTTAGTGCTAATGACTGAGCAATGAAGGAGAGATGAGAATACCTAGGAGAGGGAATCTCAGAAATATATTTATGGAGGCAATAGGATGCAGAATGTGTTTTAAGTGTAAGATGAGTGGTGTAGGTTGGGCAAAGAATAGAGTGAATGCAGGAAAATGAACTAAGGATAATGCAGGAAAGTACATGCTACATAGATTGTGGAGATGAATGTAACACAAAGGGACTTACAGTTCAAAAGACCACGTTATAGTCTTTAAGCTTACAGATATGTTATTTCTACTTAAGCAAAATTTTGAAATTAAAAATTTCTCTGTGCTTTTTATTGTTTTTCTTATTACTCTGGTAGAACATGCATTGGAATCTATTATGACAATCAAATACGCAGATAATACAGCTCTTAAATATCACTTTAATAAAATATATGGCCTCTTTATATATTGCAATAATTTCTTTGCTGAGTTGGCAAATACCTGTGCTGAGCACTGTTGTTCCATTTAAAGAGACTATATTTTTATCTTAGTGTGACTTATTTCTTTCATCTAGCTCAGTTTTTTAAAATAATTCCAAGATATTTTCTTCCATAGATCATGATCCTTTTTGGTTTATGTGTTTATTTGTTTTGAAAGAGAACTGCTTGTTAAATGGGATTTGCTCTTGAGATCTATTACTAGAAGAAATATCTGAAATGCATAATCAGAACATGTTATGCTTTAGATATGAGACATTCCCAAAAGCTTGTGTGCAGGATAATAGAGTTTAGAGGTGAAATGATTGAGTTATGAGAGCTTTGACCTAATCAGTGTTTTAATCCACTGGTATGATTAACTGAGTGCTAACTGTAGGCAGGTAGGGAATGGCTGGGGTAGGTAGGTCATTGGGAGCATGACTTTAGGGTACATCATTTGTCTCTGGCGAGCAGAGTTCTCTCTGATTTCTGTTTGCCACATCCTGAGCTACTTTTTTCCTCCACATCTTTGACCATGATATTCTGCCTCATTTTGGTCTCAGAGCAACGGAGTCAGCTGTCTACAGACTGAGACCTCTGAAATTGTGAGTACCAAATAAACTATTCCTCTTCTAAAAAATGTTTTTGTCGGGTCTTTTGGTTCCAACAACAAAAAAGCTGATGAAAACAGAACATCAGACTCCTTTCATCTTTTTTGATCTTAATGAAGAGAAATCATATTACACAATTCATTCTTGAAGTATAGAAAAAAAATGTGATAAAGTCAACTATTCACGTTACTGATTGTTAAGGAAAATATCATCATAGATTAGCATATTTTATTCTGAAGGTTTCCTGTGGTGTCACAAGGAGAGCTTTGTCACTGAAACAATTCCTGAGACTCCCTGTGATTTCCTATAAAACATATCCAGGCAGCAGGAAGTTATTCATGAACATGCTTCCATTAGCAAATAACAAAAAAAAAATTCTTTCTGCACTGCAAAGTATTCAGTTTGACATTCTCCTGAGGTTTATGTTAAGGATCTAAGAAGAGACAGAACATAGTCATTTAAAATAGCAAAGCAGCTTCTCTTCAAGTTTATTTTCTCATCTTCCCTTGTCACTCTGCATTTTTTACTTTACTCAATTTCCATATGATCACTCTCTGTTAAACCCTAAATGTCCAATTTATTTAGATATCTTCTTTTTAAAAACTCCCTGAATACTAAGTAGTTTGCTTCCTTCTAATATCCCTCGAAATTTCTTATTCTAAATTATGTTGCTTCTTCATGAAAAATGTATTGCGTTCCAAACTGTCAGATTCTTTGATCACCTTCATTTTAAAAAACCAAATCCCTTTTCTAGAAATCTCAAATCCTTAGGACTGTCTTGTTATTCTCGTTGTCATGAGAATAACACTCTGCACTTCTAAAAACTTAAGTAACTCTACAAACTACACCATAAATAAGAGTTAGTCAGTAACACAATTACTCCTTTTGGTTCTTTATTTTTCAAACTGTGTTGAGAATACCCAGGAATCTCTTTACCTTTAAGATTTTTTTTAACAATACACAGTGAAATGTAAGACTTCTTCTCTTAAGCTGATAATTGCCTCACCTGGGTGATCACGGGTATAGATGTTTCATTGAGTTTGACTTGTTTCTTGTCAACATAAGATTTTATATACGTGTACATTCAATTGTGTTTTTCATTTTCTGTCACAGTCAGCAAAAATTATCCTCAGCCCAAGAAACAGAAAGTATCCTTGTGGTCTTAAGTGGTAGGTTTCTTCCAAAATTCACTTTTCTGAATCAAAATTCCTTTCAGCATCTCGGTGGTCTGGTGATTATGTCTTATACAACACCCTCCCTGACCCTTTTTGTAGGCACCAGAAGAAGAAGAAGAAAGAGGGTAGCCTTTAACATTTTTTCAAGTGATAACATAGGAGGAAAAGAGATAAAACTGACTCTCCTTTGACCAAATAACCAACTTCACACTAAAATGTTCTTCTGTGAGCATGATTTATATAACTGTGTTAATTGTTTCCTTTCTCTTTTCATTCTTTTCTATTCTCCTGTTAGTGAGCAACATAATTATCATGTGTAGTCAAATTAAAATGTATATATATATATATATATATATATATATATATATATATCTATATCTATATATATATATATATATATATATATATATATATATATATATATATATCGTGTCCAAGTCCACTCTGAAAAAGTTAGATTTTTTAGAGTTTCTATGATTTAGTTAATGAACTTATCACTGTTGTCACCATAGAAATTGATACTAGGTCCCCTTGATCTCTTGAGCTCTCTTTCTGTCCTTATGTTTCTTCACTTGTCACGGAGGTGATTTGCGTAACTGTGTGGTCACCAGAAACCCAGATGTAAATTTGACCCAGGAAGGAGATTGTATGTACTCTTCTCAAATATTAGAGCAATTCAATCCTAGAAAGATGTGTGGGCAGATTTCCCAGAGTTTATTCTAGTAATAATTATCATACAAGTTATAGTTCTAGAAATAAAGACAGGGAATGCTAGCTTTTAATTGGACACATTTAATAATGAAACTACTTTTAAGTCAATGGGCAGGATTTAGAGAAACCCACAAGAGATAGAGCTCTGTGAGGACTGGCAAATCTTGTAGGATTCCTTACCAGAGTCATGGCTCTGGTTGGAGGAAGCACAATCTTCTCAGACAACCAAGTTTGGAAAAAGAAAAGAAAATATGCCACTCTCACTCTCCTCCTATGCTCTTCCTTCCTGTAAGTACCCATTAAGTCCAGAAGGCATGAAAGCACAGGGATGCTATCTGCATATATCAGCACTGACACATCAAGATGGAAGCATGGAAACTGGATCTGGAGAGGTAGATAGATAAAATCCAGCACAGCTTGCTATCAAATGTGAATGTTTACGGAACAATTCATGACACAGAAAAAAAATTCTACTCACCTGATCATTGCAGCAAGTGAATCAGAGGTTAATTGGACCTCTTATGAGTTCCACAGCTGCTGGCCATGTGACACCATCCCTTGTACAACTGAAACTCTCCATTGTTTGGATAATATCAAGTCCACCTTGACTTGATGCATGTATCTATAGTGAGCCATGAACAGTGGCTAATCAATTAATCAATTGGAAGTCTAGGCCAAGAAAATAGCATAAAAAATGAAATGTGCTAACAAAGTGTGGTAGGAGCAATCTGTGGAAGAATCTCTAGAAATAGGACTAGAGAACATGAACATGTAGAGGAGGATTTCATTGTAGAATAGAAATGCTTTTAGAATAGTGAATCCAAACCTATTCAGAGGCATAAAAATCTTCACGAACAGATGGTGCAGAGTGTCATGGCTCTTGCTTGTGATAACTTTGAGGTTCTCAATCATCACATCTCCTGACTCATGATGAATTTTCTATGACTGGCTAAGGATCTGGAGTTCTGTGTACTTTGATCAATAAAGTACTCAGATACCTCTTGAAAGATGGTATCACTTAGGAGCAGGCCTGAAAATCCAGGTAAAGGAAAACCCTCCCAATACACCTTTGTTTTTCAGTGTGTGATGTTTTCTTTTATGTAAAATGAGAAATGACTATGCATGTATCTATAGTGAGGCATGAGCTGTGGCCAATCAATTGGACATCTAACCAGGAAAACAGCAAAACAAAATTGAAATATGTTAACAAGATGATTATAGTAACAGTCTATGGGTGCATCTCTAGAATTAGAGCCAGAACACCTGTTTTGAGAAGGCTGTCAATAAGAAAGACAATATGGACCAGCTTCTTGCCCTGGTTGAGAGCTGCTAAATTGGCCATCATAATAGAGAGAAAATCTCACAAATCCCAAGAGATAAAATCAAGAATAGTCATGTGCCTGTAATCCCAGTGGCTTGAGAGGCTGAGGCATGAGGAATGCAAGTTCAAATCGAGCCTCAGCAACGTAGTGGGGCCCTATCTCAAAATAAAACATAAAATGCCTAGAGATTTGGCTCAGTGGTAAAGCACCTCTAGGTTCAATCCCCAGTATAAATCATCATCATCATCATCAAGGATATTTAGATAGATAAGAAAAGAGAAAGTTTCTCAAAAATATTATTGGAACACTTTTAAACATAATAATATCTGATTATAATTTTTGGTAATGCAGGGTCTACTAATGTGAAGAATGGAATTCTTTTTGAAGGAGATAACATTTTAATTAGAGTTCAGAGATAGTATTCTCTATAATCAAAATCTATTGCAAATTTTCATTTGTTAATGCTGATGAGTTATGAAATTTTACATATTTTATCTTTGAAAATGTCTTTTCATGCAGATATTTACTGACAAATGCTGATATCATTCAATGAGCATATGATCCTAATTGAGCATATTCATCAATTTGAAAGCATTTATAGAATTCTATTAGATCCCTGCTTGATATTGGTGTTTTAGCATGTTGTTACATTGCATAATAATTTGTTCCCAATTGAAGGTTATGTGAAAGGTCCTCAATTGCACATTTAAGTAGATTGTAAAGTATGGAAATTTTTTGCACTTTCATTGAGGTCAAAATATGCTGTTAGAACTGTAGTTTGAGTTCAGAAAATATATTCCATGAAAAATTGTATGGGAATAGAGATCTCCTTTCCTGTTTTAACTTTTGACAACACAAGAAATGTATGAAGCAGCTTGAACCAAACAATATTTGTGGTTGAGATAATTCTATTGTATCATAAGTTTCACACTTAGATCTTTTCCAAAACCATTTAGTGTTCAATTGCAGTGAGTTAGTATAGTTCTTCCTTCAGGTAAGTTTTAATCTTGGGCTTGACCTCAAAAACTCACAACAAAACTTTATCACTGTTATGCCATCAAATTACTGGTATAGATGGTCAGGAAGGTAGTACATTCACCTTTTTCTGACAAAAATTCACAGAACTAAGTAAGTCCAAGAGAGTGGATGAATTTTATTTGTTATACAACTCTTCAATAAGATGTGATACATTTAAATATTTTGCAAAGTGTCCATCAATGACTATTACAAAGAATGTCTACAATCTTTAAACACTTAATAAATTTGTCCAAATAAGTCTTATTTTTATTCTATACATATATTTGCCACCAACAGTTGTGACACATCTTAGTAAATGTCACTTTAGGTTGCACTAAATGAGTTTTTCAACTTCTTTGAAAATATTCTTGAGTATAGTTGTTCCACTTGGACTATTAAGAGGCTAATTCTTCAATGTTCATACTCAACATTGATTCTTTTAATAAAAAATGATACCTAAGCAATCATTTTATCAAGATTCAAGAAAAAACATCAAATATTGTTAGTTTTATTTTTTGTTGTTATTTTGTTTGTTTTGTATCAGGGATTGAATTCAGGGGTGTATAACCACTGAACCACATCTCTAACGCTTTTGATATTTTATTTAGTGGCAGGGTCTCAATGTATTGCATAGGAACTTGCTAAGTTACTGAGGCTGGCTTTGAACCCGCGATCCTCCTTTCTCAGCCCCCAAGCTGCTGAGATTACAAGTGTGCACCACAGCTTCCAGACTGTCTTGTTTTTTAACTGATGATTGATGATGGCCCCAGTGTTTAAATGTTTTGAGCAACCATTCATGCGGAAAAGATTATAGTCATTTTACCAAATGACAAACAAAACTTGTATATATTTATGGCATACAGCGTGATGTACAGTTATATGTGTACATTGTGGAGTGTAGAACAAAATAATATATTTATTACCTCTCATACTATGTCTTCCTTGGAGAAAAGGAAGAGAGAAAGACAATATGTTCCTGAAGTACTCCACTCCATTCCCAAGAACGTAACCACATTAAGAGAACAAGGAGAGCTGGTTTAGGCCAGGATGTCCAAATAAATATTGTCTCTAAGGACAGTCTCTAAGGATACTACTGGCTTTCTCAATGCATGCTGGTAATTAAGGACAGCTCATGTTATCTGTAGAAAGGTTCTTTTGTGTGTGTGGATGTAGATGCTATTTCATGGAATATGTGAGGGATGGAGGCACGACTTGGTGAAAAATGTGAGAGCTGGAGGTGTTATCTGACCAGCCCATTACCACTGGATGTTCCTCATATGTATTTTTCCAAAAAACCTATGCCTCCCATACCATCTCCACGAATGTTTTTTTATAACGTGGCAACCCATCCCACTATCCTAGCACAACTGGGCTGTGATGAGATGCACACTTATATTGTATATTGTGTGTGTGTGTGTGTGTGTGTGTGTGATATGAATATTTCAAACCTACTAAGGTTAGTAAGTAGTGTTAAAACAAGTTTTGTCTTTTTCATTTAAAATCTGCACACAATTTTTCAGCTGCTCAAAGCAAGTATGATTTAATTAACTCACCAGAGGAAAACTGCTTCCCTTGCTTAGCTAACAACTGACCACTCAATAACTTGCTTTCTACAGTTCCAGAAAAGAACAGTCAAGGTCTCAATAGCAACCATATCTCAGGTTAGCTTTTGCTCTGACCTCATTTCTTCTGTCACAATGAGAATTATCTAACACTTTTACTTCCTCTTACCACCTGGAATGCTCAGGAATCTTTAAATTTTGTTATGATCGGAAGCTTCAATCTAAAATATTTAAAGGTAAAGATCTTGCTCGTAGTTGGAAGGCTTTAAAAAAAGCTGGAGATAGAGGAAATGCATAGACTTCAGTTGTAGCAGTGTTTTTCTTTCTCCCTTTTCACTTCTGCTACTAGTGGTAGCAAACTTTTTTTTTTTCAAGTAGTATGCTAAATGAAAGAAGCCAGTCCCAAAGGACACATATTAAATGATTCTATTCAAATGAAAGGTCCAGAGCAAGGACTCCAGAGACAGTAGATTAGTAGTCGCTTAGGGCTCAGGTCACTAAAACGAAGTGGTAGTAATTGTTATATTTGACTTCTATGATTGCTTTACATTGTAAGTGTGCTAAACCCCACTGAATTGTACTCTTTAAGAGGAAGAATTTTATGGTGTGAAAATTACATCTCAATAAAGCTATCTGGAAATAAGCATAAAAGCATAAACTCTGGTAAGAACAGATATGTAAATGTGTAAACTGAAAGCATGAAAATTATATAATATGCAGATGGCTATGATATCATGGTTTTATAAGAAATGATAAATATCCTTAAACCCAAAAATAAATCTTAAAAAATGAGAGAAAAGTAAATATGAAACTCAAAATATATTTAAAGAAGTAATGGTTGAAATTTTCTCCAGTTTTTTTTTTTTATGAGACATAAACCTACAGACGCTTTCAAGAAGCTAAAATAAATCCAAATTGAGCAAACCTAAATAAATTCATGTTCAGATAGATATGTCACAATCAAGCTTCTAAAAACAAGCAATAGCAGAAGAGATAACTCTTCCAATAAGGAAAGTTCTAAGCCTAAATGGCTTTATTGATGAATAATAGCAAGTGTTCAAGGAAGAAAAATTTCAGTTGAAATCAAACTCTTCCAGAAAACAGCAGATTTCCATAGAGTAGATGCAATTCCAGAAAACTCATCCAGAAACCATAAGAGATATAGAATACAAAAAAAATAATTTAACGTTTAAGAATTAGCAGTTAACTTAACATGTCTAAAAACTTCAATTAAATAGCACTTAAAAAAAACCTACAAAAGCATGCAAGCATCATGCTTACTCCAAGAATAGGAAAAAGCAGGGTAT
This sequence comes from Marmota flaviventris, assembly GCF_047511675.1. Taxonomy (NCBI): domain Eukaryota; kingdom Metazoa; phylum Chordata; class Mammalia; order Rodentia; family Sciuridae; genus Marmota; species Marmota flaviventris. The sequence goes on along the minus strand of NC_092509.1, from coordinate 24,963,339 downwards.
TTATTCTTCCTGCTTCTACTCAACATTATGTTGAAGATTGCAGCTAGTGAAATATAACAAGACAAAGAAATAAAAAATCTAGAAACTGTAAAATAAGAAATAAAATTGATTCTCTTCTGAGATATGGCTGCTACTACATAGAATGTATAAAAGAATCAACAAAAATGCCACGATCTCATTCCACCATCTAGAGTTTTTCTATTCCTCCCATGCTCCAAGACATGAAAGCTATAAATATACTTTGTGTACAACCAGAGATATGAAAAATTGTGTTCTATATGTGTTATCTGAATTGTAATGCATTCCACTGTCATATATAACAAATTAGAATTTTAAAAAATTTTTAAAAGAAAGAAAAAAAGCCACTATCATTAATAAGTGACTTCAGAAATGACATAAGATACGAGGATTACAGAACAAAATCATTTTTATGTCTATATAATAGCCAAGACAATCAAAAAGAAATAATTGACAGTAATACCATTTATAACAGCATGAAAACACAAAATATTTAGGAATTAATCTAATCTAAAAAAATGTATAAGTTTGATTAATCAATTTACATAGAACTCTAACACAGATGAGCAAATTAAATAAGACGTGTGTGTCATTTGTATACATGCACCAACAAGATATATACAGACATATTCTATTTAAATATTCAATAATATTCAAATATTAGTTTTCATAAACTGATATGGAAATTCAACAAAATGCTATTCAAAAGCACAAGATTTGGGGGAGAAATAGACAAGGATCCAATTTTATTCCTCCGCATGTGATTGTACAGTTTTCCCAGCACCATCTTTTGAAGAGAGTACCCTTTCCTTATTGTATGTTCCTGAAGCTTTTATTAAAATCTAATTGACTGGGAACACTTGGATTCATTTCTGGGATCTCTATCCTGTTCCTTTGGCCAATGTGTTCATTTTTATGCTACTATCAGCTGTTCTGATTATAATAGCTTCATGATATATTTTAACTTCATGTAGTATGATACCTTCAGCTTTGTTTCTTTTTGCTAGAGATTGTTTTGGTTATTTGTGGTCTTTTCAGGATCCATGCTAATTTCAGGATCTTTATAAACTAATTTTAAAACAGGCAAAAGACTGTCAACAATCAACAATAAACCCAACTAAAAATTGACAAAAGATTTAAAAGCTATTTCATAAAAAAAGATGTCTTAATGACAAACATGTCCATAAAAGATGTCCAACATCACTTGTCATTAGAAAAATGCAAACTAATCAAACCAAAATAACACACTACAATTAGAATGGCTAAAATTTAAAAAAAAAACCCACTAATAATACAAAGTATCAGCAAGAAGGTAGCAAAAGTGCGTCTTTCATCCTTTCCTATGGGGATGCATCAACTGACACATTTAGGTATCTGAATGAGACATACATTTGAGCAGAATATGAGACAAGATGTGGCTGTATTGTGTACAGTTGTAAATTTCCTTGAACTTTCATTTAAAAAGGTCATGAGATGTAATTTTTAGACTTAGTGATTCATGGGAATCTCCTAATTTGAATGTGTGTATATTCATACTTGTGATATCTCTGCTGCTGACAATTTATTATTATAGCATTTTCTTCTGTCATTTGCTATCAATATGGAGTCTCCAATGAGATATATTTAACAATATAACTGATTACATTTTGTGAAATAGGATAGGGAATAGATTTTTGTGCCTTTGTACAGAGATTAAAAGAATACACCTCTGTTCATGGCCTGTATTAGTAAAATAGATTTTGATTTTTCCCTGCCTATTGGTTTATTTTTCAAAGTATTTTTCAGTCATTGAATCAAGTGAATGAGATAAGTTTCATCAAATTTAAAGAGTACATTTGAAATAGTCTGTATTAAACTATTGGCAACAAGGACAAAATCAGCTAGAAGACCTGGAGTCTTATATATACAAAGTCTGCATACCTGTCACCTCTGAGAAATAGGAGAGCTTGATTAAAGCATGCCGGATAAAGAATGGTTTTAAATATGAAGTCAAATCAATTGTGAAAAGTGCACATTATTCCAAGACCCATTTCAACTACTATTGCCTCTTTAGAACCTATGCTGGTCTTCTAAACCAGAAGTTATATTTCTTTCCTTTGAAGCTCCTCAGCACTTTATACCATTTATGTCATAAATCATAATCTTTCTTATTGAAGTGTCTTATTCCATGATTAAACTGTGATTTATTTGAAGGTGGTAATTGTGTCATTTTTTGTTTCACTGACAATGTCTATTATGGCATCCAGAACAAGGTAAATGCTCAATATCTGGTATTCGGGGATTGACTTATACCTCTATCATTGTTTTCTGTAACTATAACATGCAATGAAGAAAGTGCAAAAATAATGGGAATACAGATTTGTGAATACTTTTAAATTGAATACCATTGCATAGACAGCACCCGGATAAATATGCAAAGTCTTAGCAGCTGGATAGCAGCTTCTCAAGTGCCCCAGATAATCTTACTACCTGCCCACCCCAAAGGTAACCATTATCTTGACTTCAAAAGAACATGGATTTTAATTTTGACTACCTTTGAACTTTCCACAAATGGAATAATACTATGCTCTTTAATCTCTGTTTTTTTCCCCACTCAATATCACATTCCTGAGACTCATTCATATTGTAATTCATTCCTTTATATTACTGTGTAGCTCTGCTACTCAAAGTGTCCCTAAACCAGTTGCATAAACATTACCTGAGATCCGGTTAGAAATGAAAATTTTGGGGTCCCACAAAAGACCTGATTAATCAAATTCTCCTAGGATGGGGCCCAGAAATCTGTGTAGGTAATTATCATGGCTGGCAGAATTTGAGAACTGTGGCTCTATAGCATGGCTGGTCCCCAACTGACAATAGCTCAACTTATGAGTTTTTTTACTTTACAATGGTGTGAAAGCAATACTCAGTGGAAACGATACTTGAAATTTTAAATTTCTGACCTTTTCCCAAGCTATCAATATGTGGTGTGACAGTCTCTGGTGATGCTGGACAGGTACAAGAGGAAACTACCAATCAATACTCTATACCATAGTGCAAAGCTATGGTTTGGGGAGGTAACGTGTGTTAAATACATTCAACTTACTTTATTTTCCATTTATGATGGATTTGTAGTAAAGTAACCCTTTAAAATACAGAAGCACATTTTTATACTATTGTATAAATGTTGTAAACTATTCACCTAGGTTGATGGAGTCATCATTGTTCTTTTTCCTGTCCATAGGAACCATATGATAAAGATGAGTAAAGATTATTTGAGATTTATCCCCAATTATCCAATATGGTTTCATATAGCTGAAATTTTACACATTTCTATGGACAGAATGTTTGGGTCCCTTCAAAATTCATATGTTGAAGCCCTAATATTCATGGGTTAGTGTTTGGATATGATAGTCACTGGGTGGTAATTCATAAGGTCAGGAAGATGAAGACCCCAAGATAGGATTAATTTAATAAAGGGATAAAAAGACTACAATTCTGTCTCTTCCCACCAAGGAGGCATCCATGTGTAAATCAGGAAGAAGGTTCTTGCCAGGAATCAAGTTTTCCAGAACTTTGATTTTGGACTTCTGAGCTCAAGAGCTATAAGAATAAATTTCTGTTGTTTCAGTAATTCAAACTGTAGGACTCCAACATCACAGCCCCACTGACTAAACACTCATGATATCTCACTTGCTACTATCCTCTTAATCACTTGCACAGATACTCTTTTCTGACCTGAAACAAGTTTCCTTCCTTTGTGATCCAGTATGTCCATTGCTTTTCTTATGTCTCCGCCACATATGTGTGCCCTCATTGTGTACTCATTCATCTCCTCCACTAGACAGTAACTCAGGATAAAAACATTTTTTTGTACCCTCAACACTGAACACAGAGTCTGACACAAAGTACATGCTCAACAAGATTGCAAAATCAAAACAAAACAAAACACAAATGAAAGGAATATACAAAATTATCTATGCAAAAGAATCATCCTCATGAACTAAAGTGATCATCATTTCTTAATTGACAATTTAAAATAAAAAAAAAAACTTCAAATTCTCTGAAAAATATTTTTAACAATGTGCTGAGGAAAATTCTAAGTGCTAAATGTTTAGGGAAATATACACTTGGATTGGTATTGATAAATTTCTTTCATATAACTCCATATAATAACATAGATTATGTGATCAACATCGTTTATCTTTCACAGACCAAACTAGCTAAGTCTGTCAGATGTTGGGTCCTTGATTCATTTCTGGCTCTTAAAAGGGGAAAAAGAAAAAAGAAAGGAGGAGAAAGAGGGAAATGAGGAATTAAATTGAGAGAGAGAGAGAGAGAGAGAGAGAGAGAGAGAGAGAGAGAGAGAGAGAGCCGAGAAGGAAAAGCATACAGAATCCTTAGAAGTAATTTGCCTCTGTTACTTCAATCCAGCCCAGTCAGTATGTGATGTCTAAAGTGGTGAGTATATAAAAAGGAATCCCCTGTTTCCTGAAACTTTGCTTTTAAAATCTGTTGCCAAGATCTGTTATGGTAGGCAGTATTTTATTCTGTTGAGTCTTCTTTCATCATTAAATGTATGTGTCCTCTTAGGAATGGAAGCAATTTAATCTTTATAAAACATTTTCAATATGTCAAATGTTTTCTGGATAACAGAGCAAGAAAAGTGAGGGATTAATGGGCCATTAGTAGGAGTCAGTCTAGCGAAGAGGAAGAAACTTTTATAAGTGTGATTTAGCTTGGACTGTCAGTGCCTGTCCTACAACCAGAGCAGAGTTGGGAATTTACTTATATGCATACAAATGGAGATTACTTATTGCTCCTATGGTCAGCTATGAAACTCCTCCAGGTTGGTAAGAAAAAAAGAAGGAACAAGTGACCAATAATATTAGTAGAAAACTTTTTTTTAAACCCTGGCTTCCAAAACAAACCAACCAACAAGGAACTCAATTTTAAAACATTCCCTTTTGTATACTTAAATGCAAGCAAGATATCCAGATGTTTATATGTATCAGGTCACATACACTTAATAATTAGTCAGGTGTTGAACACAGTTTGTAGGTAAAAATACACATGATGTTCTCTGGGGAAACCTCACAAATTTTCCAAGCATTTCTTAAGTCAAAGACATTGTTACAACTGTTGTGTATATAATAAAATGTATCATATCACGAATCCATCCTATGGTATTTAAGTGCGGTACTCACTTAGTGCGCATGCTATAGCAATATGAGTCACAAAAACTGCACTGTTTGCAAAGTAACAGGGAATACACTTGTTAAGAAAATGATATAAATATTCCGTAGTGTTGGGGTATCTTTTTTTATGCTATCAATGCTAATGGTTGCAAAATAGCTTCAGCAGTATACACTTTTCAACACAAAAACAGCAGAAAGCATACTGTGCAGTTTCTCCTGTATTATCAAGGATACTCCCAAGGGGGTCTTAACAAATTCAAGCATAGTGTTCAGTTCTCAATCCAAAACTTTCAACCCTTTCTGTGAGGATGAGTGTATCTCTTACTCTACTAGGAAAATGAAAAGCATTCAGCTGACTACATTATATCACTCCCCCATCTCTACATTTCTTGATTTTTCTGTCCTTTTTGCCTTGTTTCAATGGAAGGATTTTTTCCTCCAGCTCTTTCCAAAATAGCTCTGTGTGCTCTCAAAGCTACCTTTCCAGTCTCCTCCCAGTCTTCACTGACCTCTCACCTTAGTGAAGTCTCAGGTCTTATTAGGCAGCACTGTCTAACCACCTCTCTGTCTCTCCTATAGCGAACCTCCCCAACACATGCAGAGGCTCAGCTGCACCAGCCTTCTTTCAACCTTTGAACAGACCAAAATATCTGCATTTCAGGTCTTTGTCCACATTATGTTGTGGTTGTTTTGGTTTGGTTTTGGTTTTAGCTTATCATGTTCCTTCACCTACTTTTTAACTATTTCCTTCTTATAATTTTATACAAGCTTAAAAAGCCATTGCTTAGGAAGGAATTTCTCTGAAAATATATCCTCAAGAAATATCATACTCTTGTTTTCTGCTGCTCAGTTGTTTTTTTATAGCATTTATGGTAATTCTTCGTTTAATCCTTTCTCTCCTTGACTAGACTATAAGCTCTATGAAGGCAACGCTTATGTCTCAGTTACTCAGTATAGTCTGATTTATGGAAGGTTCCTAATAAAACAGTGATAATAGGTGAAAGGTGACAAGCAAAACGTTAAATTCAGAGAGGAGCAGCATTTGTAACTGTAAATATCTGCATTATTTAGAATTGTTGCATTGCAATTGATAAGACATCAAGTCAAAATAACTTAAGAAGAAGAAAAAGAAATGATTCTTATATCTAGAAAGTCCAGGGATATATCTACCAGTCAGATTCAGAGGATTATGTTGTCATTTTGACTTGACTTCAGAGTCAGTTTGTTATGGTTGGGATATGAGGCATCCCCAAAAGAACCTGTGTTAACACTGGAGGTTATAAGAGCTGTAACCTAAGCAGTGAATCAATCCATTTGTTGGATTAATAATTTTAAAGGACTAACTGGGCAGTAGAGTAGGCAGATGGGGAGTGACTGAGGAGGTGGGTCATTGCGGGTGTGCCCAGAGGGATTATATCTTGTCCTTCTGGCTCCTTTTCCCCTCTCTCTGTTTCCCTAGACACCATGAAGTGTGCAATGCTCCTTCACCATGCCCTGCCACCATAGTGTTCTGCCTCACCTTGGGCCTAGAGCAATGGAGTCCACCAGCTGGGGACGGAACCTGAGAAACCATGAACCAAAACAAACTTTGCCTCCTCTAAATTGTTCTTGTTGGCTTCTTTTGTCACAGTGAGGAAAATCTGGCAAACACACATTTGTTTTTACCTTAGTGAGTACATCTATATCTCTCATTGTAACCTGTTTTTTATTTTTTACTCACAAAAGCACCTGACTTCCATACTTCCAGTAATTCACCAATTGCATTAATTAATTCCATCTCTAAATAACCCTGACTTGAGCTTCTCTTCCAATGTGCATCAGCCCAGGACCTGATCTTTCCTCAACTGGGCTGCTACATCATCTCACTAAAAGTTTTCGGCTTTCTGGACATGTCGCCTGTAATCTCACTCCCTCATTGAGACTTGAGTCCCAAAATGTTTGCAATTAGGTTCATGATGTCTTGTCTATCCCCAAATTACAACTAGTCTATGTCATTCACTAATACCCAGAGGGGCTTGTTTATCAATTTAGTGTGGATTTAACTATATTTTGTTTTTGTGATATTCATTTTGATATTTTTTCTGTCTTCCTAATTAGACTGTAAACACCTAGGAATCAAAAATGTGTTTCTTCTTTTTATCCTTCATAATATATTATTTATAAATATGAAAAATAGTATGAAGTGTACATTAAAATACATTAATAATTAATATTTCCAGCAAAATCGTTTATATTGTATCTACTCATCCAGTAAATGCTAGTTAGAGACTAAGCTAAAGGTAGTAGGAGGGGATCGGGAAGATGGCGGCGAGGGGAGTGCATTGCCCTCGTGTGCTGCGTCACTGTGTGGGAGTATGACAAGTCAGGACGGCTAAAGGCTATCTTGTTAGGAATTTCCAGCAATAGTGGGGTGCTCCGGAACCTGGAGGAGGGATTTCCATGGCACGAGGATCGGCTACGGGGACTCAAACGCGAGAGATTTGTCGCACCGAGGGTAACACTGCTTATTCAGCAAATCGCCCAGCGGCTAGAGTCTGCAGCGCGCACTGGGAAACGAGGAGATAGCGACGCAGGTATACAGCGCTGCAGTTTCTGCCACCCGTGCAAGCACCGTACTCAGGGCTGAATTCTGGGTTCGAGACGGGGGAAGGAAGCGGTCCATTTCGGTTCTCCACACCGGTCAGACCACAGAGGAGGCCAGCGGCCACCATGTTGGAGAGCTGACGTCACCATCCCTGTTTTCGACTGACCGCAGCTCATTCAGCCATAGAACAGGTAATTTCAGGCTGCCATTCGCCTGCGGCTTGCGGACAGATTGCTCGGGCTCAGTGCCTGGGTGCTTCTTAGAGCCTGCTCTTATCGGAACGTGCACCGAGCGCGGGGCGGCCGAGTTCCAGCCCTCAGAACTGCCCTGGCCCAGGGCTAGGAGCCCGTGGAAACTGCTTCTCGGTCCGGGTCCTGCTGAGGGCCGGTCAGGACTCACCCGTTGCTTTGGTTGCCCGGCAAAGGGAACGAAATGCTGCCATTCGCATAGGATACCAACATGGCAGAGATCTGATGTCATCAGAAAGCGGCGGAGGAGAGAACTTCATCAATACCAACGGCGACAGAAACAGTTGGTCTCCTGGTAGGGGGGGTGAGGCACAGACACCCGAGTCTCTCTCGATTTGTCATCGAGCCAGAGGGGAGGAGCCGGGCCGCCGCTTGCGCCCGGAGCAGGCCCAGTGGCTCGCCGGCGTGGTGATAGCGTGACCCCAATTGGAGAGGGGGCGGAGGGGAGCCGCCACCCGCGCCCGCAAGGTGGGCAGACGCGCGACCCAGTGGTACACAGGCGTGGTAGGAGGGGCAGGGCAGAGCCGCCACCTGCGCCTGCAAGGTAAGCAGACCTGTGACAGACTGGCGGGTCAGGCCCAGCGGCCTGCCAGCGTGGTACACAGGTCACCCCAACTGGAGTAGGGGCAGAGCAGATCCTTCGCCCATGCCCGGAGCAGGCCCTGCAGGTGTGGTGCTCACGTGACCCCAATTGGAGTGGGGGCGGAGCGGAACCACCACCCGTGCCCGCAGGGTGAGCAGACCTGTGACCAACCTGCAGATCAGGCCCAGCGGTCCGCAGGCATGGTAGGAGGGGCAGGGCAGAGCTGCCGCCGGCTCCTGCAAGGTAGGCAGACCTGCGACAGACCAGTGGATCAGGCCCAGGAGCCTTCCGGCGTGGTACACACGTCACCCCAATTGGAGTAGGGGCAGAGCAGAGTCGCCGCCCGTGCCAGGAACAGGCCCAGCAACCTGCTGGCGGGGTAGTCAAGACACCCCAATTGGAGTAGGGGCAGAGCAGAGCCACCACCCGTGCCCGAAAGGTAGGCAGACCTGCGACCGACCAGCGGGACAGGCCCAGTGGCCTGCCGGTACGACAGACACGTCACCCCATTTGGAGTAGGGGCAGAGCAGAGCCGCCACCAGCGCCCAGAACAGGCCCAGTGACCTGCCAGCGTGGTAGTCACGACACCCCAATTGGAATAAGGAGAGAGCAGAGCTGCCGCCTGCGCCTGCAAGAAAGAAACGCAAGCAGTATGAAAAGACAAGGAAAGAAAGGACCACAAGCAACGCAGGTCAACGCAACATCAGAAGAGGTAACAGCTGCAGCAGATGGAATGTCAGATAAAGAATTCAGGATATACATGCTTCAGATGATCTGGAGTATCAAGGAAGATATTAGACAGCAAAATCAGACAATGAAAGATCACTTCGACAACGAATTACGCAAACAAATCCAGGAAGCAAAGGATCAACTATACAGGGAGATAGAGGTTATAAAAAACAAACAAACAGAAATCCTAGAAATGCAGGAAGCAATAAACCAACTTAAAAACTCAATTGAGAATACTACCAGCAGAGTAGAACACTTAGAAGATAGAACATCGGACAATGAAGACAAAGTATTTCAACTGGAAAAGAGCATAGACAGCTCAGCAAGACTGTTAAGAAACCATGAGCAGAACATCCAAGAAATATGGGATAACATTAAGAGACCAAACTTAAGAGTCATTGGAATACAGGAAGGTACAGAACTCCAAACCAAAGGAATGAGCAGTCTATTCAATGAAATAATAGGAGAAAACTTCCCAGACTTGAAGAATGAGACAGAATCCCAAATCCTAGAAGCCTACAGGATGCCGAATGTGCAAAATCATAAGAGATCCACACCTAGACACATTATAATGAAGATGCCCAACATACAGAATAAGGAGAGAATTTTAAAAGCTACAAGAGAAAGGAAGCAGATTACATTTAGGGGCAAGCCAATCAGGATAACAGCGGATCTTTCAACACAGACTCTGAAAGCTAGAAGATCCTGGAATAACATATTTCAAACACTGAAAGAAAATGGGTTCCAACCAAGAATTGTGTATCCAGCGAAATTAAGCTTCAGGATGGAAGATGAAATTAAAACCTTCCACGATAAACAAAAGTTTAAAGAATTTGCAGCTAGAAAACCATCTCTTCAAAACATCCTCGGCAAAACATTACAGGAGGAGGAAATGGAAAATAATAATGAAAACCAACAGTGGGAGGTAGGACAGTAAAGGGGGAGAAATAGTCAAAGAGGAAAACAAACCATGTTTAGTAACAGAAATAAACAAATATGGCTGGAAGAACAACCCATATCTCAATAATAACCCTAAATGTTAATGGCTTAAACTCACCAATTAAGAGACACAGGCTAGTAGAATGGATCACAAAACAAGACCCAACAATATGCTGCCTACAGGAGATGCATTTGATAGGAAAAGACATACATAGGCTGAAGGTGAAAGGTTGGGAAAAATCGTATCACTCATATGGACTTCAGAAACAAGCAGCAGTGTCCATACTCATATTAAATAAAATAGATTTCAAGCCAAAGTTAATCAAAAGGGATAAAGAGGGTCACTACATACTGCTTAAGGGAACCATACACCAACAAGACATAACAATCATAAATATTTATGCCCCAAACAATGGTGCAGCTATGTTCATCAAACAAACTCTTCTCAAGTTCAAGAGTCTTATAGACCACCATACAATAATCATGGGAGACTTCAACACACCTCTCTCGCCACTGGACAGATCTTCCAAACAAAAGTTGAATAAGGAAACTATAGAACTCAATAACACAATTAATAACCTAGACTTAATTGACATATATAGAATATACCACCCAACATCAAGCAGTTACACTTTTTTCTCAGCAGCACATGGATCCTTCTCAAAAATAGATCATATATTATGTCACAGGGCAACTCTTAGACAATATAAAGGAGTAGAGATAATACCATGAATCCTATCTGATCATAATGGAATGAAACTGAAAATCAACGATAAAAGAAGGAAGAATGAACAATAGGTTACTGAATGATCAATGGGTTATAGAAGACATCAAGGAGGAAATTAAAAAATTCTTAGAGATAAATGAAAACACAGACACAACATATCGGAATCTATGGGACACATTGAAAGCAGTTCTAAGAGGAAAATTCATTGCTTGGAGTTCATTCCTTAAAAAAAGAAAAAAACAACAAATAAATGATCTCACGCTTCATCTCAAAATCCTAGAAGAAGAAGAGCAAAACAACAGCAAAAGAAGTAGAAGGTAAGAAATAATTAAAATCAGAGCTGAAATTAATGAAATTGAAACAAAAGAAACAATTGAAAAAATTGACAAAACTAAAAGTTGGTTCTATGAAAAAATAAACAAAATTGACAGACCCTTAGCCATGCTAGCGAAGAGAAGAAGAGAGAGAACTCAAATTACTAGCATACGGGATGAAAAAGGCAATATCACAACAGACACTTCAGAAATACAGAAGATAATCAAAAATTATTTTGAATCCTTATACTCCAATAAATTAGAAGATAGTGAAGGCATAGATAAATTTCTTAAGTCATATGATCTGCCCAGATTGAGTCAGGAGGATATAGACAACCTAAACAGACCAATATCAATTGAGGAAATAGAAGAAACCATCAAAAGACTACCAACTAAGAAAAGCCCAGGACCGCATGGGTATACAGCAAAGTTTTACAAAACCTTAAAGAAGAACTAATACCAATACTTTTCAAGCTACTTCAGGAAATAGAAAAAGAGGGAGAACTTCCAAATTCATTCTATGAGGCCAACATCACCCTGATACCTAAACCAGACAAAGACACTTCAAAGAAAGAAAACTACAGACCAATATCTCTAATGAACCTAGATGCAAAAATCCTTAATAAAATTCTGGCAAATAGGATACAAAAACATATCAAAAAAATTGTGCACCAGGATCAAGTAGGATTCATCCCTGGGATGCAAGGCTGGTTCAATATACGGAAATCAATAAATGTTATTCACCACATCAATAGACTTAAAAATAAGAACCATATGATCATCTCGATAGATGCGGAAAAAGCATTCGACAAAGTACAGCATCCCTTTATGTTCAAAACTCTAGAAAAACTAGGGATAACAGGAACATACCTCAATATTGTAAAAACAATCTATGCTAAGCCTCAGGCTAGCATCATTCTGAATGGAGAAAAATTGAAGGCATTCCCTCTAAAATCTGGAACAAGACAGGGATGCCCTCTATCTCCATTTCTGTTCAACATAGTTCTCGAAACACTGGCCAGAGCAATTAGACAGACGAAAGAAATTAAAGGCATCAAAATAGGAAAAGAAGAACTTAAATTATCACTATTTGCAGGTGACATGATTCTATACCTAGCAGACCCAAAAGGGTCTACAAAGAAACTATTAGAGCTAATAAATGAATTCAGCAAAGTGGCAGGATATAAAATCAACATGCATAAATCAAAGGCATTCCTGTATATCAGCGACAAATCCTCTGAAATGGAAATGAGAACAACCACTCCATTCACAATATCTTCAAAAAAAATAAAATACTTGGGAATCAACCTAACAAAAGAGGTGAAAGACTTATACAATGAAAACTACAGAACCCTAAAGAGAGAAATAGAAGAAGATCTTAGAAGATGGAAAAATATACCCTGTTCATGGATAGGCAGAACTAACATCATCAAAATGGCGATATTACCAAAAGTTCTCTATAGGTTTAATGCAATGCCAATCAAAATCCCAATGGCATTTCTTGTAGAAATAGAGAAAGCAATCATGAAATTCATATGGAAAAATAAAAGACCCAGAATAGCAAAAACAATGCTAAGCAGGAAGTGTGAATCAGGCGGTATAGCGATACCAGACTTCAAACTATACTACAGAGCAATAGTAACAAAAACAGCATGGTACTGGTACCAAAACAGGCGGGTGGACCAATGGTACAGAATAGAGGACACAGAAACCAATCCACAAAACTACAACTATCTTATATTTGATAAAGGGGCTAAAAGCATGCAATGGAGGAAGGATAGCATCTTCAACAAATGGTGCTGGGAAAACTGGAAATCCATATGCAACAAAATGAAACTGAATCCCTTTCTCTCGCCATGCACAAAAGTGAATTCAAAATGGATCAAGGAGCTTGATATCAAATCAGAGACACGCCGTCTGATAGAAGAAAAAGTTGGCTACGATCTACATAAGGTGGGGTCGGGCTCCAAATTCCTCAATAGGACACCCATAGCACAAAAGTTAATAACTAGAATCAACAAATGGGACTTACTCAAACTAAAAAGTTTTTTCTCAGCAAAAGAAACAATAAGAGAGGTAAATAGGGAGCCTACACCCTGGGAACAAATCTTTACTCCTCACACTTCAGATAGAGCCCTAATATCCAGAGTATACAAAGAACTCAAAAAATTAGACAATAAGAGAACAAACAACCCAATCAACAAATGGGCCAAGGACCTGAACAGACACTTCTCAGAGGAGGACATACAGTCAATCAACAAGTACATGAAAAAATGCTCACCATCTCTAGCAGTCAGAGAAATGCAAATCAAAACCACCCTAAGATACCATCTCACTCCAGTAAGATTGGCAGCCATTATGAAGTCAAACAACAACAAGTGCCGGCGAGGATGTTGGGAAAAGGGTACACTTGTACATTGCTGGTGGGACTGCAAATTGGTGCAGCCAATTTGGAAAGCAGTATGGAGATTTCTTGGAAAGCTGGGAATGGAGCCACCATTTGACCCAGCTATTCCCCTTCTTGGTCTATTCCCTAAAGACCTAAAAAGAGCATGCTACAGGGACACTGCTACATCGATGTTCATAGCAGCACAATTCACAATAGCAAGACTGTGGAACCAAACTAGATGCCCTTCAATAGACGAATGGATAAAAAAAAAAAATGTGGCATTTATACACAATTGCTGGGAGCCATTAGCCAAGTAGGTATGACAATTTCCTTGCCAGCGTACCCCATGTTGCTGACATGTTGCAGCGACATTGAATGTAGGTGACCTTGCTCAAGGACCAAGGCAGATTAGGGTGTTCCCGGTTTTAAGATAATCGTGTTTAGGGCGTTCCCAGTTTAGGTTCCAGGTTTAAGGTTTAAGATTATTCCTGCTGGGAATAGGGCGTATCCTGCTGCCTGAGTTCCCCTTGAGTTCTCACGGGATTCAGACAGTATATTTTGGAGATAGAAGCCCAGAGAACGTGGATTTGGGCAGAGAACGTGGACTTCCCCAGAACGTGATTGTAGACGGCTGGTGTGAGTTCGGGAATAAAGAGTTGCTGTTTGAATCTACAAGCTGTGTGGTGGCTCGTGATTGTGTGCCCAGCCAGACTGCGGCATTTGTGCCCAGCCAGACTGCGGCATTTGGTGGCCCCTACGGGGAACTTCTGAAGTTTAGAGGTAAGTGAAATTGCTCGCCCCTGAGGAAGAGCGAAAGAATGGGTGACCAATTCAAAAAACAATGTGTTATTGTTTTGATTTATCTTGTTTTTGTTTCAAGCTGCCTATCCCTAGAAATTTCTCAGGCAAACTGGAAAAAATGGTTGACTAAAGGTTTGAAGTTTGTCGGCCCTGAGGAAGAGAAAATTGATACAATGATTTTTTATTCCGTTTTTGTTTCATTCAGTTTCGGCTTTGTTTTGTGCTATCTTATTGGGTTGCGTTATCTTTATAGTAGATTAGAAATTAGTAAAAAACAAACCGAAAAGATGTTAAGTAAATTGTTAGAGGTTCAGACCATGGAGAAAGACATTTTAGATCAAGCAAAAGAGAAGGTCTCTCGAGCTAGTCAGACAGAGGAAGAAAATTTAAAGGAAAAGGGGTTGTTAGGAAAAAGGCCACAACAGGAGGCTGTTACTAACTCCGTTTTATCACAAGAGGGCATAATTCAACCAACAGCCCCACCGATGGAGACAGCTGAGTGGCCCTCAAACCCCGTAGTTGATAAATGGGATCCTGAGACAGGACCTCAAAGATTAGCATGCCCTGTACTTGAACAGGCAGGAGGGCAGCGAATTCACCGTGCATTAGATTTTAAAACAGTGAAGCAGTTAAAGGAGGCTGTAACAACCTATGGTCCCCAAGCTCCCTTCACGGTAAGCATGGTTGAGTCCATTACTAACTTGGACATGACGCCAGCAGATTGGGCTAGCATGTGTAAATCTGTACTAAATGGAGGACAATATTTGTTATGGAAGGTTGCGAATGAGGAATTTTGCACGGAGACAGCTAGGCGAAATGCAGCAGCCGGTTACCCTCAAAGAAATCTAGATATGTTGTTAGGAAAAGGACCTTATGTGGGTCAACGGCAACAAATTGAATATGATCCTGCTATATATGCACAAATTGCTGCAGACGCAGTTAGGGCATGGAAGACTTTACAAGGACATGGAGATTTACAAGGTCAGCTATCTAAGGTAATACAGAGAGCTAATGAACCTTACGCTGACTTTGTAGATAGGCTAATTCAAACGGCTGCCAAAATTTTTGGGGATACAGAACAAGCAATGCCATTAATAAAACAACTGGCTTATGACCAAGCAAATCGTTGCTGCAGAGAGGTTATTAGACCATGGAGACATGAAGATTTAAACACATATATTAAATTATGTAGAGATATTAATGAACAAGGGCAAGTCTTGGCAGCTGCAGTACAACAGGCTTTAGATGCCAGGCCAAAAACATGCTATGATTGTGAACAAACAGGACATTTTAAAAGGAATTGCCCCATAGGAGGAGGGTTTAACAAAAGTAGGTATCAAAGGAATAGAATACCGGGTATTTGCCCACGATGCCGTAGAGGGAGACATTGGGCTAATGAATGCCGTTCTCAAACCACCATAGAAGGTACTCCCTTATCAAAAAACGGACAAAGACCAGGTATTTATCCAAGATATCGTGGAGAAAGGCATCAGGCTCCATTGCCAAAAAACGGACAGGGGGGCCCAATGCTCCGGGGCCCACAACCACAAATATACGGGGCAGTGGAGGATCCCAGCAACACCATCAGGGTAGTGCCCAGGACACATTGTCCATTAAATCCCTCATCAGACAAACCCAAGGGAGCGCAGGGTTGGACATCTGCGCCTCTGCCAGAGCAGTATTAACTCCAGAGATGGGAGTTCAAATCATTCCCACAGGAGTAAAAGGACCTCTTCCCCAAGGAACAGTAGGCTTATTACTGGGACGTAGTTCATCTACATTAAAAGGACTTATGATAAGTCCTGGGGTAATTGATCCCGATTATGTAGGTGAAATAAAAATTATAGCTAGTTCTCCAAGAGGTATATCAGTAATTTCACCTGGAGATAGAATAGCACAGTTGTTAATAATACCCAGCCTACATAATAAATTTCCTAGTCATAGTGTAGAAAGAGGTTCCAGGGGATTAGGCTCCACAGGTGTAGATTGGGCTATGTTGTCTTTAAATTTAGATTCTCGCCCAATGCTAAAACTAAATATTCAAGGTCATGAGTTTAATGGGCTACTGGACACAGGAGCTGACCTTAGCATCATATCTCGTCAAGAATGGCCAAAACATTGGCCATTACAACAAGCCACTCAAACGCTTCGAGGCCTAGGAGTAGCGACTAATCCCCATAGAAGTTCTATGATATTAGATTGGAAGGATCCTGAAGGATGTGAAGGAACTATACAGCCATATGTATTGGATCATCTTCCTATAAATTTATGTGGACGAGATGTCCTAGATCAATTAGGTTTGACGTTAACAAATAACATCAATCCTAATGTGCCCACTACTAGGGCTAAACAAGGCTTTAGGAAAGAAAAAAGATTAGGAAAACAAGGGCAAGGTATAGCAGCACCAGTACAAATAGATCAAGGAACAGACAGACATGGGTTGGATTTTCAGAAAGGGCCACTGAGACAATCAAAATTACTTGGAAATCAGAAAGACCAGTGTGGGTTCCTCAGTGGCCCCTGACTAAAGAAAAGACACAAGTAGCCCATGATCTGGTCAAACAACAATTAGCGGAAGGACATATACAACCTTCCATATCTCCCCATAATACTCCCATTTTTGTCATCAAAAAGAAATCTGGTAAATGGAGATTATTGCAAGATTTAAGAGCCATTAATAATGAGATGGTTATTATGGGACCTGCTCAATCAGGGATTCCTCAATTGTCTGCTTTGCCAAAAACCTGGCATGTTTTAGCTATAGACTCATATAACAGGAATCCCATACAATCCACAGGGACAAGGCATAGTTGAAAGAGCTCATCAAACTATTAAAACATACTTATTAAAGCAAAAAGAGGGAATTGGAAAGGGGTATATATCCCCCAAAGATAAACTTAAAATAACGCTTTTTACTCTAAACTTTTTAAATTTGGATTCATCAGGACTTAGTGCTGCAGAAAGACATATGTATCCAAAAAATGTACATAAGCCTAAAGTACTTTGGAAAGATATTCTAACAGGACAATGGAAAGGTCCTGACCCAGTGATTGTCTGGAGTCGGGGGTCTGTTTGTGTTTTTCCACAGGGAGAACAGCAGCCCATTTGGATTCCAGAGAGATTAACTAAAACAGTCTCTACAGATCGAAAAGAAGATGATTTGACTCAAATCCATAACAGCTGATATCCAGAACTCCAGCTTGGCCATTCTTACATCTGCGACAGTGATTAACCAGGATGCTTTTTTCAATAGCTATTTTATTATTGCATTTTTCCACATCATAAGGTTCTATTTTTATTTTTTGAGCTCATACAAACCTAGGTTAATGTTTTTCTGATCAGTTTTATTTTTTGACTGTGGAGTTTTTAAACATTGCAATGGAGATTTCACCTAGGTAAAGCTACAAGGCCTTTACTATTTTCTTATGTGTTGTACGTTTGTGTACACTCTTGTGTTTTGTGTTGTATGTCTGTATGTGCGTATGTCCATATTTCTTATATGAGGAGCGCTCATGAAAAAATGGATCCGAATTATTATTATTTTTTTTATTCACGTGATTTAAATGGTTTAATTTAAATTAGGTAAACAGCTGTTAAGGATTGTTTTTAAAGGTGGTTAACAGATCTGTTTGTTTACTAGTTTAAATTAGGTAAAAGGCTGTTAAGGATTGTTTTTAAAGTAGGTTAACAGATCTGTTTGTTTACTTTCACCTTTCCTTTTCATTATATTTAATAATTCTTTTCAGGATAATGTCTCTTTAGCATCATTGCCAGAATTCCTATCTCCATCCCAGTGCCGGTGAAGAACTCAACAAGTAATGCTCAATCAAAGAGTCAACTTACTTTGGGAGGAAACTTACTTTGGGAGGAAATGGACATATTGATAGATTCCTCCGCTTTGAACTGCTTGCAGAACTTGCCTGGACTATGTAACTATCGTTTGGTGCAGCGAATTGTGGTAATGCTGGCATATCTTTGCTGATGGTGTCACTAGTGATGCAATTTTTATTTCCTTGCCAGCGCACCCCATGTTAATTGTGGTAGTGCTGACATATCTTTGCTGATGGTGTCACCAGTGATGCAATTTTTTCCCAAGGAGCCGTCAATTGGCTTGGTGTCGTGGCATTTCTGTATCCTCCTCCCTTCTGCTAGTGATGGTCTAAAATTTGGGGGCCAATGGCTTATGCTGGACCGGTAGTCAGTGACGGGTATGATCCAATTGCAGTGGTATCAACCTAAGACAGGAGGCTGACGCCTAAAGGTCAGTTTTCCGATGACGGGTAAGAACCATATGTTGAATTGGACAACCTACCAGGCACGGTCCATAAGCCACATTAACCTCACTCCCCCACTGGCACCAAGGCCAAATTTGGGGGCCAACAGAGGTGAGGCAAAGAACCTCACCCCCCCACTGGTGCATAGACCTATCCACAAGTATGGCTGTATGCTGGACCGGTAGTCAGTGACGGGTATGATCCAATTGCAGTGGTATCAACCTAAGACAGGAGGCTGACGCCTAAAGGTCAGTTTTCCGATGACGGGTAAGAACCACATGTTGAATTGGACAACCTACCAGGCACGGTCCTTAAGCCACATTGCTTGTTGTTTAATTAATCAGAAGGGGGGAGATGCTGGGAGCCATTAGCCAAGTAGGTATGACAATTTCCTTGCCAGCGTACCCCATGTTGCTGACATGTTGCAGCGACATTGAATGTAGGTGACCTTGCTCAAGGACCAAGGCAGATTAGGGTGTTCCCGGTTTTAAGATAATCGTGTTTAGGGCGTTCCCAGTTTAGGTTCCAGGTTTAAGGTTTAAGATTATTCCTGCTGGGAATAGGGCGTATCCTGCTGCCTGAGTTCCCCTTGAGTTCTCACGGGATTCAGACAGTATATTTTGGAGATAGAAGCCCAGTGGAGGTAGATTTGGGCAGAGAACGTGGATTTGGGCAGAGAACGTGGACTTCCCCAGAACATGATTGTAGACGGCTGGTGTGAGTTCGGGAATAAAGAGTTGCTGTTTGAATCTACAAGCTGTGTGGTGGCTCGTGATTGTGTGCCCAGCCAGACTGCGGCATTTGTGCCCAGCCAGACTGCGGCACACAATGGAGTATTACTCTGCATTAAAAAATGACAAAATCATAGAATTTGCAGGGAAATGGATGGCATTAGAGCAGATTATGCTAAGTGAAGCTAGCCAATCCCTAAAAAACAAATGCCAAATGTCTTATTTGATATAAGGAGAGTAACTAAGAACAGAGTAGGGACGAAGAGCATGAGAAGAAGATTACCATTAAACAGGGATGAGAGGTGGGAGGGAAAGGGAGAGAGAAGGGAAATTGCATGGAAATGGAAGGAGACCCTCAGGGTTATACAGTGGAGGGGGTAGAGAGAGAGGAGGGGACGGGAGGGGAGAGGAGGGGAGGGGGGATGGTGGAGGATGGGAAAGGCAGTGGAGCACAACAAACACTAGTATGGCAATATGTAAATCAATGGATATGTAACTGATGTGATTCTGCAATCTGTGTATGGGGTGAAGGTGGGAGTTCATAACCCACTTGAATCAAAGTGTGGAATATGATATGTCAAGAAATTTGTAATGTTTTGAACAACCAACAATAAAAAATTTAAAAAAAAATACACAAATAAAAAAAAAATTTAAAAAAGGTAGTAGGAGGTAGACAGTAACTATCTCACCTTATTTTGTATTTTAAATAATAGTAAATTTCAAATATTATTTAAAAAAAAAACTTTAGTCCAATTATGTGTTTTTATAATTAATATCATCAATTAGTTGATATATAATTCCTGTTATATTTTCTATTAATTTTAAAATATTTATTTGACCTTTGATTTATAGTATATATTTAAAAATGAGATCATATAGTTGTAAAAATAGTTCTGAAATTTTGGAGGAAATTACTTTTCTTTTTTATTTACTTTTTAATTTATATATGACTGCGGAATGCATTACAATTCTTATTACACATATAGAGCACAATTTTTCATATCTCTTTATATAAAGTTTATTCACACCAATTTGTGTCTTCATACCTGTACTTTGGATAATAATGATCATCACATTCCACCATCATTAATAACTTCATGCCCCCTCCCTTCCCCTTCAACCCCTCTTTCCTATCTAGAGTTTGGCTATTCCTCCCATTCTCCTGTTCCCTATCCCACTATGAATCAACCTCCTTATATCAAAGAAAATATTTGGCATTTGATTTTTTAGGATTGCCTAAATTCACTTAGCATTATCTTCTCTAACTCCATCTATTTAATTTCAAATGCCATGATTTTATTTTCTTTTATTGCTGAGTAATATTCCATTGTGTATATATGACACATTTTTAATCCATTTATCTATTGAAGGGCATGTAGGTTGGTTTCACAGGTTAGCTATTGTGAATTGTGCTGCTATAAGCATTGATGTGTCTGTGTCCCTGTAGTATGCTGCGTTTAAGTCCTTTGGGTATAGACTGAGGTGAGGGATAGCTGGGTAAAATGGTTGTTCCATTCCCAGTTTTCCAAGAAATCTCCATATTGCTTTTCATATTGGCTGCATCAATTTGCAGTCCCACAATAATTGTATGAGTGTGCCTTTTCCCCCACATCCTAGCTAACACTTATTGTTATTTGTATGCATTATAGATGCTATTCTCACTGGAGTGAGATGAAATCTTAGAGTGGTTTTTATTTGCATTTCAATAATTGCTAGTGATAATTAATATTTTTTTCATATATTTGTTGATTGATTGTATATCCTTTTCTGGGGAGTATCTGTTCAGGTCCTTGGCCCATTTATTGATTGGGTTATTTGTGTTTTTGGTGATTAGCTTTTTGATTTTTTTATATACCCTAGAGATTACTACTCTATCTGATATATGAAAGGTAAAGATTTGCTCCCAAGATGTAGGTTCTTTATTCCCCTCACTGATTGTTTCTTTTGCTGAGAAGTAACATTCTAGTTTGAGTCCATCCCATCTATTGATTTTTTATTTTAATTCTTGCACTACAGGAATCTTATTAAGGAAGTTGGGGCCTAATCTCACATGACGGAGATTAGGGCCTACTTTTTCTTCTATTAGATGCAGAGTCTCTGGTTTTATTCCTAAGTCCTTGATGCATTTTGAGTTGTGTTTTGTGAATATTGAGAGATATGGGTTTAATTTCATTTTGTTGCATATGGATTTCCAGTTTTCCCAGCATCATTTGTTAAAGAGGCTATCTTTTCTCTAGTGCATGTTTTTGGCACCTTTGTCTAATATAAGATAATTATAATTTTGTGGGTTAGTCACTGTGTCCTCTATTCTGTACCATTGGTCTACCAGTCTGTTTTGATGCCAATATCATGCTGTTTTTGTTACTATTGCTCTGTAGTATAGTTTAAGATCTGATATATTGATGCCACCTGCTTCACTCTTCCTGCTAAGGACTGCTTTAGCTATATGGGTCTCTTATTTTTCCAGGTAAATTTCATGATTGCTTTTTTCTATTTCTATGAAGAATGTCATTGGAATTTTATTCAAAATTTCATTAAATCTGCATAGTGCTTTTGGAAGTAGTCATTTTGTTAATATTAATTCTGCCTATCCAAGAGCAAGGTAGATCTTTCCATCTTCTAAGGTCTGCTTTGACTTCTTTCTTTAGAGTTCTGTAATTTTCATTATATAGGTCTTTCACCTCTTTCATTGATTCCCATTTTTTTGAGGCTATTGAGAATGGGGTCATTTTCCTTGTTTCCCTTTCTGAGGATTTTTCACTGATATACAGAAGGCATCAACAAATTTCTAGAGTCATATTACTTGCCCAAGTTGAATCAGGATGATGTACACAATTTAAACAGATCACGTAATGAAATAGCAGATGCCATCAAAAATCTACCAAGCAAGAAAAGCCCAGGACCAGATGAATACAGCCAATTCTACATGACCTTTAAAAAAGAACTAATAACAATATCCTCCAATTTATTTCAGGAAATAGAAAAAGAGGCAGCACTTCCAAACTCATTCTATGAGGCCAATATCACTTTGACTCCAAAACCAGGCAAAGACATATCAAAACAGTAAAACTTCAAACCAATATCTCTAATGAACATAGGTGCAAAAATTCTCAATAAATTTCTGGCAAATCGAAAACAAAAACATATAAAAAAGATTGTGCACCATGATCAAGTGGGATTCATCCCAGGGATGCAAGATTGTTTCAACATACAGAAATCAATAATTTCATCACATCAATAGGCTTAATGATCATCTCAACAGACACAGCAAAAACATTTGACAAAATACAGCACTCCTTCATGGAAAACACTAGAAAAACCAGGGATAATAGGAATATATCTCAACATTGTAAAGGCCATCTATGCTAAGACCCAGGCCAACATCATTCTAAATGGAGAAAAATTGAAGACATTCCCTCTAAAAGCTGGAACAAGACAGGGTTGCCCTCTTTTACCACTTCTATTTAACATAATTCTTGAAACACTGACCAGAGCAATTAGATAGACAAAAGAAATTAAAGGGATACACATAGGAAAAGAAGAATTCAAATTGGCACTATTTGCTGATGATATGATTCTATACCCAGAAGACCCTAAAAATTCCACCAGAGAACTTCTAGAACTAGTAAATGAAATTAGCAACATAGCAGTATATAAAATCAACACCCATAAATCAAAGGCATTTCTGTATACCACTGACAAATCCTCCGATGGAGGACATTACTTAAATGCAAACTTTATTTTTATATATTCTTTGAAATAATGATTGTTATATTAATTAATTCAGAATAAAGCATGTTTCCAAATTCTGGAATATCAAAATATCTTTAAAATATCAGAATTTCTTGCTCTTCATAAATGCATTTACTGTTAGTCTGATATAAGGAACAATTCACAATTCACAGACATGAACAGCTTCCAAGGTCATTGTCATTAAAATGTCTGGGACAGGGCAAAAGGGACATAGATCCAAACATCAAGACATGAGTTTAATGAGAAGGATACAGTGATCAGCTTTACTGGTGGCAAATAAATAAACAGACACATTCAGACCTGTTATCTCAATTCAGAAATTTTGAAATATTTAAAAAGTCTAAGTTATTTTCTAATTTAGACTTCTTGAAATTGAATATCCTTAGCATCCAAATGCTTGGAGGAACTAAAAAATATTATGTAGATGAGCAGACTGACAGTGTATTTCACTGATTGAATTGCTTATTGGAAGGATGTAAGCATGAGAGAGTCTGTTATTCTGAATAACAGGAAGCAAAAAAGGCCATTGGTCCATCTTGAGTCCTCAATGTTCTGTGGAACCACCATCCTCTGCCACAGACATGACCACGTACCCAATTCCTTTCCAAGACTCTAAATGAAGGCCAATTTTAACACATCTTAAGTTCATATAAGATCCCTTTCTCATGTGTGTGCTTCCTCCTCACTTTGAATCTTGGTAATTTTTTATTTCTTTCCAATAAGGAGAAGATCACTTAGAGCAAAATTAAAGGAAATACTGTTTCAAGATATTGGCAACTCTGTACTGAAAATCTGGTTCAGTTATTTCTAATCTCTTGAGGTCCCTTACACTTTTGAATTCTATGCCTTTCAATGATACAATTATAATGGTATATATTGTTTTGCCAAGTTTAAAATCCATGGGGAGATCACATAATGTGAGGAAAATCACAGAGATTATAGATCTTGTTCTCTATTATTATTTTCCCAACCCTTAAAAAAATATGTGTAATATTAACACCAAAGGTAAGGAGGTACTGAACAAATTGACCTGAAATTCTACGTGTTTATTTTGAAACATCTCCTGTGATTCTCTGTGAAACTTATATTCCACCATTAAATAATAATACTGGAAGCAGATTGAGGCAAACAAGCTATTAACTGAGACTGCAGAATCGCAACAGGCAGTGAGAACCAAGGTGCCTAAGGGTCAGGGGGAAGATAAGAGTATATTAAATGGAATTTTTCTTTCCAGGTAAATTTTAAAAAGGCTTTTTTGCCAGGAAATGTTTTCCTTCCCTTCCTCTCCCATTCTCCCTCCCCACTCCCTCCCTCTCTTTCTCTCCTTCTCTCTCTCTCTCTTTCTTTTGCAGTGGCTAATAAACTCAAGGGGTGATTAACCACTGAGCTACATCCCCAGTCAATTTTTTTTTTAAATCTTGAGACAGGGTCTTGCTAAATTGCCTAGGCCCTCACTTAGTTGCTGGCACTGCCCTCAAGCTTGGGATCCTCCTGCCTCAGACTCCCAAGCCACTGGAATGACAGGCATGTGCCACCATGTCTGGTTCGAGGTAAATTTTTAGAAATAAATGTATTTTTATTTTCCCCCACTTTTCTAGATCTAACGTATCACATAACAAAAAATAGGGGAGTGAATTACATTGGTTGACATCCCACGGAAAAAAAATTGTCATTGTGAATTTTTTAGTTTGTGAATAAAATAATTCAGAGACAAAATAATTATTCTACAAAGTACTCACTTGGAAACAAGTTTTTATATTTTGGAATTCTCTCCTTCCTACCTACAAATCACTGTGTGCTGCCAATATAATAAAATAACATAGATCAAGAGGTTTTTCTCTTTGTGTTTTAAATTGTCTCTGGTTTTATATAAATTCATTGTATTGAATTCTATTCTTTCCACCCTTATTAGGCAGCTCTTGCTTTTATATGAGGATGTTTGATAATAATAGTCAAAAATCACTTAAGAACTTATCCAAGGCTCTTTATTGTTCTAAGTGATAGATCACAAACACACACATAAATAGAAGACAATTTCACTTGGATAAATATGTGTATATATGTTATATAGTGATAGAGGTTTATCATCTATTTGTCCAAATATATTAGGATGTATACTAGCTAGTACAAGTAATGATAAATATATATATATGAGAATATATGCATATATAATAATATATGTCCATATAAATATCTCTATGCATTATATTCTTTAAGTTACAAATATATATGTATGTGTACATTTTAATATATATCACTTATATGTTATATCTAAGATACATATGCACTATATATACATAAATGCTATGTGCATGTGTATAAATAACAGATTTATATTTGTGGGCAAAATTATTTAGACTAGAATTTAAACCTGGATAAACTGGCTTCAGAGGCCACAGTATGTCATCAAGCTTCTCCTATTTCTTTTAAACATTCCTTGTTTCAAGGATATAAGTGATCATAAACAATGTGTGGGAAGTGGTGGGAAAATGAAAAGGCAGAAGCACAGAGGAGTTCAAAAATGAGAATTAGAATCACTATGTAATAGTAATCACTATATTACTATGACTGTAATCTTAAAACATCACACGAGATTTTTATAACCAAATATAAACTGTTAACGTCTGCTGATTTTCAATGGAGTAATAGATTTAAATTTGTAGTCATCCTGTTACTGTTATCCTCATTCACAATGAAGGTTTATTTGGTAATAAATATAAGAGAAAAATTAGGTTTATCTTTGAAACCATATGTATTTGAAACTACAGATTTGTGATAAGAATAACAAGAGCTAAGTGGTATACAGATACCAGAAACACTCAAAGTGTTTAAGATTAAAAAAAAATAGAATCTGGGTTGTCTTATTTTTCTTTAAAAATTCATTCCCAGCTACAACGTCGATGAATGAAAAAACTGCACAAAAGCTCCCTTTGGGAGATATCTAAGGAACAGTTTAAACATAAATTTCTGGTATGTAAAAGATATGCAGAGTACCAGCCTGAGATTTCATTGTGTATTTTTCAAATTACCTTTTTTTCCAATTAATAATAAAAAAATGCTTAAGATGAAATTCTCCAAGATATGTTTGCACAGTCAACACTAATACCTGCGGACCTTTAATCCTCCAACTCAAAAGACAACAAGATGTGTCAACCAAGACAAGAATCAGCCACAGGGGTTTCACTTCAAAATTATTTATATACAGTGAAACATGACTTTCCCTGAAAATAAATTCTACACTTCCAAAGAGGATAAGCAGATGAGATCTGTTTTGGCACTGTTGCTGAAGAATGGAGAGACTGGGTGAGAGACAGCTCCTGGGTTACCTTGCTGAAAAGCAAGGATGATGCACATCCATCTGGTGCCCTGATACAGCCAGCTTGAGATGTACTCTCCTGGTCATCCTGAAGGTAGTGCACCATTCCTCAAGAATCTAGAAATGATGCACTTAACCTTCCAAAGAAAAAGCAAGTGTTTATATTCTTAGTCCGTGAACATATTCAGATGTAATGTAGCCTATATTTTCTTTTCCTAGTAGCCACCACTCAACATTTTTGAAATTGTGGAAATTCTCAAGCTAGGTGATTATATTATTTTGGATAGTTTTTCTTGACGTGGCGGAATAACAATTGAGAAGATATAATTTTAGCTCACCAGCTGGCACTGCTACTTGCATGCTGACAGATACCTGTTTTGAGTGAATTGACAGATTGCTAAAATGTTGTTTTCAGTTGTTATCTGCTAATTTAACTTTGCAAATGGATGTAAAATTCAGTGATAAAAAGTACATTTAGAAAACTGAAAAGTAACCTTTGCTGACAAGAGATGTGTAATAATTAAGTCTTTGTTGTAACCTGATTTTAGATAGGACTGCTACTTCTCAAAGGCAAGAGGTTCCTTATTTGTACTTGTTTCCTCAAAGTTTAACATATACTGTAAAAGTTCTTAATGCCTATGGAAGCAAATGAGTGCTAGCATACTTAAAATTGTTTGTATCAAGTGATTTGGAAGACATGTTCACAGAAAGGGATTGTGATGGGCCAAAGGTCTTTTATGATTTTTTGGAAATGATATAGATTGAGAAACTTGTGTCGTTAAGAAAGATTATTTTGTCCTCCACATCCAGCTAGTTTTCTATTTTTTAAAGATTTATCTTAAATATCTGTTTTGTATTGATGCTTTCTTGTTCCCCCTCTTGCCCATCCTAGGATTACTTGTGTTTGTCAGTTTTCCATGACTTTTCTGTTAAAAAATGCCAGAGATATTCCTCTTAAAAGATTAAAGTTTTATTTTGGTTCATGGCTGCAGAGAATCCAGGTCATGATCAGTTTGCTCTGTTGCTTTTGGGCTTGTGCCAAAGCAGAGCATCATGGCAGGGAGCATGTGGTATAGCAAAGGAGTTCACTTTGTGGTGGCTGAGAAGCAAGGGGGGGGGGGGCGGGTGCTGGGGTCCTCATATCTCCTTCAAGTGTAACTTCCCAATTACCTCACTTCTTTTTACTAAGCCTGACCTCTGAAGTGTTCCACCACATTCCATGGTCCCATAGGCTACAGAACAATCTTTCAAAACGTGGTCCTTTGAGGAACATTTAAAATCATGATTCAAACAATATTCACTCAAAGAAGTAAAAGCACCAGAGTAAACGTGTAGGAAAATACATGGTTTTCATTCTAACACTTTTTTAAAAAATCTGACTTATATGACATCTGTGTAAAGCACCACTAATAAAGTTGTGTTGAAGGACGACTTATAATGTATAAATATGCAATTTTTCTGACCATAAGAGGACAAAGGAGGGGGTAGAATGGTGGTATATTGAAAGACCATTTTTGTTGACTATTTTTTAAAAAATTTTATTTACTTTTTTATACAGATGAAGTACAACTTTTTATTTCTCTGGTTATACATGATGTAAAGTCACACCATTTGAGCAATCACACCTATACATATGGTAATAATGTCCTTCTCATTTCACCATCATCCCCCACACCTCCCTCCCTCCGCACAATCCAAATTTCCTCCATCTGTCCCTTGCCCACCCCCATTATGGATCAGCATCCACTTATCAGAGGAAACATTCTGCCTTTGGTTTGGGGGAATTGGCTTTCTTCGCTTAGCATGATATTCTCCAACTCCATACATTTTCCTGCAAATGCCATATCTTATTCTTCTTTAAGGCTGAGTAATATTCCATTGTCTATATATACTACAGTTTCTTTATTTATTCATCTATTGAAGAGCATCTAGGATAGATCCACAGTTTATCTATTGTGAATTGAGCTGCTATAAATATTGAGGTGGATGCATCATTGTAGTTTGCTGATTTTAAGTCCTTTGGGTATAGTTGGAGAAAAGGGATAACCGGAAAAGTAATTTGGTGCCGGGCACAGTGGCACACACCAAAGGAGGATCGCAAGTTCAAAGCCAGCCTCAGCAAAAGTGAGGTACTCAGCAATTCAGTGAGACCCTGTCTCTAAATATAATACAAAACAGGGCTGAGGATATGTGTAATAATTAAGTCTTTGTTGTAACCTGATTTTAGATAGGTCTGCTACTTCTCAAAGGCTCAGTGGTTGAGTGTTCCTGAGTTCAATCTCTGGTACTTTAAAAAAAAGGGACTTTAGTAATAAGCTGAATTAGATTGTTGTATGTTAATATGTTCATTGTGATTCTAAAGCATAATTTGGAAAATAATTTTAAAATATAAAAGAATTAATGAATGAATTAAATCAGTTTATTAAAAATAGTTATTTAGTATAAAATAAAGAAGTTATGGATGAACAAAAAAGACATGACAATAAAAAAGCAAGATTGCATATGTGAACCATATTTTATCAATAATTACACTAAATATAAATGGACTAAACAATTCAATCAATATCCAGGTATAAACAGAATGGATTTTAAAATACAATTCAGCTAGCAATAGAAAGCCAGTTATCACAAGTTGTTTGTTACATAACTATACAGTATCCTTTCATTTTGTTCATAGTAGCATAATTCACAATAGCTAAACTGTGGAACAAACCTACATGCCCTTTAATAGATGAATGGATTAAAAAAGAGGGCATATATACACAATAGGATATTACTCAGCAATAAAAGAGAATAAAATGATGGCATTTGCAGGTGTATGGTTGGAGTTAGAGAAGATAATGCTAAGTGAAGTTAACCAATCCCAAAAAAACAGATGCCGATTTTTTTTTTTTAATAAGGAGGCTGATTCATAGTGGGATAAGGAGGGGGAGTGTTGGAGGAATAGATGAACTCTAGATAGGGCAGAGGGGTTGGAGGGGAAGGGAGCGGGCATGGGGTTATAAATGATGGTGGAATGTGATGATCATTATTATCCAAAGTACATGTATGAAGACAAGAATTGGTGTGAATATATTTTGTATACAACCAGAGATATGAAAAATTTGCTCGATATGTGTAATAAGAATTGTAATGCATTCCACTGTCATATATAAATAAAAAATTTTAAAAATCTCATTTCATACTTCATGTAGAGAAATTCTTTACCCAAAAGAATAGAAAAGAAAAAGAAAGAAAATGAAAAAACAAACAAAAAAACCCATCTCTTGTTTTTTGTGTAACTGAGAATGCCATAAATTATTAGTTGATTTTGAAAGACAGTTCTGTTTGGAATTCTTGATTGACAGCCATTGTCTTCCAGCACTTTGAATATGTCAGCCTTTTGCCTTCTGGCATGACTTTTAATGACACATTAACTGCTAATCTTAAAGATGACTTTACATGGTGAGTCACTTTTCTATCACTTTTTAAAGACTTTCTCCCTGTCTTTGACTTTTGGCATTTTGACTATGATGTATCTAGGCCTGAATCTTTTTGAGTTCATGCTACTTATTTTGTTGAAAGATATGTATTGTGTCTCATCAAATTGAAGTCATTTTTGAGCACTATTTTTTTTTTTCAAATATTCTGTCTTTTTCTCTTTTCTCCTCTTTTGGCATTCCCCATAGGAGAATGTTTGTTTATTTGATTTTGTCCTACAGGTATCTGTGAATCTAATAACTTCTTAAACACTCTTTTTCACTTCTGTTTCTTAGAGTAGAATTTCTCAGTTAACCTCTCTTTAAATTCACGGATTATTTCTCCTGCCTACTAAATCTGCTCTTGAGTCAACCCAGTGAATTTTTAATCTTAGCATTATCGTTTTGGCTGTTTCTCAAGACACATTTTTCTTCTACTTTTTTTTTTTATTTAGTCCTATACACAGGTTGAAATACACTCTGTGAGTGTATCTAATACCTAATTTTAAGTCTTCGGGATAAAGTTTCTAAGAACTACTCCTCCTGACACGCAGATGGGCCATGCTTTCTTGTTTCTTTGTGTGTCTTGTAGTTTGGGATTTTTAGGAAGGCTGGAAATTTAATAATGTGGCAACTCTGAAAATGAAGTGTTCTGTTTCCCAAGATTTTTTTTTTCTTTTTAACATTTTCACGGTTTGTTACTTTAGTGTTGCCTGTGAACTAATTCTATAAACTCTCAGTTCCTTGTCATGTGCCACCTTGTCTGATAGCTTGCTGGTCAATAATGACTGAACAGAGATTGTGTTAAGTGGTTGATCCAGTGAGCCTCTCATCTTCCGCGGAGGGGCTCTGTGAATGTGTTGGGGGCACTGTCAGTGCTTCAGTAGTTTATTCCTGTGAACTTCACCTTCTCCCTTTTGCAAAGAACCTCAAGGCAAGCCTCAGGTATCAGGGCCTCCCAAGTCATCTGATCCTGGCTACAGCCCTTTATGTGCACACGATCTTCTATACGGACAGACACATATCAGAGATTTTCAAAGTTTCCTCTGAACGTCTCATTTCCCGGTATTTCTTTTTAAGTTATTTTTGGTCCAGCTCCTGTTAGCTCCCACAGGCATCACTGCCCCCAAGCAGCTGTGATGTTACACAATCGCCAATGATTTCTTTTGACAGATGCCCTGGGTTTAGGACAGTTCTCACACAGAGGTTTGAGTCAGGTCAGATAAAGATAAGCCCCGGGAATGGTGCTTTCCAGGAGGCTGCCAGTCAGGTCTAATGGTGGCAATGCTCTGGTGATTGGACTTTGGGGAACATAAAGCCCATCTGTGCCCTTCGGTGGCTGACAGATGCTGATTTCCTCTACTGCCACGGCTCGAAGGCTACCAGCTTCCAAGGCTATGGAAGAACTTGTGGGTGAAAGGTAAAAGATAAGACAAGTGCCACAAAGTTTGTATTAATGAAGCCAGAATTAAAGACAGGCAGTCAGTGGAGATAGGTAATCGGATCAGATCAAGAAAAGGGAGGCCAGTTTGAGCGTGGGAAGTTGGAGACAGCCCCTGGGAGGCTGAAATGTTAATGCCACCTCAGCTTTTCCTCCACCTTATCAAGATAACCCACCCCTGCTCCAACCTGTTGCTTAGGTAACCTGTCCCAGGAATTGCCCCTGTCTACAGGGAGTTTTAGAAAAGTTGTTAATGCCTCCTGGGTCTTCCTGCCTGGATCACTCCATTGGGCCCTTTCCCTTGCCCATCTGCTTTTACCTTTTGGCCACCCCACCTGGGCCATCTCCTGGGCCTAGTCCTGTATGCAGGAAAGAGAGAGATAAGGAGGAAGAAGGTGGGAGAGCAAAGACAGGCTAAAATGTATAAAAGGGGCAGGACACTGTCACTTCTTGGGATACCAGGATACCAGCTATGGCCTCCTTCTCCCTCCAGGGAAAAGTCTGTGTTATTCCTTTGTAAATAAACCCTGCTTTATATGCTTGCCTCAGTGTGCTTCTCGAATGTTGTACTTCAATATATGAGGGAGCAGAACTTGTCACCAATAACCAATGGTACCATGAATATGAAATTTAGCCATTTTTCTTGAAAAAATGCTCATGGTATTGTGACAAGCCTTTAGACAATCCAAAGTTCTGGAAAAGTTGAATAAGAACATGCTTTTCCAATATACTTGTTCTTGTTATGGATACTTAAATTTTTGGAGGCATTTATTCTATAAGTGGTTCTAGTTAATGTATTTGACTAGAATAATAAATTATTACATGCTTTTCAGGGAGGATTTTTTCTTTTTTTGGGGGGGAGGATTTACTAAGCAAATTTTCTGTATAGAATTATTTAACTTCCAAATATGTATAATGTCAGTTTTAACTGTCTTAGGAACAGTAATAAACATAATAAATCATGTTCAACCTCTTTGGAATGTGTTTGGAGCTTTCTTGAGAAGAACACCCATTATTGGCTATGGGATTGAAAAAACAAGAAAAGGTAAAGCTACAAATCCTCAAAACAAATTTCTAATGAAGCATATATGTTAGATTGGAGTATTAAGTTTTTGTGTTTTTGTTTGTTTGTTTGTTTTGTTTTTAACTCAGATATAGCAGTTTGCCATACTATGCATTTCAAAGAGTATTAGGACAACATTTTAGTGTTGAATATAAAGAGGTTTTGTTCCAGGTTTTCTGAGTCTTTGTTACACTAAATATGTGCACTGCAATAGTCACATGTATCTAAAAACTACATGCTATTGTTTCCCTTTAATATGATATTATGCTATTAGTAGCAGTTAATTCAGAGATTTTATGAAGAACAGGAATCTGGAAAAAAATATGAATCTGGCCAGATTTTGGTGTCAGCACATTCTAAGAGACTAGCACAGGCCCTTAATAGACTTCATAGTACTGGAGAATACTGCAGTGTTAGAGAATAGAGGAAGGTCCCCTGTGTGCCCAGAATGGTATATGAGTTTATTGTAGACTTCCACCTCTAATCTCTTGAGAATGGAAACTGTCTATCATCACACTCAACAGAGTCTTGAGGATTGAAACTGCCTCTATTATGTGTTTAATTATATCTTCTCACAAGTGGCATTGTTAGCAGGACCCAATGTCCAAATGCTGGCCACTCCAGTACCACTACTCGGGGGATAAGCATTGGTAGAAAGGTCAGGTTCATTCAAGGCTGGCTCTGCTGAAGACAGAGGCTGGCTCCTTAAAGCTCTGTCTTCCCAGGCTCAGGGGCATGAAGGGTTTTAATGGAAAGGGAAAGAGGCAGGAAGGCTGCAGGCTGGGCAGGTCATCTCCACCTAAGGCATCTTTTCATTTCTCCTGTCTTCTCTGGAACATCACAATGGATCCACACCTCCTCCATCTAGCAGCTAAGAAGGGGTGTTGCAAATCTCCTTTGGGTTCTGTGGCTTTAATGGAAGGTTTAGCAGTTAACATGGGGTTGGAAGGTTTCTCTTCATCCAAAGGATTAAGAAGGGGTAGAAAGCAAAAAGGAAGGGCAGCAAAAGACAGAACAAAGGACAAAACAAACCTAGTGTGACCACCCAGCTCCTGTGTAACCATATTTAGAAATAGAGTTGTTATCATGCAATTGCTTTAAGATGACATCACATTTCAGGCAGTAGGACGGCCTCCTAATTCAACATAACTCATATTCCATAACATGGACCATGAAGACAGACACAGGAGAATGCCACATGAGAATGGAGAACACAGCTGCAAGCCAGGAAACACCAAGATTAGCTGCCAAGCAACAGAAACTGAGAGCAAGGAAACAGGTCCCCACAGCTTTTGAGTGTCATAGGGACTGATACCTTTGGATTTTTAGTCTCCAGAATGGTGACACAATAAACTTCTGTTTATTGTGAAGAACAAGGTTTTGCAACAAATTATTATGCTATCTCTAGGCCTCTGATTCTGGAAGCCTGAAATCAAGTGGGAAGACCTAACATGACACTAACATGACTCGGCTGTCTTCATCAGCATGGCTTGGTTTAACCAGAATCCTCCTGCCATAGCACATGGCTTGATCCACTATTCATTACAAGAATTTCCCAGAAAATCCCATCCACTTATCAGCTGGATATCTAAGGCCTTCCTTGCCACTCAATCTTCCACTGATTCTAGATTGTTGCATTAGGATCCCGTCTCCTCCTTAAGGCCTGAGGTTGAAACACCTGCCTAAATCAGTTTCTATTCCCCCCAAGTTTTTACCTTGTCTTTCATGGACTAACCCTCTGCCAAAGTTCTGTGCAGATAATGTTCTCCTTTGCCAACACAAACAAAAAACTTAACTCTGTGCAATCTGTGGATTATATTAGGGATATTTGGGGAGTTAGCATTTCATACTTGCTTGAAGAAAGCTAAAAATTTCCGTGACTTCTTGACATTTTCTCTAAGTCAAATATGAATGTTTAAATGTAACTGCAGAAGAGATAGAATGATGGGCTAGGTTTGTGGCTCAGTGGTAGAGTGCTTGCCTAGCATGTGTGAGGCATGGGGTTCGATCCTCAGAACTACATGAAAAAAGTAAAGAAAAGAAAAGAAAAAGAAGAGATAGATGGTTCCAAAATAGCATGTGTATGAGGAGTGGGGTGCTGCGTATTATTAAATGGAAACATCAAAGTCTGTATTTTTCCTGCAACACAATCTAGAGCATTTACCCTGAGGCATTATTTCATTGAACAAATCTGCACTGATCCTACATTATAAAATGTGCTGACAATAAGGGATTTAAGAGAATGCAAATATAAATAGAAGTTTTTTTTTTCTTTTTCTATAGAAGATTATTATTTAATTGAGACCAAGGGGACAAACACATGAATCCAACAGAGTGAAATAATTTGCAATGTAGAGGAGATGCTTTTAGTCAGAGGGAGAACAACACTGGGATGGCTAAGAGGATAAGCCAAAAAAATCATCAATAAAAATGATATTTAAGACAGATCTAAAAAAAAAATAGTAGAGTTCTTTCTTTTCCAAAGCAAAACCTTATTTTTAAGAAAGATTCCTTACTTTTACAGTTACCTTAGTCTCTCACCACTTACCAACCTGTCTCCATCTATTCATCTCAAAGCATTTTAAATGTATCATCCACCATCCAGTATTTCCTCCCTTGCCCTTCATTCTCTAACCTTCTATATCCTGTTTGCAATACTTATCACACCATCAAAACTGCCCTCACCAGGGTCGCTGGAAAACTCCTACATGCCAATGTCTGTGAAAGCTTGTATTTGTATCTGTCCTTGATTCTTGCCCTACTTTATATGCCTTTCTTGAAATTTTGCTGCTTCTTTAGTATATGACAATTATCCCCCATGGTTTTTTTCTCTTACATCTTTGGCCACTCTTCATTTGCATTTATGGTTTTCATATAAAAAATCATGCTTCATATGATTAGTCAATTAGGGTTGCCACAACAAAATACCACAGATTGGGTTGGTAAGCCACAGAAATTTAGTTTCATGTCGTTTTGGAGGTTAGAAGTTCTAGACCAGGTGCCAGCACATTCTGTTCCTGATGAGGGCTCTGTTTCTGGCATGTCCTCGAGTGATCATTCTTCTGAGCATTTACAGGAGCGCAGAAGATCTGGAGTCTGGTCCCCTTCTCATAAGGACCCCAGTCCTATTGGAATAGGGTCATTCCCTTGTAAAACTGTTAGACTTCATTACTTCCTCAAAGGCTCTAGGTCCAAACACATTCATATTTGAGGTTAGGGTTTATATTAGTCATTTTTTTTCACTTAAATAACTACCTGAGGCATCCTGCTTATGAAAAAAAAAGAAGAGGTTCATTAAGCTCGTGATTTTAGAGATTGAACAGCAGGGTGCTGGAATGGGTTCAGCCTTGTAAGGGCAACATTAGCTGCATTCCAAGATGGCAGATGGCATTAGCAGGAATACTTGGGATCAAATGATCACATTATGATACAGGAAGGCAGAGAGAGACAAGGAGTCAGGCTCAGATTTTTAGCTCTCAGGAGCACGTTCTCCAGGAGTCTAGCATTCACTTCCCAGGGCAGCACCTCCAATGACCTAAACACCTCCCTCTAAGCTCTGCCTCCTACAGGGTCCACAGCTTCCATGTTGCCTCACTGAGGACTAAGCTCCTTCACAAGACCTTTTAGGAAACACTGGATCCATATCCAAACCATAGGAAGGCTCCAACATATGGCTGTGGGAGGGGAACACAATTGAACCCATTGTCTTATTTTAGATAAATGCAGTTAAAAAATTTTTTTTGAATGTGCATGTATCATAAAGTGTGTAGGAGAAAAGAAGTGGCGGAGGGAAAGTCCATCAGAAGAAAATGTCCAGAGCTGGACGTCCAGGAGTACACCTGTAATCCCAGATACTCAAAAGGATTGCAAATTCAAGGCTAGCTTCAACAATTTGGCAAGACCTTGCCTCAAAATAAATTAAAAAAAAAAAAACTGGGAATGTAGCTCAATGGTAAATGCACCCCTGAGTTCAAGCTTCAATACCACCAAAGAAGAAGAAAAAGGAAGAGGAAGATAAGGAGGAGGGAGAGGAGGAGTAGAAAAGAGAAGAAGTTTGAATCCATCCCATTTGTTGATTCTTGGTTTTAATTCTTGTGCTATAGGTGTCTTATTAAGGAAGTTGGGGCCTAGCCCCATGTATTGGAGATTAGGACCTACTTTTTCTTCTATTAGATGCAGAGTTTCTGGTTTAATCCCTAGATCCTTGATCCATTTTGAATTAACTTTTGTGCATGGTGAGAGAAAGGGATTCAATTTCATTTTGTTGCATATGAAATTCCAGTTTTCCCAGTACTGTTTGTTGAAGATGCTATCTTTTCTCCGGTGCATGTTTTTGGCACCTTTGTCTAATATAATGTACTTGTATTTTTGTGGGTTGGTCTCTGTGTCCTCTGTTCTATACCATTGGTCTACCAGCCTGTTTTGGTGCCAGTACAATGCTGCTTTTGTTACTATTGCTTTGTAGTATAGTTTAAGGTCTGGTCTAGCGATACCGCCTATTTCACTCTTCTTGCTTAGAATTGCTTTAGCTATTCAGGGTCTCTTATTTTTCCAGATGAATTTCATGTGGCATTTATACACAATGGAATCTTACTCAGCAATAAAAAAGAATAAGATCATGGCATTTGCAGGAAAATGGATGTCATTAGAGAAGATTATGCTAAGTGAAGTTAGCCAATCCCAAAAAAACAAATGCCAAATGTCTTCTCTGATATAAGGGGAGGGTGATTCAAATGGGGTTGGAAGGTTAGAGCAAGGGAGGAAGATTACCTCTAGATAGGGAATAGGGTGGGAGGGAAAGGGAGGGATAAGGGGAATAGCATGAATGGTGTAAGGAGACCCTCATCATTATACAAAATACATGTATGAAGATGTGAATTTGGTGTTAACATACCTTATATACAATCAATCAGAGACATGATAAATTGTGGTATAAAGGTGTATTAAGAATTGTAATGCAAAAACAAAAAATTAAAAAATTAAAAATAAATTAAATAAATTTAAAAAAAGAAAAGAGAAGAAGAAAGAAGGAAGAAGGTGACTAGAAAGAGTAGGCCATGTTTGGTGTGGCCAGAATATTGAATATGGAAGTGAACAGGAAATATTAGGAAGAGATGAGTATAAAAACTGAGATTGAATGTAGATAATAAATGAATTTTGTGATCAGGTAAAGATTTTGAGTAACTGGGCACTGTAATAACCACTGGAAACAAAGAAAAAAGTAATGCAAGAATAGGTGATATTTGATGGATGAATTATTTATCAATAAGTTGTGGCTTAATTAATGTAATTAGGTCTTACTAAATTAATAAGATCTACATAATCCCAGCACTTAATGTACTAAATGAACAGAATTTATAGGATATTATTATAGATTTATTCCAAGCATCATGGAACCTAATATGAAAAAAGAAAACATACATTAAACATAAGTTCATAATCGTTCAAAATCAAATCTTCCACTAGTGATACTAAATGGATCTGTTTCTTATGTTAACTCTGAGAATATAAGGTGATACCAGTTAATGGTTACCAGGATAATTTGAACTGAACAATACTCGCTGTTACTTAACAAAGATTTTATAGTCAGCATGATATTTTGAATAGACCCATAAAGTAGTAGCTATTGTGGGAGTGGACCCTTTTCTCTCTTCTGCTTGCAGGAGCTTATCCTTCTGCTTTCTTTCAAAGGTGCAGCAACTGTGAGGCAGCACAAAGCCCATGCCAGGCCTGGCTGCTTGATCTAAGGCTCCCCAGTCTTCAAAACCATGAAACAAAATAATTCATTTTCTTTTTTTGGTGGAGGGTGGGGGGCGGGTACCAGGGATTGAACTCAGAGGCACTCAACACTGAGCCACATCCCCAGCCCTATTTTGTATTTTATTTAGAGATAGGGTATCAGTGAGTTGCTTAGCACCTCACTTTTGCTCAGGCTGGATTTGAACTAGCAATCTTCCTGTCTCAGCCTCTCTAGCCACTGGGATTATAGGCATGCGCCACCCCTCCTGGAAAAAGAATTCCTTTTCTTTATAAATTTCTTTAGAGGTTGCTTAGAAATACTTAGGTATTCTGTTATAAAAACAGAAAATAAAGTGACACTTATACAGCAGAATATCAAAATCAGCTTTTAATTTAAGAGTTACTTAATTATATGAGAGGGATTCAGAGCCTAATTTGTTCACTTATATAATAAGATTAGCATTGACCTCTAAAGAATATCCTTCCCAGGTTGGAGAATGAAGGTATAGAGGAAACACAGAAAGCCTCATCCCACCTGCATGTCCAAGTTGCACTAAACCTGTTACTGGAAATCAGGTCCTCTCCCTATGCATCTCTTGGAGACTGTGAAGTGAGCTCACCTGACAGTCAGGTTTCAGGAGGACATTGTTTTCTCACATCTACTTTCCATCTCCTATCACAGGTTTATAAAGTGAGTCAAGTCCCAGAAGACCTGCAGGAGAAGCAATTACAAATTCAAATATTGAAGAAGAATGATCAAATGCAAATAATTTATGAGATTTTAGGAGCTAAAATTCTGTAAATATTATACTTTGAAATTAGTTTTGAAGGATTCAGAATAAAGAAGGAAAATTTTAAATAAAGCTAAATTTATTGATAGGAGTTAGTTTGGTTTGGTAGAGATTCGTGATTCAATATGGTATCCTGAGATGATTGAAGAGATTTTTAAAATTTATTTATTTGTCATAATTTGTTATACATGATAGCAGAATGCATTTAGAGTCATAGTACACAAATGGAGCACACTTTTTATTTCTCTGGTTGTACACAATGTAGAGTCACACTATATGTGTCTTCATACATGTCCCTAGGGTAATGATGTCCATCTCATTTCACCATCTTTCCTACCCCAATGCCCTCTCCCTTTCCTTCTCTCCCCTTTGCCTATCCAAAGTTCCTCCATTCCTCCCATATTCCTCCTCTCACCCCAATTATGGATCAGCATGTACTTATCAAAGAAAACATTTAGCCTTTGGTTTTTTGGGATTGGTTTTCTTCGCTTAGCATGATAATCTCCAACTCCATCCATTCACCTGCAAATGTCACAATTTTATTCTCTTTTAAGGCTGAGTAATATTCCATTATGTATATACCACAGTTTCTTTATCCATTCATCTATTGAAGGGCATATAGTTTGAATCCACAATTTATCTATTGTAAATTGTACTCCTGTAAACATTGATGTGGCTGCATTACTCTACTAGGCAGTTTTTAATTCCTTTGGGTATAGTCCAAGGAGTGGGATAGCTGGGTCAAATGGTGGTTCCATTCCAAGTTTCCTAAGAAATCTCCATACTGCTTTCCCTAGTGGCAGCACCAATTGCAGTCCCATCAGCAATGTAAGAGTGTGCCTTTTCCCCACATCCTTGCCAACACTTATTGTTGCTTGCATTCTTAATAACTGCCATTCTGACTGGAGTGAGATGAAATCTTAGAGAGTTTTGATTTGCATTTCTCTAATTGCTAGAGATGTTGAACATGTTTTCATATATTTGTTGATCAATTGTATGTCTTCTTCTGAGAAATGACTGTTTAGTTCCTTAGTCCATTTTTTGATTGGGTTATTTGTTGTGTGTGTGTGTGTGTGTGTGTGTGTGTGTGTGTTAAGTTTTTCTGAGTTCTTTATGTGTCCAGGACATTAGTGCTTTATCTTACGTGCGTGTGGTAAAAATTTGCTCCCATTCTTTAGGCTCTCTATTCATATTACTCACTGTATCCTTTGCTGAGAAGAAGATTTTCAGTTTGAATCCATCCCATTTATTGATTCCTGATTTTAATTCTTGCACTTTAGGAGTCTTCTTGAGGAAGTAGGGGCCTAATCTGACATGATGAAGATTTGGGCCTACTTTTTTTTCTATTAGACTCAGGATCTCTGGTCTCATTCCTAGGTCTTTGATTCACTTTGAGTTGAGTTTTGGTGACAGATAGGGGCGTAATTTTATTTTGCTGTACAGGGATTTCCAGTTTTCCCAGCACCATTTGTTGAAGAAACTATCTTTTCTCCAATGTATGCTTTTAGTGTCTTTGTCTAGTATGAGATAACTGTATTTATGTGGGTTTATCTTTGTGTCCTCTATTCTCTACCATTGGTCTGCAAGTCTATTTTGGTGCCAATAGCATGCCATTTTTGTTACTATTGCTCTGTAGTAGAGTTTAAGGTTCAATATTGTGATGCCACCGGCTTCACTCTTTTGCTAAGGATTGCTTTTGGCTTTTATTTTTCCAAATGAATTTCATGATTACTTTTTCTATTTATATGAGGAATGTCATTGGGATTTTATTGGAATTAAGTCGGTATAGTGCTTTTGATAGTTTGGTCATTTTGAAAATATTAATTCTGCCTCTCTAAAAACAGGGGAGATCTTTTCATCTTCTAAGTAATTTCTTTTTTTAGCATTCTTTAGTTTTCATTGTAGAAGTCTTTCACCTCTTTTGTTAAGTTGATTCCCAAGTACTTTCTTTTGAGGCTATTATGAATGGGATGGTTTTCCTAATTTCTCTTTCAGAGGATTTGCCACTGATGTACAGAAATGCATTTAATTTATGAGTGTTGATTTTACATCCTGCTACTTTGCTGAATTCACTTATTAGTTCTAGAAGTTTTCTGATCAAATTTTTTGGATCCTCTAATATAGAATCATATCATCGCCAAACAGTAATAGTTTGAGTTCTTCTTTCCTGATTCATATTCCTTTAATTTCTTTTTGTCTAATTGTTCTAGCTAGACTTTCAAGGATTATGTTAAATAAAAGTTATGAAAGAGGGCAACCCTGTATTCTTCCAGGTTTTAGAGGAATGCTTTCATTTTTTCTCCATTTAGAATGATGTTGTCCTTGGGCTTAGCATAGATAGCTTTCATAATGTTGAGATATGTTCCTATTATCCCTAATTTTTCTAGTTTTTTGAACATAAAGGGTGCTGTATTTTGTCAAATGCTTTTTCTTCATCTATTAAGATGATCACATGATTCTCATCTTTCAGTCTATTGATATGATGAATTATATTTATTGATTTCCGTATGGTGAACCAATCTTGCATCCCTGGGTTGAACCCCACTTGGTCACTATCTTGGTGCACTATCTTCTTAACATGTTTTTGTATTTGATTTGCCAGAATTTTATTGAGAATTTTTGCATTTTGTTCGTTAGAGATATTGGTCTGAAGTTTTCTTTCCTTGATGTGCCTTTGCCTGGTTTTGGAATCAGGGTAATATTGGCCTCATAGAATAAATTTGGAAGTGTTCCCTCTTTTTATATTTCATGGAATAATTTGAGGAGTATTGGTATTCGTTCTTCTTTGAAGGTCTCATAGAACACAGCTGTGAATCCTTCTGTCCTGGGCTTTTCTTTGTTGGTAGGCTTTTAATGGCATATTCTATCTCAT
The DNA here is from genome assembly GCF_047511675.1 of Marmota flaviventris. Classification (NCBI taxonomy): domain Eukaryota; kingdom Metazoa; phylum Chordata; class Mammalia; order Rodentia; family Sciuridae; genus Marmota; species Marmota flaviventris. Next base: position 24,921,392 of record NC_092509.1, on the reverse strand, counting down.
TGCTTGAAATTGATCTGTTTAACTTGTGTATATTTTCCTGATTCAATTTTGGTATATCATATGACTCTAGAAATTTGTCAAGATTTTCTATTTTATTGAAGTATAAATTTTCAAAATAGTTTATAATTATCTGTTGTATTTCTGTATTGCCTGTTATGATATTTCCTTTTTCATCACAGATTTTTAATAATTTGAGTTTCCTGTCTCCTTCTCTTCATTAGCATGGCTAAACGCTTATCACTTTTACTTATTTTTTCAAAGAACCAACATTTTGTTTTGTCAATTTTTTCAATTGTTTATTTTGTTTCAATTTCATTGATTTCAGCTCCAATTTTAATTATTTCCTGTTTTCTACTGCTTTTGGTGTTGATTTGTTCTTTTTCTAGGGCTTTGAGATATAATGTTAGGTCATTGATTTGCTGACTTTTTCTTCTTTTAAGGAATGAACTCCATGCAATGAACTTTCCTCTTAATAGTGTCTTCATAGTAACCCAAAGATTTTGATACATTTTATCTGTGTTCTCATTTACCTCTAAGAATTTTTTAATCTCCTCTCTGATGTCTTTTGAAATCCATTGTTCATTCAATAACATTATTATTTAGTCTTCAGGTATTGGAGTAGCTTCTATTTTTTATTTTATCATTGATTTCTAATTTTATTCCATTATGATCTGAAAGAATACATGGTAGAATTTCTAATTTTTTTGTATTTGCCAAGAGTTGCTTTGTGGCATTATATAATGTCTATTTTAGAGAAGAAACCAGGTGCTGCTGAGAAGAAAGTGTATTCACTCATTGATAGATAAAATATTCTGTATATTTCTATTAAGTCTAAAGTACTGATTGTATTGTTGAGTTCGAGAGTTTCTTTGTTTAGTTTTTGTTGGGAAGATCTATCAAGTAGTGAAAGATATGTGTTAAAGTCCCCCAGTATTATTGTGTTGCGGTCTATTTGACTCTTGAAATTGAGGAGAGTTTGTTTAATAGATGCAGATGTTCCATTGTTTGGGGCATATATATTTATATTTGTTATATCTCGTTGATGATGTATAGTTACCTTAAGCTGTATTAAATGTCTTTCTCTACCCCTGTTGATTAATTTTCTTTTGAAGTCTACTTTATTTGATTTGAGAATGGAGACCCCTGCTTGTTTATGCAGTTCATGTAAGTGATACATTTTTCTCCAACTTTCACTTTCAGTCTGTGGATGTCTTTTACTATGAGTCTCTGGAAGGCAGCATATTGTTGGGTCTTTTCTTTTTCTTTTCTTTTTTTTTAATATAATCTGCCAGCCTATGTCTTTTGATTGATGAATTTAGGACATTAACATTCATGATTTGTATTCTCAGTCATTTTTCTTTATTTTTGTTTTTTTAACTTGACTTAGTTTCTTCTTAGATTGGTTTTTTCTTTAGTGTAATACCTTTCTTTGCTGATTTTCATTGTTGTTTTTCATTTCCTCCTCATGAAATACTTTGCTGAGGATGCTCTGTAGTTCAGGCTTTCTATTTGTGAATTCTTTCATCTTTTGTTTATCATAAAAGGATTTATTTCATCATTAAATCTAAAGCTTAATTTTGCTGAATGTAAGATTCTTGGTTGGCATCCATTTTCTTTCAGAGCTTGGTATATATTATTCTATGATCTTCTAGCTTTGAGGTTCTGGGTGAAAAACTCTGCAGAGATCCTAATTGGTTTTCCCACTATATGTAATCTAATTTTCTTCTTTTTCAGCTTTTAAAATTCTCTTTTTATTCTGTATGCTAGGCATTTTTATTATAATGTGACTTGGTGTAGACCTGTTGTGATTTTGTATATTTGTTGTCTTGGAAACCTCTTGTATTTGATTTTCCAATTCATTTTTCAGGTTTGGAAATTTTTCTGTGATTATTTTATTGAATAGATTGTTCATTTCTTTGGTTTATAACTCTATGTCTTTCTCTATCCCAATAATTCTTAAATTTGGTCTTTTCATGCTATACCATAATTCATGAATGTTTTGCTCATGGTTTCTTGTGATCCTCATGGTGTGGTCAACTTTATTGTCAAGATTATATAGTTTGTCTTCATTGTCTGAGGTTCTGTATTACAAGTGATCTAATCTGTTGGTGATGCTTTCTATTGAGTTTTTAATTTGGTTTATTGTTTCCTTCATTTCAAGGATTTCTGTTATTTATTTTTATTTTTTATGATCTCTATTTCCTTATTGAAGTAATCTTTTGCTTCATGTATTTGCTTATGTAGCTCTTTACCAAAATGAGCTCTTTCTGTGAAATTTCTTCTGCTATGCTGGTCATGGATTCTAATAATGTAATGTCTTGGTTGGTTTGGAGGACTTTCTTCCCTTATTTTTTCATGTTGTTCATGTGTCTTTCATGTTGTTCATGTGTAAAGATCTGAGGTATATATTTGTTTGAGGTATAGTTTTACCCTGTAGACTTATAGAGTCCCTTCAGGGTTCCAATACCTATCCTTTAAGGGGGAGATCAACATTAAGATATCCCAATACAAAGAATATAGAGGCTTAAACCAAATAGCTCCTATTAAGACATTTACAGTTTTGTCACAAAATATACAGAAATTGTGAGTTCATTTATTATCTAAAATAAAAACAGTAGGTTTGAAAAAGGGTCTACAGTTTCTAAAGGTGGACAAAGAGAGAATGGGTGGGTGTAGGATGAGACACTAAGGATGTGGGAGGTGTAGACATAGAGTTATTAGAACTTAGGAAGTGTGAAAGAGAAAGCAAAAGAAGTTGGCTAGTAGCAGGAGAAACGAGAGAGAGATTTTGGGGAGACAAGCAAGTGGAAATACAACAGAGTATAAAGAACAAACAAATGTAAAAATTAGGAAAAAGAAAAAAATGTAAAAATTAGAAAGAATATATAACATAACTGTAATATACCATTCAGACATTCACTCAGTAGCCTAATGCATAAAAAGTTTGGTTTCACAAATATTGGGGATGTGAGGGCAGGAAAAAAGAGAGAGAGAAAAGAGGAAAAAAAATTAAAAGAAATAAAAAAATCTCAAAGGAAAATTAAAGGCTTGTTTCTGTTGGAGTTCATTATCATTCTTGGTCCCCTTCTCATCTAATAGGTGGCATTTTCTATTCTTTGCTAGTAACTCCACCCTCAGAATGGTGGCGGTTATCTGGGGGCGCGGAGGGATGGTCTTGCGGACAGAGCTCTTGGAGGTGGGGTATAGCACTTGCCAGTTTCAATGGGAGACTGCATCCCATGATTCTCCTTTGGGGCCTGCTCTTGTGGTGTGGGTGCCTGGTCTTTTTTATTTATTTATTTATTTATTTATTTATTTATTATATTGTTGGTTGTTCAAAACATTACATAGTTCTTGATATATCATCTTTCACACTTTGCTTCAAGTGGGTTATGAACTCCCATTTTTAGCCCATATACAGATTGCAGAATCACATCAATTACACATCCATTGATTTACACATTGCCATACTAGTGACTGTCGTGTTCTGCTACCTTTCCTATCCTCTACTATCCGCCCTCCCTCCCCTCCCCTCTTCTCACTCTACCCCCTCTACTGACCTTCATTTCTCCCCCTTGTATTATTTTTCCCTTTCCCCTCATTTCCTCTTGTATTTTCTTTTGTATAACCCTGAGGGTCTCCTTCCATTTCCATGCAATTTCCCTTTTCTCTCCCTTTCCCTCCCACCTCTCATCTCTGTTTAATGTTAATCTTCTTCTCATGTTCTTCGTCCCTACTCTGTTCTTAGTTGCTCTCCTTATATCAAAGAAGATTTTTGGCATTTGTTTTTTAGGGATTGGCTAGCTTCACTTAGCATAATCTGCTCTAGTGCCATCCATTTCCCTGCAAATTCTAAGATTTTGTCATTTTTTAATGCAGAGTAATACTCCATTGTGTATAAATGCCACATATTTTTAATCCATTTGTCTATTGAAGGGCATCTGGGTTGGTTCCACAGTCTTGCTATTGTGAATTGAGCTGCTATGAACATCAATGTAGCAGTGTCCCTGTAGCATGCTCTTTTTAGGTCTTTAGGGAATAGACCAAGAAGGGGAATAGCTGGGTCAAATGGTGGCTCCATTCCCAGCTTTCCAAGAAATCTCCATACTGCTTTCCAAATTGGCTGCACCAATTTGCAGTCCCACCAGCAATGTACAAGTGTACCCTTTTCCCCACATCCTCGCCAGCACTTGTTGTGGTTTGACTTCATAATGGCTGCCAATCTTACTGGAGTGAGATGGTATCTTAGGGTGGTTTTGATTTGCATTTCTCTGACTGCTAGAGATGGTGAGCATTTTTTCATGTACTTGTTGATTGATTGTATGTCCTCCTCTGAGAAGTGTCTGTTCAGGTCCTTGGCCCATTTGTTGATTGGGTTGTTTGTTTTCTTATTGTCTAATTTTTTGAGTTCTTTGTATACTCTGGATATTAGGGCTCTATCTGAAGTGTGAGGAGTAAGATTTGTTCCCAGGATGTAGGCTCTCTATTTACCTCTCTTATTGTTTCTTTAGCTGAGAAAAAACTTTTAGTTTGAGTAAGTCCCATTTGTTGATTCTAGTTATTAACTTTTGTGCTATGGGTGTCCTATTGAGGAATTTGGAGCCCGACCCCACAGTATGTAGATCGTAGCCAACTTTTTCTTCTATCAGACGGAGTGTCTCTGATTTGATATCAAGCTCCTTGATCCATTTTGAATTCACTTTTGTGCATGGCGAGAGAAAGGGATTCAGTTTCATTTTGTTGCATATGGATTTCCAGTTTTCCCAGCACCATTTGTTGAAGATGCTATCCTTCCTCCATTGCATGCTTTTAGCCCCTTTATCAAATATAAGATAATTGTAGTTTTGTGGATTGGTTTCTGTGTCCTCTATTCTGTACCATTGGTCCACCCGCCTGTTTTGGTACCAGTACCATGCTGTTTTTGTTACTACTGCTCTGTAGTATAGTTTGAAGTCTGGTATCGCTATACCACCTGATTCACACTTCCTGCTTAGCATTGTTTTTGCTACTCTGGGTCTTTTATTTTTCCATATGAATTTCATGATTGCTTTCTCTATTTCTACAAGAAATGCCATTGGGATTTTGATTGGCATTGCATTAAACCTATAGAGAACTTTTGGTATTATCGCCATTTTGATGATGTTAGTTCTGCCTATCCATGAACAGGGTATATTTTTCCATCTTCTAAGATCTTCTTCTATTTCTCTCTTTAGGGTTCTGTAGTTTTCATTGTATAAGTCTTTCACCTCTTTTGTTAGGTTGATTCCCAAGTATTTTATTTTTTTGAAGATATTGTGAATGGAGAGGTTGTCCTCATTTCCATTTCAGAGGATTTGTCGCTGATATACAGGAATGCCTTTGATTTATGCGTGTTGATTTTATAGCCTGCCACTTTGCTGAATTCATTTATTAGCTCTAATAGTTTCTTTGTAGAGCCTTTTGGGTCTGCTAGGTATAGAATCATATCATCTGCAAATAGTGATTATTTAAGCTCTTCTTTTCCTATTTTTATGCCTTTAATTTCTTTCTTCTGTCTAATTGCTCTAGCCAGCGTTTCGAGAACTATGTTGAACAGAAGTGGTGAAAGAGGGCATCCCTGTCTTGTTCCAGATTTTAGAGGGAATGCCTTCAGTTTTTCTCCATTCAGAATGATGCTAGCCTGAGGCTTAGCATAGATTGCTTTTACAATGTTGAGGTATGTTCCTGTTATTCCTAGTTTTTCTAGAGTTTTGAACATAAAGGGATGCTGTACTTTGTCGAATGCTTTTTCCGCATCTATCGAGATGATCATATGGTTCTTATTTTTAAGTCTATTGATGTGGTGAATAACATTTATTGATTTCCGTATATTGAACCAGCCTTGCATCCCAGGGATGAATCCTACTTGATCATGGTGCACAATTTTTTTGATATGTTTTTGTATCTGATTCGCCAGAATTTTATTGAGGATTTTTGCATCTAGGTTCATTAGAGATATTAGTCTGTAGTTTTCTTTCTTTGAAGTGTCTTTGTCTGGTTTAGGTATCAGGGTGATGTTGGCCTCGTAGAATGAATTTGGAAGTTCTCCCTCTTTTTCTATTTCCTGAAGTAGCTTGAAAAGTATTGGTATTAGTTCCTCTTTAAAGGTTTTGTAAAATTCTGCTGTATACCCATCCGATCCTGGGCTTTTCTTAGTTGGTAGTCTTTTGATGGTTTCTTCTATTTCCTCAATTGATATTGGTCTGTTTAGGTTGTCTATATACTCCTGACTCAATCTGGGCAGATCATATGACTTAAGATATTTATCTATGCCTTCACTATCTTCTAATTTATTGGATATAAGGATTCAAAATAATTTTTGATTATCTTCTGTATTTCTGAAGTGTCTGTTGTGATATTGCCTTTTTCATCCCGTATGCTAGTAATTTGAGTTCTCTCTCTTCTTCTCTTCACTAGCATGGCTAAGGGTCTGTCGATTTTGTTTATTTTTTCAAAGAACCAACTTTTAGTTTTGTCAATTTTTTCAATTGTTTCTTTTGTTTCGATTTCATTAATTTCAGCTCTGATTTTAATTATTTCTTGCTTTCTACTTCTTTTGCTGTTGTTTTGCTCTTCTTTTTCAAGGATTTTGAGATGAAGTATGAGATCATTTATTTCTTGTTTTTTTTTCGTTTTTTAAGGAATGAACTCCAAGCAATGAATTTTCCTCTTAGAACTGCTTTCAATGTGTCCCATAGATTCCGATATGTTGTGTCTGTGTTTTCATTTATCTCTAAGAATTTTTTAATTTCCTCCTTGATGTCTTCTATAACCCATTGATCATTCAGTAACCTATTGTTCATTCTCCAAGTGATGTATGCTTTTTCCTTCCTTCTTTTATCATTGATTTTCAGTTTCATTCCATTATGGTCAGATAGGATGCATGGTATTATCTCTACTCCTTTATATTGTCTAAGAGTTTCCCTGTGACATAATATATGGTCTATTTTTGAGAAGGATCCATGTGCTGCTGAGAAAAAAGTGTAACTGCTTGATGTTGGGTGGTATATTCTATATATGTCAATTAAGTCTAGGTTATTAATTGTGTTATTGAGTTCTATAGTTTCCTTATTCAACTCTTGTTTGGAAGATCTGTCCAGTGGCGAGAGAGGTGTGTTGAAGTCTCCCATGATTATTGTATGGTGGTCTATTAGACTCTTGAACTTGAGAAGAGTTTGTTTGATGAACATAGCTGCACCATTGTTTGGGGCATATATATTTATGATTGTTATGTCTTGTTGGTGTATGGTTCCCTTAAGCAGTATGTAGTGTCCCTCTTTATCCCTTTTGATTAACTTTGGCTTGAAATCTATTTTATTTGATATGAGTATGGACACTCCTGCTTGTTTCCGAAGTCCATATGAGTGATATGATTTTTCCCAACCTTTCACCTTCAGCCTATGTATGTCTTTTCCTATCAAATGCGTCTCCTGTAGGCAGCATATTGTTGGGTCTTGTTTTGTGATCCATTCTACTAGCCTGTGTCTCTTAATTGGTGAGTTTAAGCCATTAACATTTAGGGTTATTATTGAGATATGGGTTGTTCTTCCAGCCATATTTGTTTATTTATGTTACTAAACATGGTTTATTTTCCTCTTTGATTATTCCCCCCCCCCTTTACTGTCCTACCTCCCACTGTTGGTTTTCATTGTTATTTTCCATTTCCTCTTCCTGTAATGTTTTGCCGAGGATGTTTTGAAGAGATGGTTTTCTAGCTGCATATTCTTTTAACTTTTGTTTGTCGTGGAAGGTTTTAATTTCATCTTCCATCCTGAAGCTTAATTTCGCTGGATACACAATTCTTGGTTGGAACCCATTTTCTTTCAGTGTTTGAAATATGTTATTCCAGGATCTTCTAGCTTTCAGAGTCTGTGTTGAAAGATCATCTGTTATCCTGATTGGCTTACCCCTAAATGTAATCTGCTTCCTTTCTCTTGTAGCTTTTAAAATTCTCTCCTTATTCTGTTTGTTGGGCATCTTCATTATAATGTGTCTAGGTGTGGATCTCTTATAATTTTGCACATTCTGCGTCCTGTAGGCTTCTAGAATTTGGGATTCTGTCTCATTCTTCAAGTCTGGGAAGTTTTTTCGTATTATTTCATTGAATAAATTGCTCATTCCTTTGGTATGGAGTTCTATACCTTCCTGTATCCCATTGACTCTTAAGTTTGGTCTCTTAATGTTATCCCATATTTATTGGATGTTCTGCTCATGGTTTCTTAACAGTCTTGCTGAGCTGTCTATGTTCTTTTCCAGTTGAAATACTTTGTCTTCATTGTCTGATGTTCTATCTTCTAAGTGTTCTACTCTGCTGGTAGTATTCTCAATTGAGTTTTTAAGTTGGTTTATTGCTTCCTGCATTTCTAGGATTTCTGTTTGTTTGTTTTTTATAACCTCTATCTCCCTGTATAGTTGATCCTTTGCTTCCTGGATTTGTTTGTGTAATTCCTTGTCGAAGTGATCTTTCATTGTCTGATTTTGCTGTCTAATGTCTTCCTTGATACTCCAGATCATCTGAAGCATATATATCCTGAATTCTTTATCTGACATTCCATCTGCTGCAGTTGTTACCTCTTCTAAAGTTGAGTTGAACTGCATTGCTTGTAGTCCTTTCTTTCCTTGTCTTTTCATACTGCTTGCGTTTCTTTCTTCTTGGTGAAACTGTTGTGTTTTTGAAATGTTTTCCCCCTCCCTATATATTTATATTGCTCTTGTATAGTTGAAAAGTCTCCCTTCCAGGTGCGGGCGGGGGCTCTGCTCTGCCCCTCCTCCAATTGGTGTGAGGTGTCTACCATGCCCGGGGACCCCTGGGCCTGATCCGCCGTTCTGTCGAGGTCTGCCTACCTTCCAGGTTGGGGCAAAGGCTCTGCCCTGCCCCTCCTACCACGCCCGGGGACCGCTAGGCCTGATCTGCAGGTTGGTCGCCGGTCTGCCCACCTTGCGGGCACGGATGTCAGTTCCGCTCCGCCCCCACTCCAATTGGGGTCACTTGACCACCACACAGGCGGGCCGCTGGGCCTGATCTGGGCGCGGGCGAAGGCTCTGCTCTGCCCCTACTCCAGTTGGGGTGAAGTGTGTACCACGCTGGCAGGCCGCTGGGCCTGATCTGCCGGTCTGTCGCAGGTCTGCTTACCTTGCCGGCGCGGGCGGCGGCTCTGCCCTGCCCCTCCTACCATGCCTGCAGACCGCTGGGCCTGATCTGCAGGTTGGTCGCAGGTCTGCCTACCTTGCGGGCACGGGCGGCGGCCCCACTCCTCCCCTCTGGCTCGACAACAAAGCGAGAGGGACTCGGGTATCTGTGACTCACCCTCCCTGCCAGGAGACCAACTGTTTCCGTCGCCGCTGGCACTGATGAAGTTCTCTCCTCGGCCGCTCTCCGATGACATCAGATCTCTGCCATGCTGGCATCCCCTGTTCTATGGCTGAATCCCATTTTCTTCTCTTCCAATAGGCGGAGCTGTGCCCTCTGAGCCGAGCTTCTGCCCTCTATGTGCTGACAGAAATCCCTGTACGGTGGCTCCTGGGAGTCTCTCAATCCTGTTAGTCCAGAGCCCTTTCACTTATCCGGCCCCTCCCCCTGTTCCTCCTCCCAGCCAGTCAGCCAGGTCCTGTTCACCAGAGGCAGTTCCCCAAGAATCTGATTACACTTGCAGCCCCACCGCGTGTCCTATATCCCGAACGATGAACACCCTCTCTGTCATTCATCTAAGCCCCAGTGCTGTAGTGGGGTGATCTGGGAACCAACAGTTTAATTTTTCCGGACCCCTTTGGTGGGCACGCCCCCAGAAACTGGCGGCTAAGATCTTGGGTGTCGCCGCTGGTGTTAAGGGGAGGTGGGGATCTGGAATCCCCTCTGCTTCCCTACAGACACGCCCCCGGAGAGATTCCCAAGGTTTCCTGGCTGCTTGTATCTGGAGGGGGTGGGAGTCACACACCTGCTAACATGGATTCCGCTGGGAAGGAATTCTGTCGGGGGAACTCTGGTGATGTCACCTCTCTGCTATGGCGGGCCCCAGGCTCCTTGCCGGAGTGTCCGAAGGGAGGGGTGGGACTGGTCTGTCTCTGGTTGGTTTCAGCTCCCGGTTTGCTATTTCATGAAGGTTTGGCGAGAGACCTCTTCCTAGAGTCCCTGCACCATTCCTGCTGCGCTGCGCCTCGGAGGCTATTCGCCCTGACGCGGGGGCCGCGTGCAGGCAGCCGACAGTCGCCAAGTCGCGCGGGCAGCGGCTGGCGGGTCTGGACCTCTGCGCTGCGTGGCGGAGATTCACTTGTCTAGCGCAAACTGTCATCTCCAAAAATCCTACCGATTCCCGGCCGGTCTCTCTTTAGTGGAATTTTGCTAGGAGTTTCTCAGCAGGTCGAATCTAAGCGTATCCATGCGTCTCTCTGACCCCGTTGTTGAGGAGGTACTGAAAGCGCTGCCTCCCCTCTCGCCGCCATGTTGGATCCCCCCTCGGGGTGCCTGGTCTTATCTCCTTATATCACCTCACAATTCCTGGTCTCTGATTTAGTCTCTAAACAACTATATCTCACTCACCCTCTCCCTTTCTGCTTCCCAATCAGGAACCTCTCTCTTCAGAGGTCTAGAGGGCTGCGCTCTCGGGGCTGCACACCTGATGTGGAGAACTGTTTTGTATTGGACAGTTCAGGGCCAGGCTCTTTGAGCTATAAACTGGCCACATAGCTGCAAGCACTGTGCTGGGTTAGTGGCTGCTGGGGAGAGGGGAAAATTGGGTGGCTATAGGTACCTTGATATTGCTTCTAGGCCCAGCTGGTGTCCCAAGCTGGGAATTGCCCCAACTAAAAATGGGGATGGTAGTAGAGAGGATAATCCAAGATGGCGACAAAAGTGTACCAAGATGGAAGCAGTTTCATTCAGAGAGTGGGTATTGGGGCCAGCTGGGAGGTGGCGTTGGGCACTGTGCTCAGTGATGCAGCTCAGTGGCAAGCAATGCTGTCTCCAGACCCTGTCTGGTGCCCCTGTCCTCAGATGCAGGGTCCCGTATGGAGAGGACTATGGTAGTGGTTGCAGTGTCCCAAGATGGAGGCAACTGGGGGAGGCCCATGTTGGGTAGATAGGGGTCCACACAGGAGTAGCAGCTAGGGGTCTTGTACAGGTGCTGATTCTGGGGGTTCTGAGCAGTCATGGTGGCTGAGGGTCCTATGTGAATGAGTGGCCAGGAATCCTGCATGGACACTGAGGCTGGGGGACCTGTGCAGACATGGCAGCCAGGATTCCTGTGCAGGAGCAGGTGTTGGTGGTCCTCTAATAACTCACATAGAAACAGTATTCCCACTGCTTGAATCCCAGGTCACAGAGTGGAAAGGAATGCAGCCACCCTCTAGCCCACCATCTTGGATTGCCCCCAATTGAAGACATTTTAATTGCTTAACTAGTTAATGGGTTCCTTACTGAAATAAAGATTTAGTTATGACTGAGAAAAATAATTCAATTTGAGAAACTCCTTCATAGAAGGAAATAGAAGGAATTTAGAAGAAAATGGAACATGGTAAAGAAATTTTAGACTCTATTTATTAATGTGTTCAGTCAACTAAGCCTTATTTGTCTCCTTTTAGGGCTTATAAAATGCTCCCTTCTTTTAAGCACTGATAAACACAATGGAAAAAAATACCAGAATTTTTTTAAAGTATTGAGTGGTTGATTCCTGTAGACTGAAATGGTGGTGAGATACAGATTGAAACAGTTTTCTTAGAATGGAGAATAATGGGTGAAATTACAAAAGTGAGGGAAATTCAACACACAGAGAGCTTGGAAGTTGTCTCCCATAGTATTATTAAAAAACAAACAAACTGAAAACCATCTGCTTTTTAGACCTATCAGAGAGTTCAGGTTTCAGAGAAATATTCAACCTCAAAATCTGGAGAGACATGCAAGTACAGAGAATATCAGCAAAGATAAGTCTACCTGAAGCAGATACACCTAGAGCTATAACTGATTGAAATAATTCAGGGGTAATTTTGACTCATTTCTGAGGACATTTTGTGGATTAGAATGAGCAGAGATTAGCTCCAGTCTTAGGAAGGCTCCACGATTATGTGAATTTGACTCCTGGAACTCCATTAGTTTTTCATGGTGAATATCAAAGAAGAAATCCCTCCTTTTTCAGAAGGGAAAACAGAAAGTAACCATTTTGAAATATATCCAAGGTATTTGTCTTAAAAGTCTGCACAATAAAAATAAACAGCTTGATTAGAGTCTCATCTACCAGGAGAAGGGCAATTACCCAGCATTAAGCCCCAATAGCCTTCCTGTGCCATGTAAGAGGAGAAAAAAGGGTCAATAAACACTTCTGAAGGTCTCAGATGAGGGACTCAAGACTCCTAGGAACTGAGCTTTAATCCTAAAATTATAGACTACTCCCCCGACATCTTACAGTTACATCAACAGGGTTCCAATAAAATGATAATGGATTAAAACCAAAAGACAGACTCATCTAAAGAAAAGTTCTTAGGGGAACATGGATAACTAGGGGGAAAAGAGAAGACAACAAAGAAACACTAAACACAGCCAAACTTCTGGTTGGATTAGTATATTATCTCAAACTAAAACTTCTGCAATTTCTACTATCCAATATGCCATCCCTAGTCTTCATAAAAAATCATAATATGCTAAAAAGAAATAAAAGACAAATTCTAAAAGACAAATCAATTATAACAATTGGATTCAGATATGACACAGATTGAGAATTTTCAAAGAGGCCATTTAAAAAAATTAACATTGATTTATTAAAGACTCCAAAGGAAAAAGTAGAAAACATGAAGGAATAGATGAGTACTGTGAACAGAGAAATGGAAACTCTAAGGAAAAAAGCAGAGGAAAATGGTAAAAATGAAAATAAAATAAGGAATAGAGAAATAAATAATATTTTGAATGGATTCATCAGTGGACCAGAGAAAGCCAAAGAACGATTCACTGAGCTTGAAGATATGCCAGTAAAGAATTTCCAAACAAAAATGCAAAGATAAAAAAAAATTTTAAAAACAAAATCTAAAAACTATGAGAAAATTGCAAAAGTTATAAAGTATACATAATTGAAATAACAGAGAAGAAAGGAAGGAGCTGGAAATATTTGAAGTAATGATGACCATGAATTTAACAAAATCGATGACAGACATCAAAACACAGAACCAGGAAGCCCAGGAAACACCAACCATGACAAATACCCCAAACTGACAACTAGACATACCTTATGTAAACTGCACAAAAATAAAAAGAAAATTATAATCTTGAAGGCAGACAGCAAAGCAGAAGGATGGGAATTAAATTGTCATCAGAAACTGCATGCAAGAAGAGAATCTTGTGAATTTTACTTTTTTAATTTGTTAACCTCATTTTATTTAATTTTTCAGGTGAGCTTATCATTTGTTTTAATTTTAGTATCTTATAGGCATGTCTCATTTATATAGAATTTTGGGTTTTAGTATGGAATATATATGTATATAAACATAATTTGAATAATTTCACTCCCCTATACCTCCTCCACTCTGCCTTCCTCCCTCCCTATCAACCCTCCTTCACCCTCATTTTCTCTTCTCTATTTTCATGCCATCATTTTTAAAAAAAAATTAATGTTTTTTCCCTCTAGTTTCCATATATGAAATAAAACATGTAATATTTTTCTCTTTAAGTATGACTTATTTTGTTTCAAAGTTATGGCCTCTGATTCCCTCCATTTTCCTGTAAATAACACAGATTTTTTACATGTTGAAAGAAAAAATAATCAAGAATTCTAAATCAAATGAACATGTCCTAAAAAGTAAAAAGGAAATAAAAACTTTCTCAGACAAACAAAAATTGAGGGAAGTTTCCAGTGGTTGAAATACCCTTCAAGAGATATTTAGTAACTAAAATTATTTTTAAAAAGCTAGATAATATAGAACAGTAATTTACATCTACATTTTTTAAAAAGGAAAAAATCAAAAAGAAGAAATTGATCACAGTAAAATGAAGTATTTTCAATTCTTTCTTCTTATTTGTTCTAAAAGTTTTGTTCAAAAGAGTAATATTAATTATATATTGGGTGATATAACTTACCAGCAAATGAAATGGATGAAATAAAGAAGAGAATTGAAAGTAATATGTTTAAATTTGTTATATGGTACCTGCACGACTTGTAAATTGGAATAGTTTTATTTGAATTAGGTTAGTTGAAAATGTATACTGCAAACTCTACTATTAAAATTTGTTAAGAGGAAGAAAAATTGATTATATTAAGAGAGGAGGAAAATAGAATCATATAAAATGCTCAATTAAAATCAAGGAATTCAGAAAATTGGGGAAGATAAAAATAGAAAAAAAGAACAAATATAATAGCAAAAAATTACAAACGTATGATACTGACACAAGTATATCAATAATCACTAAATGTGAATAATCTATGAGCACCAATTTAAAAATCAGAATTGAAAACACACGCACACACACACACACAAAGATAGATCAACTTGTTATTTTCTACCAGAAACTTGACTTAATACATAGATACAGATAAGTTAGAGTAAAGGAATAAAAAAAGATATATCATGCTGACATAAATCAAATGGAAGCCATAGTAAGTCCATTACTTTCAGGCTCCAGCACAAGGAAGGTGATTAGAGATAAAGACAAAGATGACACAGTGATAGAGCTGTCAATTTTCCCAGAACATGTAGTAATCTTAAATCCCTAAGCACCTAAAAACAAAGAAAATATCAAAATCCATATGGCAAAATCTGGCAAAATTCAGTAACAATTAACAATCCAGTGTTAAGAGTTGGAGATTCAATACCCCTCTGTCAATGAAGAATTTATAACATAGAAGTTAGACAATATGAACAGCCAGCTCCATTAATCAAGTAGATCACATATTTATAGAATGGTCAATCCAACATCAGAAGAACACACAATTCTTCTCAAGCTCACACTGAACATTTAACAACATAGATTACATCCTGGACCAAAAACACATGTGAAGAAATTTAAAAAGTAAGAATTATACAACATCTGCTCTCAGATGACTGTGGAATTAAATTTTTAAAATAAATAGAAAGAAAGATAACTAGAATTTCCCCAAACATTCAGACATTAAAAACACTTGTCTAACACATGGGTGAAAGAAAAAATCTCAAGAGAAACCCTAAATTATTTTGAACTAAATGAAAATGAAAGTAAATCAAAATTTGTAGCATATGGTAAAACCAGATCTTGGAGAAAAATTTTTAGCATTGAATGCCTATATTGGAAAAAACAAAAAGACCTAAAATCAATAGTTTAAGCTTCTACTCTAGGAAACTAGAGAAGGAAGAACATTTGAAACCTAAAGCAAACAGATTAAAAGAAGTAAAAATTAGAGCATAAATCAGTGAAACAAAAAAGATGCGAAATAAGAGAGAAAAGCAAATGCTGTTTGAAATGAGTAATCAAATGAATAAACATCTGGTTCGACTAGCCAAGCAAAGAGAAGATATGAACTACTACCATCAACAATGATAGAGGGGAATTATCTCAGAGAAACTGAAAGGATTAAGATAAACTCTAAGACTTGCCAAAGTAGGATGATTTGTAAATCTGGATAACTGAACTCAAAAAACAGTGAAAGTCCTTTTTCTTTTTTATTGGTTGTTCAAAACATTACAAAGCTCTTGACATATCATATTTCATACATTAGATTCAAGGGGGTTATGAACTCCCATTTTTACCCCAAATACAGATTGCAGAATCACATCGGTTACACATCCACATTTTTACATAATGCCATATTAGTAACTGTTGTATTCTACTACCTTTCCTATCCTCTACTATCCCCCCTCCCCTCCCCTCCCATCTTCTCTCTCTACCCCATCTACTGTAATTCATTTCTCTCCTTGTTTCTTTTTTCCCATTCCCCTCATAACCTATTATATATAATTTTGTATAACAATGAGGGTCTCCTTCCATTTCCATGCAATTTCCCTTTTCTCTACCTTTCCCTCCCACCTCATGTCTCTGTTTAATGTTAATCTTTTCCTCCTGCTCTTCCTCTCTGCTCTGTTCTTAGTTGCTCTCATTATATCAAAGAAGACATTTGGCATTTGTTTTTTAGGGATTGGCTAGCTTCACTTAGCATAATCTGCTCTAGTGCCATCCATTTCCCTGCAAATTCCATGATTTTGTCATTTTTTTGTGCTGCGTAATACTCCATTGTGTATAAATGCCACATTTTTTTATCCATTCATCTATTGAAGGGCATCTGGGTTGGTTCCACAGTCTAGCTATTGTGAATTGTGCTGCTATGAACATCGATGTGGCAGTATCCCTGTAGTACGCTCTTTTAAGGTCTTTAGGGAATAGTCCGAGAAGGGCAATAGCTGGGTCAAATGGTGGTTCCATTCCCAGCTTTCTCAGGAATCTCCATACTGCTTTCCAAATTGGCCGCACCAATTTGCAGTCCCACCAGCAATGTAGAAGAGTACCCTTTTCCCCACATCCTCGCCAGCACTTGTTGTTGTTTGACTTCATAATGGCTGCCAATCTTACTGGAGTGAGATGGTATCTTAGGGTGGTTTTGATTTGCATTTCTCTGACTGCTAGAGATGGTGATCATTTTTTCATGTACTTGTTGATTGATTGTATGTCCTCCTCTGAGAAGTGTCTGTTCAGGTCCTTGGCCCATTTGTTGATTGGGTTATTTGTTATCTTATTGTTTAATTTTTTGAGTTCTTTGTATACTCTGTATATTAGGGCTCAATCTGAAGTGTGAGGAGTAAAAATTTGTTCCCAGGATGTGGGCTCCCTATTTACCTCTCTTATTGTTTCTCTTGCTGAGAAAAAACTTTTTAGTTTAAGTAAGTCCCATTTGTTGATTCTTGTTATTAACTCTTGTGCTATGGGTGTCCTATTAAGGAATTTGGAGCCCGACCCCACGTAGCCAACTTTTTCTTCTATCAGACGGCGTGTCTCTGATTTGATATCAAGCTCCTTGATTCATTTTGAGTTAACTTTTGTGCATGGCGAGAGGAGGGGATTCAGTTTTATTTTGTTGCATATGGATTTCCAGTTTTCCCAGCACCATTTGTTGAAGATGCTATCCTTCCTCCATTGCATGCTTTTAGCCCCTTTATCAAATATAAGATAGTTGTAACTTTGTGGATTAGTCTCTGTGTCCTCTATTCTGTACCATTGGTCCACCCGCCTGTTTTGGTACCAGTACCATGCTGTTTTTGTTACTATTGCTCTGTAATATAGTTTGAAATCTGGTATAGCTATACAGCCTGATTCACAATTCCTGCTTAGAGTTGCTTTTGCTATTCTGGGTCTTTTATTTTTCCATATGAATTTCATGATTGCTTTCTCTATTTCTACAAGAAATGCCATTGGGATTTTGATTGGCATTGCATTAAACCTATAGAGAACTTTTGATAATATCGCCATTTTGATGATGTTAGTTCTGCCTTTCCATGAACAGGGTATATTTTTCCATCTTCTAAGATCTTCTTCTATTTCTCTCTTTAGGGTTCTGTAGTTTTCATTGTATAAATCTTTCACCTCTTTTGTTAGGTTGATTCCCAAGTATTTTTTTTTTTTTGAGGATATTGTGAATGGGGTGTTTTTCCTCATTTCCGTTTAAGAAGTTTTGTCGCTGATATACAGAAATGCCTTTGATTTATGCATGTTGATTTTATATCCTGCCACTTTGTTGAATTCATTTATTAGTTCTAGTAGTTTTTTTGTAGACCCTTTTGGGTCTTCTAGGTATAGAATCATGTCACCTGAAAGTAGTGATAATTTAAGTTCTTCTTTTCCTATTTTTATGCCTTTAATTTCTTTCGTCTGTCTATTTGCTCTGGCCAGTGTTTCGAGAACTATATTGAATAGAAGTGATGATAGAGGACATCCCTGTCTTGTTCCAGATTTTAGAGGGAATGCCTTCAATTTTTCTCCATTCAGAATGATGCTAGCCTGAGGCTTAGCATAGATAGCTTTTACAATGTTGAGGTAAGTTCCTGTTATCCCTAGTTTTTCTAATGTTTTGAACATAAAGGGATGCTGTACTTTGTCGAATGCTTTTTCTGCGTCTATCGAGATGATCATATGGTTCTTATCTTTAAGTCTATTGATGTGGTGAATAACATTTATTGATTTCCGTATATTGAACCAGCCTTGCATCCCAGGGATGAATCCTACTTGATCCTGGTGCACAATTTTTTTGATGTGTTTTTGTATCCGATTTGCCAGAATTTTATTAAGGGTTTTTGCATCTAGGTTCATTAGGGATATTGGTCTGTAGTTTTCTTTCTTTGAGGTGTCTTTGTCTGGTTTCGGAATCAGGGTGATGTTGGCCTCATAGAATGAATTTGGAAGAGCTCCCTCTTTTTCTATTTCCTGAAATGACTTGAAAAGTATTGGTATTAATTCTTCTTTAAAGGTTTTGTAAAACTCTGCTGTATACCCATCCGGTCCTGGGCTTTTCTTGGTTGGTAGTCTTTTGATTGCTTCTTCTATTTCATCCATTGATATTGGTCTGTTCAAGTTGTGTGTATCCTCCTGACTCAGTCTGGGCAAATCATATGACTTCAGAAATTTATCAATGTCTTCCCTATCTTCTATTTTATTGGAATATAGGTTTTCAAAATAATTCCTAATTATCTTCTGTATTTCTGTAGTATCTGTTGTGATGTTGCCTTTTTCATCCCGTGTGTTAGTAATTTGAGTTCTCTCTCTTCTTCTCTTCGTTAGCAAGGCTACAGGTCTGTCGATCTTATTTATTTTTTCAAAGAACCAACTTTTAGTTTTGTCAATTTTTTCAATAGTTTCTTTTGTTTCCATTTCATTGATTTCTGCTCTGATTTTAATTATTTCTTGCCTTCTGCTACATTTGCTGTTGTTTTGCTCTTCCTTTTCTAGGGCTTTGAGATGAAGTGTGAGCTCATTTATTTGTTGGTTTTTTCTTTTTTTGAGGAATGACCTCCAGGTAATGAATTTCCCTCTTAAAACTGCTTTCATTGTGTCCCATAGATTCCGATATGTTGTGTCTGTATTTTCATTTATCCCTAAGAATTTTTTGATTTCCTCCTTTATGTCTTTTGTAACCCATTGATCATTCAGTAACATATTGTTCATTTTCCATGTGATGTAGGATTTTTCCTTCCTTCTTTTATCATTGATTTCCAGTTTCATTCCATTACAATCAGATAAAATGCATGGTATTATCTCCACCCCTTTATATTTACTGAGGGTTGCCCTATGGCATAATATATGGTCTATTTTTGAGAAGGATCCATGTGCTGCTGAGAAAAAAGTATATCCACTTGATGATGGTTGATGTATTCTATATATGTCAGTTAAGTCTATGTTATTGATTGTGATATTGAGTTCTATAGTTTCTTTATTCAACTTTTGTTTGGAGGATCTGTCCAATGGTGAGAGAGTTGTGTTGAAGTCACCCATAATTATTGTGTTGTGGTCTATTTGATTCTTGAACTTGAGGAGAATTTGTTTTATGACCGTCCCAGCATCATTATTTGGTGCATAAATATTGATAATTGTTATGTCTTGTTGGTGGATGGTTCCTTTTAATAGTATATAATGTCCTTCCTTATCCCTTTTGATTAACTTAGTCTTGAAGTCGATTTTATTCGATATGAGGATGGCCACCCCTGCTTGCTTACGAGGACTGTGTGCGTGGTATATTTTTCCCAACCTTTCACCTTCAGCCTGTGTATGTCTTTTCCAATCAGATGTGTCTCCTGGAGGCAGCATATTGTTGGATTTGTTTTTTTAATCCATGTTACCAGCCTATGTCGCTTTATTGAGGAGTTTAGGCCATTAACGTTTAGAGTTACTATTTATAGATGGTTTGTACTTCCAGCCATGTTTGATTATTTATCTTTTTTTTTTTTTAATTTAGTTTGTTTCTCCATGATTAGCTTTCCCCCCGCCCTCTGTCTTTACTGAGGCACTTCCCACTGATGGTTTTTGTTATTGTTTTTCATTTCTTCCTCATGTAGTGTTTTGCTCAAGATGCTTTGCAATGCTGGTTTTCTGGCTGCAAATTCTTTTAACTTTTGTTTATCATGAAAGATTTTTATTTCGTTGTCATACCTGAAGCTTAATTTTGCTGCATACAAAATTCTTGGTTGGCATCCATTGTCTTTCAGTGTTTGAAATACGTTGTTCGAGGATCTTCTCGCTTTCAGCTTCTGTGATGAAAAATCCGTTGTTAACCTTATTGGTTTACCCCTGAATGTAATCTGCCTCCTTTCTCTTGTAGCTTTTAATATTTTCTCTTTGTTCTGTATATTGGATATCTTCATAACAATGTGTCTTGGCATTGGTATACTGTGATTTTGTATGCTCGGTGTCCTGTATGCATCTACAATTTATATATCCATTTCCTTTTTTATTTCTGGAAAGTTTTCTATAATTATTTCATTCAGCAGGTTGCTCATTCCCTTGGTTTGAACCTCTATACCTTCCTCTATTCCGATGACTCTTAAGTTTGTTTTTTTTTATGTTATCCCATATCTCTTGGATGTTTTACTCGTGATTTTTTACCAGCCTTTCTGAGTTGGCTAGACTCTTTTCAAGATGATATATTTTGTCTTCATTATCTGACGTTCTGGCTTCTACTTGCTCCACTCTGTCAGTGATACACTCGAGTTTTTAATTTGGTTTATAGTTTCCTTCATTTCTAGAATTATTGTTTGATTTTTTTTTATAATCTCTATCTCCTCATAAAGATGCTTAATTTCTTCTTTTATCTGTTTATGTAATTCATTTTTAATGTGTTCTTTCACTGTTTGAATTTGCTGTCTCATATCCTCTTTAAGGTTCCATTCCATCTGCCTAAGATATTCCTTGAGTTCTTTATTTGACCATTTTTCTGATGCCTCCAGGTCCTCCTGAATATTTAGGCTGTCCTGCATTGTTTGTACTCCTTTTCTTCCTTGCTTTTTCATGCTGCGCATGTTACTTCTTGTTCTGTTTGACTGCTGAGTTACTGTTTACTCCTATAAATTTATTTGATGCTTGGGAGGAAAGATATTAGAAGGGAAGGGAAGAAGTCACTAAAGAGAATGAGAGTAAGCAGGTAGAATTCAAGGAAGGGGGAATAAGGAAATTGAAAAGAAATGAGAAGATGAAAGAAAAAAATAGAAAAGAAAAAAATAAAAATAAATAAAATTTAAAAAATAATAAAAAAAATTTAAAAAACAACCAAAAAATTAAAATGAAAAAAAAAAAACAAATTAAAAAAAAATTAATAAATGCAGTCTTAGAGTTTGATTAACTTATCTTCCAGTAGGTGGAGCTGTTCCCACCAGCCAAGCTTCTCCTCTCAATACGCGAGAACCAATCACTGTGCAGCAGCTCCTCCTCCCAGACTTGGCGGATCTCCAATCCTGAGTGCCTAGGGCCTTCTCTTGTGTCTAGTCACTTCCCCACTTTTCCTCAAGCCAGGCCCCGCTTACCGGTGACACTCACCACAATACTGGCTACACGCCAGGTCTGCTGCTCCCGGGAGCCCTATTTTCATGAACGACTGGGCACACTCTCCATGTTTGCCATTCCCTCAGACCCTAAGTTTGTAGAGCTTGGGGCTGAGAACCCTCAGGGAATTTCACTTGCCCTCCAGTAGCCACGCCCCCGGTAGCTGGTGCAAGAGACCTCAGTTGTCAGCACTGGTGGGAGCGGTAGCCGGGAGTTCTGCGCTGCGAGTCCTGCGCCACTCCTGATTCCCTCGGTCTGGCTATCGCGCTCACAGGAGAGCGGGGAGGGGCCCTCATGGGAGAGCTGGGAGGGGCCCTTAAGGTTTCCCCGCTGTGTGGAGAGAGATGGCTAGGGGATTACACATCTGTCGCAGCCAGTTTCAATGGAGTTATCTCCTCCGCTGCATTCTGGTGACGTCAGTTCTCTGCCATGGTGGTATCCCATGCAAATGGCGACAGTTTGTTCCCTGTGCCGGGTGACCAATGCAATGGGTGGGTCCTGACTGGCTCTCCCAAGCCCTGTTTCAATCCTGTGGCCACTGCCTATGAAGGCTCGGTTGGCATTAACCTCCGTAGGTTCAGAAGGGCCGACCAGTTGTTTCAGCAGGATCGTTTAGTGCTTAGTCACAGCAGTTTGCGAGAAGCAGGCGAACGGGAGCTTGAATTCAGCTGATCCTGGCTCGGTGTGTGTTCTGAGAGGCCCAGACTGTTCGCCCCAGATCCACGTCAGCTCAGCATTGTCTAGTGATCCTAAGCAAACAGCATTTAGACGGTTTATGACTCCCTATGCCCGCGCAGCTGAAGAGGTCAGAGACTTGATCTCTCTGTGCCCGCCGCCATGTTGGATCCCCCCAACAGTGAAAGTCCTTGACTTCAAATTGTTCGTGCACTTCTGTGAGACCCTGATTGGAGAACAAGTGAAGAAATGAATTGTGTAAGAAATGGTTTCCTTAGGTGAGAACTCCATTCTCACTCTCTCTCTCTCTCTCTTTGCCTATGTCTCATTTTCTCTCAAATGTACTTTTTAAGCATTATAATTTCTCTTTCTACTATGTAGCAAAACTATATAATTTAATAATTCATATGATTTATTGTGTTTGTTTTTCCTCCCTTGCCTGAATATAAACTCCACAATGGCAAAGACTTTTATCACAGTTGTATTTTCAGCAACTACATATAGTGACTGGCACCTCGTGTGTAAGTTACAGATATTTCATAAATATATTTCAGCAGCTAAGGAGCATATGCCTGTGGATATACGCTAATGAGTTTTGTCACCTATTGTGACCCTTTTCCTTTTTGGGGAATCTATACCTGAGTTAGCAAAACTTACCACCATGGCAACATCAACAATGAAAATGTTTCTGTTCATTGCTGGCAAAGTACAGATGTATTATCTAGGCTGTAGCCATTGGTAGGTTAACTTAGGTTTTTGAAATATAAACTAGTAATACAGTAAGTATAAATGCACACAAATGCATGGCGAGGACACTGGGAAGAGAATAAACTAGTTTTAGGTGCTAGAGCCGTGACAGCAGCTCTTTGTGCAGCATTGGGTCTCTGGCATCGCTGCTGCTGGTAATGTCATTACAAAGGTGTGTTTATGGAACCAGCTTCACAATGTACCTAAATGCATTCCTTCCTTCTTGGACTTCAGGCCTGTGCCTCCATCACTTTCAGAGATTTTTTTTTCAGTTATCCAGTATTCTTTTAATGAAATACTTCAAGGCCTAAATTAGCTAACGTGGTTTTCTATTATTTACATTCAGGTATTTCAGGGTACTATAACATTTTCAGCAGAATACAATTCAGAACATCCAGTTCAGAGCCATACATGGATTTCCAAATGTTTTTTTGAATGCTCTATTCCTCAGTAAAGGCACATAATAACCACAGAATACTGGAAAGTGTGCAACCTAACCAAAACGTAAGCATCGTGAATTTTATTTCATATATTCAATGAGGGTTAAATGGAATTAAGAAGCAAATTATGGTATTTTCATTTAAAGTGTAAAATGTGTTATAAAATTCTTTAGTGATTTCTAAGCAGACATTTATGGGAGATTCAATTAAAAAAAAACTTTGCATAGACTTTGAACAACTTGAAAAATATTATAAACTTTTTCTTTCTTTTTTTTTTTCTTCCTAACTAGCACAGTTCTCAGAAAAATACACTACATAGTCAATGCAAAACTATGGTAAGGGAAAGTCAACTACAATGATTTTCATTTTTCATTTTTCACTGAGAAAGCCTTAGAACAAAATAATATACATAATATTAGATGCTAAGTCACTAAAGAAGAAACCTGGGACCAGTCCAGTTTGATCATATCTTAGAAGCTTCCTACAGTGAAGAATTTCCTATATAAATAATGCAAGCAATTTCGAAGGCCACATTGCTTTTCTTTGCCTTTTCATATATTATATCAAATTAATATAGAACATGTGAATATCTTTTTCATAACTGGATGAGTTGCAGGAAACTGCAGAATAATTTTTTGGAGAAAGGAGGTGGCTTCGAATGAACAGATTCCATGCATTTCTGTACTAATTTGGCTTGACAGCTCAATGATTGTTCTATACACAAAAGTTAAAATAGCAGAAACAAAGACGCCAAGCAGCATGGGCTTGGGAAGGTTTTCTACTTCCCTCTGCTGGATGCTAAGGGGTATCCCTGAGAGCAGGCTTTTCTCTATGGGAAAAAAGCTCACGGTGGGAGAAATCCTTGCTTTCTATAACATCACTTATATGTGTGTGTTTTAGATGATGGGGAAATATAAAATAGATTAATTTCAACACAGGAAAGGATAAAACTAAGGACTCTGAAGCATTTTATTCTAAATTGCTCAAGATGGTAACTTGAGAGTTACTCCATTTTAAACATTGTTTTGTAAGGTTATAAAGATATTATGTACCCCTCTTAATAATTTGCAGATTTTCTTTTGTCCTTCCTATGTTTGAAAACAAGCCAATTTTCACTTATTTCTGAATAGACAGAGGCCTTCCCGGGTTCCATTTGACTGTTCTTCATTAAACTAGATTTTTAATAATTGTTATCTTCAGATGACTTAGAAGACATTCTTAACAAGAAAAGAAAAAAGATAAAGGGTGAGGAATGAGCTTACAATTTGTTATAATTTCTTGGCAAGGTGAAAAAGAAATACAAGCTTTATCTATGAGAGATAATCAAATAAAGTTAATAATTATTCACAATTCTATCTAGTAAAGCTTTTTTTTTTTAAAAAAAAGTAGTGACACACAATCAAAATATGTATCCAAAAATAGAAGAAAATGTTTTTTTCTTTTTTCTCTCTCTTTTTTCTCTTCTTTTTCTCTCTTTTTGCTTCCATTTCCTAATTGTGGAGATAGATAAAAATTAAACCATTTTTAAGCCTAGGGTAAGAATACTAAAGAAATATTGGGGAAAAACTATAATTTGAATTCTGTGCTAATTCTTTAACATGTGTAAAATTCAAGTGTGCATGGCACAGAAAATGAACTATGTAACTTCTGCTAAGTAAAATTTTCAAAATCGATGTTTTTGTAGGAACAAGGTAACTATGTATCTCATAGAAAGTCCCTAGAAAGGAAGAAAGGAACTTTGAATATTATTCTATGCATGTTGTTCTTATAAATAGAATGGGCTGCTGGGTGCCATTCTGCACTCCTGTAATCCCAGCAACTCAGGAGGCTGAGTCAGGAGCATCTCAAGTTCAAGACCAGCCTCAGGAACTTAGTGAAACCCTATCTTATAAGCAAGGAGATAAAGGACTGAGAGTGTATCTCAGTGGTAGAAGTGCCTGGGTTGAACCTCCAGTACCACAAAAGAACAATAAAAAGAAATAAGAATAAGATTGGATATAAAGATGGAAGTGTGAGGGGGGGTGGAATTAGTCATCCTGCTTAACAACAACAAAAAAAAATGCAAGCAAACCAGAGGGTGGGACCTCTCACTTGCCATTTATCAGCATAATATTCAAGTCCTATGAAGTTGCTATAACAAGAAATAAGATAAATTCTAACCCCTGTATATCTTTAGCAAAATCTCTTATCAATCAGGATCTGTCAGGCTAATACTAACTATCATAGTATTTCAAGAGGAAAATAATTTGATAGAGGGATTTAGAGACCTGAAAAACCATTAGAAGAATTGAAGCACAAAGATCACTGAAGTCAGAGTTAGTATCCAGAAGGCAGAAAGCATTGGGATGCCAAGAGCAAGCTGATGTGATCCTTGCTACTTGTGCTGTGGAAGGCATTGATTGGCAGAAGGATGCCAGCTCTTTGGATATTAGGTAGCTCATACTTCTCCCTGCATGGATTTTGGCACAACCAAATCTTTCTTCATGGGATTCATAGATGTTTCATATTTTTACATAATCATATCTATCTTTAATCTTTGTGGTTTGGAGAGTACAAGTCTTTTATAGCAAGATTTTTCCTAATGCAATTATGGCCAAGATATTATTCTGCATTTACTCTAATTTTTAGAGTTTTCTTTTAATTAATTGATTTGTTTTATGTATTGTCATTCCAGATTGGACTATAGAATCGAACTGTTAATTTTTATTTAAAATGCCCTGTAGAGATTTTGATTGTGATTAGAGTGAATATGTGGATTAGAGGAACTCTGATTGTTGCAATATTGCAATGTTTAATTAAATTTGTTTTTTTAATCTTTTCATTCAGAAACATATGTTTCTCAATTTATATTTTATTATTATTTTAGTTCTTATTTGACACAATAACTACATATGTATGAGGTACTGTGTGATATTTAAATACATTTATACAGTGTGTAATGATCATTCAGGGTATTTGCTATATCTATCTCCTCAAACATGGATCATTTCTCTGTGCTGGGAACATTCAAACTCCTTGCTATTAGCTATTTTGAAATATACAATTAAATATTGTCAACCATAGTTACCCTGCTGTGCTACAGAAATTAGAAGTTATTTTTCCTATGTGATTGCACACCCGTAGCCATCAATCATCCTCTCGCATTTCCACCTCCACCCTCCCACCTTTCTCAGCTTCTGATAACCATTTTTCTGTTTCCTACTTTTTGTAAGAGCAATTTCTTCAGCTTCCACGTGTAACTGAGAACATGTGATATCTGTTTTTCTCTGATTTATTTCACTTAATGTTATGTCCTCCAATTCCATCCATGTTGCTACAAATGATAGAGTTTTATTCTTTTATTGGATGCATGATATTACATTGTGCATATATATCACACTTTATTCATCTGTCCACAGGTGTCTAAGTTGATTCCAAAGACTGGCTATTTGTGAATAAAGGACTCCGTGCAATAAACATGGGAGTGCAGAGGTCTCTTCAATCTATTGACATGCTTTCCTTTGGATATATACCCATTAGTGGAATTGCTGGATCACATGGTAGTTGTATGTCGAATATTTTGAGAATTTTCCATACCATTTTTATAATGACTATACTAATTTACATTCTTACTGAAAGTGTCTGAGAGTTCCTCTTTCTTCACATCCTCACCAGCATTTTTTTTTTTCTCTTTTGAAATAGCCATTCCAACCAGGGTGAAATAGCATTCCATAGTGGTTTTGATTTGCATCTCTCTGATGATTAGTGATGTTGAATATTTTTGTACACTTGTTGGCATTTGTTTCTCTTCTTTGGAGAAATGTCTAATCAGATCATTTGCCCATTTTTAATGGGGTTGTTGCTCTTGAGTTGATTCCCTTGTATATTCTAAATTTTATTCCTTGTGAAATAGTTTCTAAACATTTTCTCCTGCAGTGTAGGTTGTTTCTTAAATCTTTTTAAAAATATTTTAGGTTGTAGATACCTTTATGTTCTTTTATTTAGGTTTTTTTTTGTTTGTTTATTTGTTTGTTTCTGTGTGTGTGGAATTGGGGATGGAACCCAGTGCCTTACATATGTTAGGCAAGCACTATACCACGGAGCCCCCGCCCCAGCCCCTCTTAAGTCTCAATTGAATTGTTTCCTTTGCTGTGCAGTTTGTAAATTCCATTTATAAATTTTTTTCTTTTGTTGCCTCTGCTTTGGGGGTCATATCACCTTAAACGGATCAATGTCTTGAAACAGTTCCCTTATGTTATCTAGTAGTTTCCTACCCATGGGTTTCATATATATATATATATTATTCAGCATTCATTTGCATTGATTTTTGTATACTCCGAGAAATAGGAGTGTAGTTTCATTCTTCTACATGTTAATACAGTTTTCCCAGCATCATTTACTGAAGAGACTGTTCTTTCACCAAAGTGTGTTTTTGGAGCCTCTGTCAAAAATCAGTTGAGTATAAATTAAATCTCAATTTATTAAGTCATCTTTTTAACCTATCAGGAAAATGTTCTAGCTTTCTTACTTCAATTTTTTTTCCCTTTGTAGGTTTTAGTCTTAGATATTTTATACAGTATGTGAAAAAAATTTTATTTTCAATTTTTAAAAATTATAATAAAAGAGATCAAAAAATATTGGTATTTGTATGCTGTCTTGGCATTTAGCCACATGTGTAAACTGTCCTGTTTTTAGGTTACTTTTCCATCAATTTTCATGTTTTTCAACCCTAAATACAAGTACAATTTTGTCCCTTTCTCTCTTACTACTAATACCTCCCTTTTTCATGCTTTGTTTTTGGTAAAATATTTTGTATGGTGTTGAAAGGTTGGAAAAATAGCAGGCATCTTGTTTTATTTCTGACTGTATTGGAAATATGTCCAGGTCATTATCATGTATCATTTTTGCTATTATTTTATACCCTGTGTTATTCTTGAAATATCCACTTATCTCATGTATAACAATGGTGATCATAAATAATTGCAAATATCAAATGATGCTGGAATCTATTGAACGAATTCCATTATATGGTTTGCCTTCTTTGTCTGAAAATCTAGCTTTCCTTGTATTTGATTATTCACACATTGCTATGTATCCTCACTAAAAGCCATTGGTCCTTATTATTTTAGACCTCTTCTTTAAACTACTGGGTTTTCTTACATGATTCAGTGGTTAGCAATATTATTATTGTTGTTGTTATTATTGTTGTTGTTGTTGATTATTTCATCCTATGTATTTGCAAAAGTAGAATTTCTTAAGCAAGGATGGTTCTTTCTGACAGTGGGATGTAAGGAGTAAGGAACACCAGCTTTCTTGGTGAG
The DNA here is from genome assembly GCF_047511675.1 of Marmota flaviventris. Lineage (NCBI taxonomy): Eukaryota > Metazoa > Chordata > Mammalia > Rodentia > Sciuridae > Marmota > Marmota flaviventris. Next base: position 24,892,746 of record NC_092509.1, on the reverse strand, counting down.
AGGGCACAGGGTAGGAAGAGATGTCTTTAGGTCCTCTGTCTCTTCTGGGTATAAGTCAAGAGAACATGTCCTCTCTAAGCCACACAAAAGGAGAGAAGTTGAGGCCTCCAATACAACTTCCCTGCCAGGATAACAAGGCTTCTCTGAGATTTGCACTCAGAAAGCCAAGTATGTACTGCCAAGACTGAAGGAATGGAATCCCATCTACTGCCTGGGATTGCTAGTGAACAGTAGAAAGTTATTGTCTTCAACTCAGTCTCTGTTAAACAAGTAGAGTTCAGTCTGTGGGTGCTGCATGCTTCCAATACTGCAAACAAAGGTAGATAAAAGAGCTCCACTCCCCACTAACATTAAATCCTGAAGATATGCTGAATCCCTTTGTGGAGTATATGTGTATGTGTTTTTGGAGATCAAACCCAAGGCCTTGTTCATGCTAGACAAGCACTCTACCTCTGACCTTGACTTCTGGCCCTGAATTTTTTTTTACTTGCACAGAACTTTCAATGTTCAGTTCCTTCAATTGCAAATAGGGATAATAATAACAACTACATCATAGATTGTCACTAGGACTTAATAAGTAATATATGTAAAGCACTTGAGACAGTTTTTTAAATCTCTGATAGGTTACTCAATTGCAAATAGATAAAATTATACCTAGCAACTTGGAGCTGAATAGGGATACCAAAGGTGCCTATGTGTATCTATTATCTATTGTCATAGAGCAAATTACCATAACATAACAGCCTAAAACAACACACATGTTATTATCTCACCATTTCTTTGAGTGAAGGTTCCAGGTACAGCATAGCTGGATCTGCTAAAGTTCTCACAAATCTGTGATCAAGAAAGTGACTGGGCTGTGTTCTCAGGGGGAAAGAGGTTGGCAGTGAATCCACTTTCAGACTTACTGAAGTTGTCATTGGAATCTAATCTCTTTTGGTTGTAGGATGAGAGACCTGTCAATGCCCAGAGTCTACTCTCAGGCTCCAAGAAGCTCAGAGTACTGCAGAACATGACTGTAGAATTGACATGCTATCACACTCTGTTGATCAGAAGCAAATCTTAGGTCCCATCCACAGTCAGAGGGGAGGATTATGTATTGGTATGAACATTTGGAAAAAAGGATCATGAAGAGACACCCCACCTCCCTGACTTTAGAAACACTTTGTATACTACAAATGTTTGTGATTCTATAAAACAATTTCAAATAGGACAGTGAATGTGCTTTTCATTTTTGAATATTTAAAACTGATGCTCCCATACTCAGTATACTGATATGTACATCTTTATTTTCATCTAACATGACATCTTGGGACATGCTCAATGTCAACAAATATTCTTGCATGGTATGATTTGTAATGGGTGTGTTCTACACAGAAGGCAGGATTGAACATTGGTTGAGAACTTGGGATGCTTCCAGAGATGAAATAGCTTTATGATTTCAGCTGTCACTTCACCTTCCTACGACTGAGTCCTTTTCTTTATAAGTGTGAAGAATAATAGTCTCTACCAAATAGTATGATTGTGGATGAAATACCATAATGCACAAAATTGTGAAATCTCTTATTTTCAATACACTGTCTTTAAATTTAAACTTTTTTGACTTCTTCATGCAATACACAAGAGTAAAACACATGCTCTATTTTAAATGTTTGGAAGCATATCTCTAATTCCTGAAAATAAACAACTGAAAATGAAATTTCTTCAAAAAAAAGAATATGAAAAATTTTAAATAACGTAGTGCAATAATGCTTGCCAAAAAAATAAATGCTCATTTGCATTCTCACTATCATTGTGTAAAACAGTCTTTTACCCCACATTGTTACAAACACTGAGCATTGTCATTTCAAAAGAAACACAATAAATTTCAAAAAGATGGTACCACATTTGCTCTAGTATAGATTTTGTATTATGTTGCTGACTATTTTTCTTTTATGAATTATATTTTTAACCGTTTCTTCTGGATAATTGATACTTTTTAACTCATTTAAAAGATAATAACATCCCCAGATTAACTTTTAAATCATCTTTAACATATTTAAATGGTCAACTCTATAAATTTATGATTGTTTCTAGCTTTAGTTTTTCTTCTTGAAATGATATACATTTCTATCTACTTTGATTTTTTTTCCTAAATTTTGTTTTCTTGGAAAGACTAAATTCTACTCTTTTTCCTCTGAGAGTTCTTTCCCAGTGTTGTACTTCTTTATTCATGCCAGAAGTCTCCCTTTCCACCCAACTACCTATCCAGTAAATGTGCCCTTCTCCAAGAAATATGCAACTCAAGCTCCAGAGGAGCTGACATATAGAGTATTTCTCTTCTTGCCAGTAGACATCTTCTTTTTTAATCCAATGGACATGAATTTTAAAAAAATCTCAGGATAGTATACCAAAACATGAGCTTTTCTTCTATTTTGTTTCTCCTGTATATGTTCCTTAATTTGAGGACAGTTTCATTTTTCAGTGGCAATTTTCTGATGAACCTTGTTGTTTATGGTCAAAGAAATAAATAAAATTTAGAATTTTAATAGGGAAAACAAGAGAATATGAGGTCATTCCTAGAGGAAGAATAAAATAGAAACTTGGTGTAAATTGTGTAGAAAGAGACATTCAGTTCCCATACCACGACTTTGCTCCAGCAACATTGCCCTGCTCAGTTCTCCAGAGCAAGTCCTTCCCTTCACAAACCACGACCTTCTTGGTTTCATTTTCCCTTTCTTTCTCATTATCTGTCCTTACATCACTTTATTCTAGAAGCCCAGCCCCTGGTTGAGTTCAGTCATCCATCCTTGGGGTTTTCATGGTGCCAGGGCTCTTCCCTACCTGCCACTTACCTTGTTCTCATCTTTTCCAAGTCCGCTGCTCTAATGTCCCTATCACTATTTAAGCTTCTGAAGAGAGTAGTGTCTAACTGGCATTGACTTCCTCTTTAACCAGTACAGCATCCAGATGATAATCACATTCCACGCCTAGGATCTTTTCTTCACATGACAATGACAATGTTTCAGGAATGGCCTCTCTATGACTTGGTGGTGAAATCAGAAGGATGCTTTGCAGGGCCCAAATTACTAAGAATGCATCTGGATATAATAGCATATTATCTTTGGATAACAGTTATTTATGGAAAGAGTTTCCACTCTTTCTCCATCTTCTCTCCTCATTATTCCTGGACCTTGACATTGGTGTCATGAGTAAGACAATTGAAGGACCAGTCTTTGTCCTTTCAGTGTTCATACTCCATCACTGGATGGCTCATTTATGTCATTTTATCTAGCTTCTAGTCCACAGTTCATTATCCAAACAATAATCTAGGTGTTGCTGTGAAGATATTTTATAGATATGGTTAAAAATAATTATAAACACCCAGTTTATGTTAAATAAAGGCAATAATCCTTGCTAGTCTGAGTGACCTTGATCCATCAGGTGTAACGCCTTATTTGCAGAAATGAAGCTTCCCTGCGGAAGAAGTTTCCTTGCAGCTTCATCTTTTGGCCCAAAGTTTCTATCCTGTCCTTACTGATTATCTGCCCTATGCAGTTTGAACTTTCCTAGCCCACCTTCACCATCATGCCAACTAATTCCTTGCAATCTCTCTTCATCTCCTTCTCTATCCATGTGTACTCTATAAACAACAGAATTTTTTTTTTTTTTTTTTTTTTTTTTTACTGTTCTGGAGGCTGGGATGTCTAAGATCAAAGTACCAACAGACTTGGTGTCAGGGGGACCTTCTTCCTTGTTCATAAATGACTGTCCTCTCTTTGGGTCCTCACATGGTGAGAGACCAGGGAGTTCTATGAAGTCTCTTTTATAAGGGCACCAATTCCATTCATGTCTCAGCCCTCATGATCTTATGACTTTCAGTGGCTCCACTTCTGAATACCATCACATTAGTGACTTAGTTTTAAAATGCGAATTTGGGGGATCATTCATATCCAAACCACAGCTAGATTTATTTATTTATCTATCTATCTACCTGTCGCCTATCATTTTAATTTTATAGGTCTATATACCATCTATTCTTCCATGTTTGTTCATCTAGCTAGCTAGGGAGAGAGACACATAGGTAGATAGCTACTCTTACTATTGGTTGTTTTTCTCTGGTAGAAACTTGAGTTATAATAATCACTGCATCTTGACAGGAAATGGAGCTTACAATTCACAAATGACAATAAACCTGTGTACTGTCTATTTTCATGTACTCAGTAGATTTGATCTCCACCATTCTCTACAGATTTGATCTTGAGTGTGAGTATTGATGATTGCATCAATGACGTGCATTGTCTTATGGATTGAGGGGGGATTCCATTAACCATAGGTTATGACATCAGAACAGAGGGTGGGAAGGGAGTGAAGTTGGGGTGATTACTTCTCCAGCTCCTTTACCAATAAGCCACAGGTTGGCATTCTTCTACCCAAGGCCACAACTCCCATAATGAAGCCATCTTCTACTGTTCCACATCTACCTGTGTCTACAAGTTAAAGAATCTCCCTGATATTCCTAGTACAGGAGTGATGCAGTAGCCCAAACCAAGTTTCTTAAACCCTGCCCACCCCTCTCTAATAGATTTTCAATATGGTATCTTCAATTATCAGATTTGAGTAGTCCATGATTTCCTGCCTGGTCTCAGACTGACACGTCACAGATGCAGAGAAATTCTGTACATTATCCCAGTCCCCCAGGCTCTGCTTAAATTGTTTCATGGGAGAAGTATTAAGCACAGATGAGATGAGAATGTTGGGAAGCACGAGCCAGAGAGAAAACTGAAAGAACATGCAGAACTTCTATCACCATGAGGAACTGCTGTTGGCAACAGAGAAGAAGGTACCAAAAAAAAAAACTTGTTTTTTTTTAATGCTTCTGTGAACTCTATTCTAACAAGGCAAGTGGAAAACACAATAAGTAACTAAATGAGGAATAATCTCTTGAAAGAGTTAGGACCACTGCTAAAATAAACACACCACATAGCTCCTTATTTGTGAAATGCCTTAACTTTGTGACTTGCATTTTTCATCCAAGAATTTCAAAGCAGTTTTCGACATAAATGACAAAGTTAGAAGAATCTGAGCCTCCAGACCCTAAACCTTCTCTTTATGAGTCTACAGACACTGTCTTTTACTTTAAGTGGATTTTTAAATCATTTTTCTAATGTTTGTTACGAAAAATATCATAGTCGTCAGTTTCATTCATAATCATTTGTCATTTTAAATACCATGAATAAAAATTACCAAGTTTCTCAATTACTTAGTAAAATTGCATCTAGTTTACTATGTACTCTTGCCAGCAACGAAAATAAGGAAAAGCAGTTAATATATCATGAGGCATCCTAAGTGCTATGTTTCTAAATAAGCTAGCAATATTTTAAGAACTCAATTTAGTACAAAGATTTCTCAATGGAAAGATGAAATAATAAATAATGATGTAAGTTGTTATGCTAACAGTTTAGAGTTTTTGAAAGTGTTGCTTGAAATTCTTTTAATTATTCTCAATAAACCAAAAATGAAAGGTCAAGTAGGGCCATCCTAACAGTACATAAACAGCTTCATTAAAGATTTAAAAGCATCTAGTTTTCTTTAACAGTTTAAAAGTTTAAGGATCTTAAGAACCTCTAACCTTAAATAAAACTTTTTAATACCAAATTATATGACATTGTACAAGTCCTTGTTCCAGAATCTAGAATATAGAGGTCATCTCCTATTGTGCTACATTTTATATTGCTAATAAAGTGTTCAAAGTCATTTGGGGTTTTGACAAAAGATTAGATCTACACACATGTCTCTTTCATCATCTTTGTTGAAGTAAAGCTGACATATAAAACTGTACATATTTAAGAAGTATACTGTGATATTTGAGGCGGGTTTACACTGGCCTACCCTGTAAAATGATGACCACAATGAAGATAATTAACACATCTAACACCTCACATCATGGCTGTTGTTTTGGGGAGACCGCTTAAGATCTACTTGTGTAGCATTTTCAAATATGCCATTCATTATTATTAACCACGGACACTACAAAACATTTTCCTCCTGCAGAACTGAGACTTCACATCCTTGAACCAACATTCCCTCAATCCTCCCCGACATCTCAGGCCCTGAAAACTCCACCACTCAACTATTTTTTTCCATGATCTCCTTTCTTTTAGAGACCAAATATATGTTAGATTATGTTTTATTATGCTGACTTATTTCACTTAGCGTAATTCCCTCTAGGTTCATTCATGTTCATTCGTATTCATTCATTCATGTTCATTCAAGTTTCTTCCTTTTTTAAGAATAAATATGGTGTGTGTGTGTGTGTGGGGGGGGGTTCTCAATTCATTCATCTGTTAATGGACACTTAGAGTGATCCCATATCTTGGCTATTGTGAATCATATTGTGATGAGCATAGGAGCACAGACATCTCTTCGACATCCTACATTCATTTATTTTGGAGATAGATATACACCCCCCTGAAAAAAAAATGCTGGATCAAGAAGTAGTTCTAATTTTAATTTTTTGAGGAACCTCCATCCTGTTTTCCAGATTGGTTACTGATTTACATTTTCACCAATGTATCCCAGAGTACATGCTTCTCCACATCTTCAACCACACTTATCTTTTATCTTTTTGATAATACCCATTGTAATAAGTGTGAGATTATAAAAAAAAAAAGTCAGTGAGAAAGATAAGTTCTGGATATATTTCTGAACACTCATTATGTGCCAGAAATTTTGCTGGTCTTGTAAAAGATATGGTCTCTATTCATAGCCCAGCACACATGGAGACCTGCCAGTAAACTCTTTCAAGTCAAGGGGGTGACTGCTGGACCACATGGGGAGCACCATGTACAATCTCAGATCTGTGCCCACCTTAAAGAAGCAGGAAAGAATTTATGGAAGAAAAAGACGTATGACAAAGACTTAAAGAGTGACCATGAATTTGCCAAGAAAATGAGCAGAGAAAGGTGTTTGAGTAGGTTTTATCTGCTTTTATTGTTTTAACTTATCTCTGAAAAGTTTATCTGATGCCCTAATTTATCTCCTACATTAACATTCTTATATCAAATTGATAAAAAAGTATCCCCTTTTGGTTGTCCCATTACAACCTGGAAGTTATATCTACTCTCACCTCTATTCAACCCTTCTACAACCTGTTCCTTTTCATGTGCTTCTTGTATCTGTTAATGATGTCATCTTCTGCTCCATGGGTCAAGCAACTCTTAGGTGTTAGTTTAGAATCTCCATTTTCTTTCATATCTCATATTTTAAAAATCACTAAATTTAGCTATTTCTAATTCTGTTATTTCTCTTGAGTCATTTGGTTTTATTCCATATACCTATGTTTTGGCTCAATTCTTCTCATATATTCCCTTAAAATACTATAACAATATCTTCATTGACTATTCGGGCACCATTGGGTTCCTTCAATATTATTCTCCCAAATTCTACCAGAGTTAACCATCTTAGTCAGTTTGGAAGACAGTAACAAAATCCTGTTAGTGCATGACATATCAACAGAATTTATTCCTTCCTATTGTGGAGGCTCTAAGTCTGAGACCAGGGCAGCAGGATGGTTGAGTTCTGAAAAGGGCTCTCTTCTGGGCTGCAGAATGTCAATCTCTCCTTTTATCTTCACATGGCAGACAAAGAGAGCCCTATGACAACAATTAGTCTCTTCTTATAAGGCTGCTAGGGCCAATCAGGAGATCTCCACCCTCATGACCTATATATTTCCCTAAAATCCCACTTCTGGATACTATAACACTGGGGATGCAATTCTAGTGTTAGAATGTTAGGGGGGGGGGGGCATATTGAGTTCATCATGGTATCTTTCTGAAAAAAATAAATTTCATGAAATCCATTCCATGTTTGAAGTTTTTGATGGATTCTCTTTGTTGCTGGAAGTACAACATAAAAATAACCTACGTGACGTGGATTCTCCTACCTTTCCAGCCTCATTTCCATCTCTATACCTCACTATACACACTCAGCTCCAGCCACCACACCTTCTCCAGGCTTGTCTTCACAGATGCTCTACATATGTTTGACCTGCCTTCAAATCTTTCCCTATCCTTTTAAACTGCTCTCCATTTGACCATTAAAACTATTCAGGTGCATTTTTCCTAGGGAGACTCTCCAAACCATATCCACAATTCACATTCTGCTCTCATTTAGATCTTCCCTCCACACTTCCCCAACAACTTATGGTTGCCATATATCATTCTGCGTGTTTACAAATCTGTCTCCAGACTTGGAGCTCTAATGACCATCTGGAAGATTTCAGTGCACATGTATTGTCTGTATAAACTTGTTGAATATAATTCTTTACAATTCGCAAAATCTAATTATTACATTAAAACTAGTTTTGTTTTCTCAAAGAATTTAAACATGAAATCAGTTTTGGAAATTTTCATTTAAGGGCAGACAGTTTATTTATTTATTCAAGCATGTGTGTATATATGTGTGTGTGTGCGTGCGTGGTACCAGAATTGAACCCAGGGGCGCTTTACAACTGAGGCATCCCCCAACTTTTTTCTTTTAATATTTTATTTAGAGACAGTCTCTCGCTGAGTTGCTAAGGCTGTCTGTGAACTTGCAATCCTCCTACCTCAGCCTTCCAAGCCTCTGGTATTAGAGACATGCACCAACAAGAAGGCTGGGAAGCCAGATTTTTGTTCAACAGAGGTAACCAAATATTCCTTAAAAGTCTTCTTTGGCTTAGGGCCTACTTTTTCTTCTATTAGATGCAGAGTCTCTGGTTTAATTCCTAGGTCCTTGATCCACTTTGGGTTGAGTTTTGTGTGTGGTGATAGATAGGGGTTTAATTTCATTTTGTTGCATATGGATTTCCAGTTTTCCCAGCACCGTTTGTTGAAGATGCTATATTTTCTCCAATGCATGTTTTTGGCACCTTTGTCTAACTATTACCCCTCACACATCAGGTAGAGCACTAATCTCTAGAATATATAAAGAACTCAAAAAGCTAAGCACCAAAAAAACAAATAACTCATTCAACAAATGGTCCAAGGACCTGAACAGACACTTCTCAGAAGAGGATATACAATCAATCAACAAATATATGAAAAAATGTTCATCATCTCTAGCAATTAGAGAAATGCAAAACTAAACTACTATAAGATATCATCTCACTCCAGTCAGAATGGTAGCTATTATGAAGACAAACAACAATAAGTGTTGGCAAGAAAGTGGAGAAAAAGTTACACTCATACACTGCTGTATGGGACTGCAAATGGGTGTAGCCAATATAGAAAGCAGTATGGAGATTCCTTGGAAATCTTGGAATGGAGCCACCATTTGACCCAGCTATCCCTCTCCTCAGTCTATAACCAAAAGACTTTAAAATAGTATACTACAGGGACACAGCCACATCAGTGTTTATAGCAGCACAATTCACAATAGCTAAACTGTGGAACCAACCAAGATGCCCTTCAGTGGATGAATGGATAAAAAAAAAATGTGGCATATATACACAACGGAATATTAGCAATAAAAGAGAATGAAATCATGACATTTGCAGATAAATGGATGGCACTGGAGAAGATAATGCTAAATGAAGTTAGCCAATCCCCCTCAAAAAAATCCAAAAAACAAATGCCGAATGTTTTCTCTGATATAAGGAGGCTGACTCATAGTGGGGTGGAGGGGAGCATGGAAAGAATAGATGAATCCTAGATAGGGCAGAAGGGTTGGAGGAAAAGGTAGGGGACAGGGGATTAGCAAGGATGGTGGAAAGTGATAGACATCATTATCCAAAGTACATGTATGAAGACATGAATTGGTGTCAACATACTTTATATACAAACAGAGATATGAAAAACTGTGCTGTATGTGTGTAATAAGAATTGTAATGTATTCTGTTGTCATTTATTTTTTTAAAAATCAATAACCCCCCCAAATTTTCTTTTGTCCAACTTATATTGAACAAATAACAATACATCTCAAAATCAAATGTTAAATTAAACAAAAACAAATTGCAAAAAATAATTTGCAATTATTCTGTGAATATGTATTAAATATTTATATTTCAGTTAGTGCAATGGGACTAAAATTGCAAGCTAATAATTCTTCCACACCAAAGTCTATAAGTTTATATCAGTTCATATTATTATGTTTAAGGCTGAGAAACAAATTGCCTGAGTGTGAATTAGGATGATTTCACTTCCTAGTTGAATAAAACTGTACCTCGGTTTTATTATCATCTGAAAAGTCACAGAGGAAGAACATAAATAATTAATTTAGGGTAAGAGAATAATATATCATGGCTTATTAGAGATTTCAAAATACATTTTTTCTCTCATTCAAAACAGCTTTATGAAGTTGACATTAATATGCTTTTAAAACATAGTTACCTTAAATATAATGTTACACATAAAGTTCTCAAAACACTGACAAGCATGTCATCATATGTTTTAATAAACATTGATCATCATTAATATTATTATCTGATGAGGAATTTTCATTGGATGCTACCCCTTTGGAACACAAAATGCATGAAAATCCACAATTCAGCACTTTTCCTCTATCTATACAACTGGAAAGGAATCCGAATTGAGTTCCCAGTGAGGCACAAACTCTTCCACTTGGACAAAGAATAAGCAGAATAATACGTTTTGCAGGTGTACAAAATGAGGAAGTGGGTGAAGAAATGAGTGAGCCACTGAGAACAGTCATCACGTCGCTCTGTGAGCAAACACTGGCCGTGTGCTGATTCCTCTGACAGAAAACTCAAACTACAGATGATTTGGTTAAAAACTAGACACCTGTCTAGAATCAGAATATCTCTAGGGAAAGAAAGTGAATTAGTAGTTGCCTGGGGCAGAAGAAAGGGGCAGGCAGCCAGGATAACAGGGAGTGACTGCTAATGGGGACAGAATTCTTTTAGGGGTCAGAAAAAAGTTCTAAAATTAGGTTATAGCGATGGTGGCACAACTCTGAATATATTAAAAACCACTGAGTTACACGCATTAAATAGTGGCCCTCATGATATGTGAATTACACATGCCAATAACGCTATTTTTTTAGAAGAAAGGAAGAAAAATTTGGACATATAGCGCGCATGCTTTTTTGAATGAGTGATCTAATCAATTCGAGAAAACAATTGAAGTCGAAACATATCATGCTATTTTCCAGATATAAACAGACTGCTCTTAAAACTGTTTTTTACATTTTGCCTTCTGGCTCTTTGAAGGCCACTTTAAAAATACTTAACACTTTATGCTTATTTTTAGGAACAGCATTTTGATATGCCAATTATACTTGACTGCCATCTAGTGGCAGAAAAGGTGACGGCTCTATTTTAAATACCTGTAACCATGTGAGAATAGGCATCTCAAATCATATGACTGCATTACAGATTTTAAAACCCTTCAGCGTCTCCATAGGCTGAAGTGGGGAAAATCACAAGTTCAAATCCAGCCTCAGCAACTTAGTGAGGCTTTAAGCAACTTAGCAAGACCCTCTCTCAAAATAATAATAATAATAATAATAATAATAAGAAGAAGAAGAAGAAGAAGAAGAAGAAGAAGAATAATAATAATAATGCAGGGATGTGGCTCAGTGGTTAAGCACCCCTGGGTTTAATCCCTGGAACCACCACCTCCAAAAACCCTTCATGTAGTCTACCTCATTCAGCTTTTGCAATTGTGCTAAGAGCCTCATATTGTAATTAAACAGACAGTGGATAATAATACATGTATAGTATCTATTGATTTTTTTCTATCCCCAAGTGTCTACCTGCCTCTTTTATCCCCTTTAGGGGTATGATAATCACAGAATGCTTCCTTTCTCAGCAGATGAGTCAGTTCACCCCTACTGGCTTGGTCCTTATGCCTCCTATGAACAGCAGGAACAGTGGTCTGTGGAATGGGTATGCCACTCAAGCTACTGTTCTGGTCAGAGGCCATCAGAGAATGTGAAATAGAAATAACTAAAAGATGGACCTTTCCCCTTTTGCTCTTCAGCTGGAAGCACATCAGTCCAGAAGTGCCTGTGATCATGTGTCATGTTATATGGTAAAATTAGTGTTAGACATAAAGCCACTGCACAGAGAAAATCACAGAAAAAGGCAGAATACAGACACACACAAGATGCAGTTTAAATCTTATAGTCACCCCTAAGATGAACTCTCAACTTAATTTTTTTCATACTGCTTATCTGGGCCAATACATTAATTTCTTTTCCTTATAGTTCAACAACAGGGGTTTCCATGCCTCACATTAGACAGTTCCTTCAAATATAGTGAGGAAAGGAATCACTGTCTTGTCTGACCAGACACATTAACAAGTGAGGTTTGTGATGGGCACCTGCAGATAACTTTTCTGATGACAGATTTTGTACTGTTCATGCTAAACCTCAGGCTCTTAGGAGTATAGAAAGACCTTTAAGAAGTTATTATTTAGCTTATAATTTAGCTTTCTAACATAAATTCCAGTAGTGTAATATGAAGAAGTGGCCTCTGCTGCAAAACTTCATTTTTATCTTGGCATCAATTTTATTTTATCTTGGAATCAGCAGATACTCTTAATAAGATGGCATGATTTGTTTTTAATTCTCAAACACCAATTTAAAGTTTTCTGTGCAAGCTGTATGCATATGAAGCCATTCCTTTTGACTCAAAGGAGGCTTGTTTATCCAAGGGAGGGTAATGCTTGCAGATCTGTGCTGCCTACTCCCAGAAGGGAAGTTTTCAAATCCCACCAGTGGACCTGAATCCAGCCAGGGTAGCTCTGCACCCTCATTCCAAGAAGCTTAGCTAAATTGAATAATCATTCTGGATAAAAGTGCCATAAGTATTTGTCTACATTTTGGTTATTAAAGTCCCCAAATAATAGGCACATTAAATGTAGACTGTGCAGTATTTTAACATTTCTCAAATTAAACTTTCCATGCAGCCTTCAACTGTGACACTCACTGCAGCGTTCTTACTGAAATAGAGATTGGGGTATAGAGAGAGATTGAGTCTCAAAGAAAACATAAAACTGTTGGAATAAAGAAAATGCCTATGAACCATTACAAGCCCTCAGCAGTCCAGACTGTGTCCCTTGGCCTGTGACCTTGCCTATACAAAATAACAAGAGAAATTGCAAGTGCTAAAAATTAAAAGAATTAATAAAATAAAATAAAATTGCTCTATTCCACCCTTACTTCACCTCCAGTCCAGCCCCTAACTATTGCCCTCTATAAATATGGAAGCCCCAAATGGAGGAGGAGTCTCTCACTCTTGAGATGGCCCACTTTTTCTCTTGGGTGTGTATTTTTTGCATTACATACAAATAAGTCTCTCTCTTGGGATTGGCCTCACTGTCCCTTGAATATATATCTACTTTCCTAAATAAATGTGTATATCTCTAACTGGCCCATGATTAAATATTTTCCATCTTGTATGCCAAGGATCCCAGTGGACCTGAGTTCTGTCCCCCCCTCACTCCTGAACTCCTCAGACCCTTCTTCAAAGACATCTCTTCTCCTGTGACATTACTACATGTCAAAGCCATTGGAGAACAATCCAACAAGCACCGATAGTAGATTTTGAAGTTAAAGTTCAAGGTCAGCAGTGTTGTTTATATCATCATTTAGAACATGACATGATACCATGTTGACATGTTAATTTTCATGAAAAGCTCCCATAAGGAATTTTGGAAGCTGTCACCTTTGAATTACAAATGTTTTCTGCAGTTGTGGATATCACAATGTTGTGGGCAATGATCAAACAGACTCCATTTTACCCTGAGACTTCATGTCATGTAAGAAATGCTTCTCCGATGAGAAAACTCTGCCTCTGCCATCCTGATCCTGCTTAGCATGCCCTGCTTATAAACGCAAATGTTTCTGTTCTTCTCAGACAATGTAAAATCGTTCTCTTTTCGGTTCCCATTTTTCTTGGACAGTGTACCCTGTAAGAAAATGATTGCCTAGACTTTAGTAACCATTCTCCAACTTGTACTCAACCAGGGTCATTTTGACCCACTTCCTCTTCTGCTTATGATTTTAGAATGTTTTTTATGTTTTTTTTTTTTTTGTTGTTTGTTTGTGGTTTTGAACTATAGTCAAAGCCACTTATGATTAATGTGGTTTTTGAACTATAAAGATGTGCTCTAAGCCTTGGAGGGGGTCAAAGGGCGTAGACTTGCAGCCTGCCCCTTGGCCTGCCAGCTGGTGAATCCGGACCACCAGCTGGTGAATAAAGATGGTTCTGTCTCCTGCTTTTATTGTCTCAGTGATTTATTACAGTCTTGCCATAACGACCTGAGCAATGTGAAGAGTCAAGGGCCAGCTAGTGAAAAGAATGAGGCAGAGTCTTCTTTGAGGTCATATTCCAATTATACTAAATAAATCCTGAATACCTTGAATTTGAACATTGTAGTTAAATGTGTTGATGAATTTCACTTGTCTTAAATATGACATGGTGATATTAATAATTAACCTAAAAGTCTGTCTTTATGTCATTAACACATTGCCTCAACTGGGGAAACTCTGAAGTTTTGAATTGTGGAAATATAGATCTTCCAACAGCATTCTTCCTTTTTGAGTTGTTTTGGCCACTCTGCTTCTTTTGAATTTTTATATAAATTGTAACCAGCTTGTTGAGAAAGGATTTCAGTGCAGATGATGTTAAATCTGTAGACCAACTTGGGGAACACTACCCTCTTAATGCAAAGTTAATTATGTTAAATTAATAATAGGTTGTTGAACATTAATGTTAATTGGTCCTCTAAATAAATCACTTGAGAATTATCTCTTTGAGCAAAATAAAAGGCTGTGGAAGGATGAAGCATCCTGAGAGGGTTCTGGGAGTGGGAAGAGAGAGATAACAGATAAGAACACCCTATAACTCTGAAAGAATATAGAGAAGGGAAAATGGATGACAGCCCTATCAATGGAACACACAAAAATTCTCACAACTTCCCTTCTCTCGGACATTGCCTGCTACTCCAACTTTCTCTCCCTCTTCTCACCTGAGCACCATTGAGGAAAGCATGACTGTTGAGTTGCTCAGTCCAGGAGCTGCAGAGTCAGCAGCCGGTGCTCCTTCAAGGGGCTTAACTGAGGAATTTCTACAAACTAAAAACAGAACAAATCTTGAGACTAAAGTGCCTTTCAAGCAATAATAAAGATATTTTTTTTAAATTTAAAGATCCTTACCGAATATAGATTGCTCAAGTAGGAAAAAAAATAAGAATGGTTAGCCTCAAATTTATTAATTAAAAATCTACTTGCTGTCCAAAAGGGTTTTTTTAATTATAAAGAAAACAGTTATTAGCAGTAGACTTATTTCACCTTAAATTATTACTTTTTATTACATAAAAAACAAAGGTATCATAGAGAGTAGAAGGACTCAAAATTTTATCAACAATTTTTTTTGAAAAAAATATAAAAAAATATATAGTGTAGCAAAAAGAAACTCAAGTGTAAGAGAGAAAAAGAACTAGGATTTAAGAAACAAGTCAATAAATAGTCAAACTAATTATGCAATCTTAAAATGTCTTTGCATTGTGTGTGAAGATCAGTAATTATTCAAATAGGATTACTTTCTGTTGCAAAAATGAAGTGTTTATAACTTCGTATGTATAACCAAAGTGGGATTAAGGGAAGCTGGGGTGGAATAATATTCAAATATCTGGGTTTGTCCTAAGTAGAGAGTTATGTGTACTCATTACATTACTATGATGTTTGAAAATAATAAGATGTGATCAGTTAAACAATAATTATAACCATTACATGAATAAAAACATGATTTTGTGTATTCAACCACTACAGAAAAATAAAGAAGCAAAATCTTTTATGGTTTTACCTGACAATTATAGATCTTTACTATGTTCCGAACATTGCTCATTCCATACTTACCTACAAAATATTTACTATTAGTATCCTATTCCATATAGGAAGGCCTATAATTCATAACAAATTAAAAAAAATAAAAAATTTAAAATGAATAAATATAAATATATAAGTATTCAGAAGATTTGGGAATGGTTCAACTCTTACTTCAAGGGAAAAAAAGATTTTTGCCAGGTGTGGTGGCTCACACCTGTAATCCCAGAGGCTCAGGAGGCCGATGTAGAAGGATCTCAAGTTCAAAGCCAGCCCTAGCAACTTAGTGAGACCCTGTCTCAAAATACAAAAATAAAAAGGGCTGGAATTTAGTTCAGAGGTTAAGTGCTTTGGGTTCAATTCCTGGTACCAAGAAGAAAGAAGAAAAAAATAAAAGTCATTCAAATAAATAGCAATATAGTATTCATACAAAGAAATAGTTAAGTAATGATGCTGTAATACTGAACTTGATCAAGGAACAAAACATAAAATGCAGAAGAAAACTAAAAGAGAGCCATTGATAACATGAAAATCTGAGGACACAGAATTAAAGGTAAAATATTTTACGCAAAATAAAAATGGCTAACATCTTGGTTAACCAAAATGTTACAATCCTTAGGTGAAAATACATAAGCATAAAAGCATCATTGACTATATTATCTCTGTATGGGAATAACCAAAAATGAAGCCAACACAGACAGTAATAAAATAAATATGCATCAATAAAACATATGCAAAGGGGAATGACAGGTGTCATAAGGCCTGTCTTCCCACATCTGTCTTACCTAAACCCTGATTTTCCCAATTTTGGGTTTTTTTTTTTTTCAATATTTGAGCTAATAAATAACACTCATTCACAAAGTTAATTTTTTTTTTCTAATTTTCATTATCTGCAATAATAGATTGCTTCAATCAGTTTGAGTTGGGTGGTTATAAACCCAAAGTCAGGCAATCAGAATCAAAGAATCTCAATGCCAGGGTTGACATTATTCTTCCCTTGAAGCAGCAACTTTGTTCTGTGGTTTGCTGGTAGAATGTGATTGATGTAAGCCTGTTGAGAATGAAATCATCTTGAAATCATATAAATCATGGCAGCCTTGGAGGAAATAGATTCATGGGAAGAAGACACAATAAATTCTGCTGATTATGAATGATTTTTTGATCCATTATGAATTAAATCACACTCTTCATTTATGTGAGTCAGAATTTTTTTAAAGTTATATTGAAATGAGTTCCATCCCTTGACATATAAAAAAAAGATTGATAAATATATATATATGCAGTTCTAAGGAGATGGGAAGGTACTGTGGTGGCATGCAATCTGTACTGCTGAGTCACTCTTGAGTCACATCATTTTGGGGGGTATTTAGGAAGAGCACCACCTTTTACTCTCAAAGAAAGGTTTCCTTTGGATAATAATTTATACGAATAAACAAGGGAGATGCAAATTCTTGACATGGTCTCGAGCTAAAAACAAACATGCCTGATTGGTTGAAAACATAAATGCTATCATATTTCCAATAAAAAATACTATCAAAAATTCTATTATGTCTGGGGCTACATGAAAAGTCTTTAAGTAGGATTGCCTGGCCTACCAAATAAAAATACAGAGTGCCTCATTAAATTTAAATAACATATAAATAGTGAAAAAAGTAGGAAAACTTTGTCTGAAATTCTGATTTGATTGTGTTCAGTATTTACCCAGGAAACTCATCTATACTTCTTCCTTATTGCCTCTGGGATACACTATCCAGTAACAGATGCAACCCTCTCTCTTCAATCCTTTAGGGACAATCTGGACACTGGTCCTCTAGGGTCTTTCAGGGAAAGCAGCCATCCTTTGAACTCATCAACATCTCTGCCATAAGAAACTCAGATCATGACTTCAGAGCATAAGATGCCACCAGTTAGGGGAAGTGGCTACAAAAGTGCAGACCCATTAGACGCCCACAGAGCAATGGAGACACCCATTGTAACAGTGGTTCACTTTATGCTTTCTTGTTCTTGCTGCTTTGCCACTGTGATTTACTTTTAAAACAGACATAGTTCTTTCTCTTCCTCTCTCCCTTCACCTCCCTAATATGGGGACCACGGAGTATTTCCTTTCCTCCCCATCCTAGGCAGGGTTATCTGTCCCAGAGCACATACAACCACAGGAAGGAAGTTATTTTATTCAGCTTCAGGGTGGCACCAGAAGATCTAAGAAATCTCCCAAATTAATAAGTGAATTGGGACCCCCCACCACCACCAAATCAGGGCACACCTGAAATGTAGTTCAAATCACAATCACAGCCTCTGGGACAGAAATTCCCTGTGTTTCTCCTTTGTTAGCAAAGCAATATATATATTTTTTTCTTTTTCTCAAAAACATGTCCTCATTATTGGATGGGTCTGGGAGGTGAGGGCTGAACTTTCTGTAAGACCATTAGAGACCCATAGAGGAATGGAGAGACCCATTAGAGTCTTGCAGAGGAATGGGTGTGTTGCTCTTGTCTTCCAAAGATGCTTAATTCAATTTACATAGCAACTTATGAAGTACATCCTATTAATAATACCTTGTTATTTTTAGGATTCACCTTTCTCCTAGTCCACTTGGTCTAAAAGAACAGGAATCATCTAACACATCATTCCAACTTGGGGATTGGGGGATGTGTACACATGATCCAGATTGGTTCACATTGAAAACAAATTTTCTAAATTATTTTTAAAATAAGCAAATAGCCCTAAGGCTGGCCAGAATCTAAGAATGATCTAAACATGGCATACACTAGTATGGCAGTATGTAAAAAAGTGGATGTGTAACCGATGTGATCCTGCAATCTATATACGGGGTAAAAATGGGAGTTCATAATCCGCTTGAATCAAATGTATGAAATATGATATGTCAAGAGCTTTGTAATGTTTTGAACAACTAATAATAAAAAATTAAAAATTAAAAAAATAATAATAATTTTGCTTAAGTAACTTATTACATAGTAATGCAAATACTACCTATTAATTATAGCAAATAAAATATTTGTTTTATATATGCAGCTAATGTTTGTGGGTCATTTTTTGAAAAAAATATGGCCCAATATTATGCTGTATTTAAAATATTTAACAAAATTGTATTTAATAAGTTAAATTATTTGTATAATATTCAGTGAATATAAATTTAAACTACAATTATGTTTTCAGAATACCCTAACTACAAATTTGATGCAAACTTATACTTTACAAGCAGAAAACAAAGTACCAATTACGTATGAGAGTATTGGGATTGTAAACATTTAGTTTTTTAATCTTTATTTTCATTACATAGTATATTTTTTAAAATCTGAATAATTACATATTTTATTGACAAAAGAATGGTCATGGATTCATGATATACAAAACAGAAATAAAATGTATCAGATTGGTGTGTTTCTTTGAAAGTTAAATCCATCATATAAATAAAGATATAATAAATTTATTTCTTGAAAAAAATAAAATAAATAAATAAATAAACATGGCATGATTGGTTATGCGAAAGCCACTGGGAAGCACATTGCCTACTGACTTTACAAAGACTGTCTGCTAAGGTAAGCAAGAAGAGACACTATGACCGAAAGATGGAAAGATGAAGCTCAGCATGGTGTGGGATGTGAGAGCCCTCTGTTCCCCAAGCAAATTCTAATCCTGGACTCCCCAGTTATTTGTACTGGATACCCAAAGCATAGCTTGCATGAACAATAATAGTAAGCCAAGATCCCGTAATGGTACAAAAAGAATGAAACAGATCCAGGGAAATCAAGTGAAAAGAAGGGAAAAATATTTCTATCACACTAAAACATGATACAAAGGAAACATAGAGTCAGAAAATCACCCTTAGTTAGTTCCAGATCCAAGACCAATGGATCCTAAAGATATTGTGTGAAAAAAAAATCATTAGAGAATAATCAAGTCTTATCATCTCAAAATATTACTTTGTAGAGTACTCATTTCTATCTACTAAGTACCATGCACTCAAAAACAAAATACAATCTTATACTGAAATCATGCGACAAACACCACTTTAACCCAGGGACCAAATTCAGCATCACCAATAGTAAAAGAAATTATCATCTGCCTCCCGATGTGATGATACCATAAATATGTAACATCACCCATTCAGTACTTTTGCAAGAATGAGTAGCCTGCATCTGATTCAAATGAGTCAAATAAGTATATAATGTAGCCCAGGGATTGTTCTAAATCCAAAGAGATTAATATGCTTAAACATCAAAATCAAGAAACTGGATTGAATCTTGATTTAAAATGTTGAAATATTTCTAATAGCTAGAAATCTGGAGTATTAAATGTATTATTAAATCAATATTAAAGTATTATTCATTTTCTTAAGTCTGATAATGCCATGTTGACAATGAAGAAGAATTCTTATTCTTAAGATCTAAGAGCTGCATTCTGCATGAAACATCTAAATATCCACAGCATGTTTTAAAATGTAGTTGAAAAAGCACACATGCTGGTCACAGTGACCACCTATAATCCAGCTGAGCTAAGCAACTCAGTGAGACCCTGTCTCTAAATAAAATACAAAATAGGGCTGGGGAAGTGGCTCAGTGGTCGAGTGCTCCTGAGTTCAATCTCTAGTATGCAGAAAAACAAAATAAAGCACCCATATGCATGATTACATACAACAAAAGTGTATATGTGTGTGCAGAGGGGATATAGAGAATACAAACGCAGCAAGTCGTAAGCAAATTACAGGTAACTGAAGGGTGTGTGGATATTTATTGTTCTTTATGTGGTTAAAATTATTTTTAAAAATTTAGTTTAAGTGAGAAAAAAAGTCTTAACTTCCATGGAAAATAACAGAAGACCAATAAATAGAAATAGAACATTTTCAGTGCTACAGAATCATCTGGAAACAAGAAAGGAACAAGACTAGCTCTGGATTTGGCTATACTGAGCCCAAGACAGAAGCAGATCAGGTAGGAAAGGGAATAGTAGAGAAGGTTTTATCAGTGTCCCCAACCACTTCCAAGGTCATCTGAATTAGGATTTAGACACTACAGGGCCCTGATTCTTTTCAAAAAGATTTCAGAGTATTTTTCTTAGTTTACATTTTGTAGCCATGCAGATGAAGATCCAATCCAAACTCTGGCATAATATTGCAACTGTAGTTCTTCTGGAAAGGGGGTTAGGTGTAGACTCTCCACACCTTGTGCCAGGTCCTGTCCTCAGCTGGGATTCATCCCTGAGAGGCTTCAGCTTCTTCCTCTGCACATGCCTAATTCAGAACTTGATAGAGTGCTCTTGAGGGTTGGTTGATGAATGCACCAGCATGTATTTCTCCCTTTATCTTTATTTTCATCTGTCTTTCAAAACACTTAATAGTAAACACACAGCTTTACAATTCAATTCTTCATCCATATTTTCTTATAAAATATGCTTATCTGTTCTGACATCTCTTTCCACACTTAACCATTTTTCTGGTAGCAAGTATGAAGAATTTCCTCTGAACTGAATGATTGGTTGGTTATTGTTCAAGACAAGTTTTCACCAAAATCTATGACAGTCTCATCAATGAATTTGCAAGTTATGTATTTCTCATTAACTTTAAGAATCAGCTTTTGAACTCAACTTTTTTTTCTTAGAGGAACAATAATCTAATTGCCCATATTCAATATGTGTTAGTTCTTGAGAGTCCAATACCTGCCCACCTCCACTAAAATTCTAAACAAGCATGTAAAATAATTTGTCATTGATTTAGTCCTAAGCTTTTACTCTAGGGAAAGAAAAAGAAGAGGACTGGCTATGTAGTAATTTTGCAAATAATACAAGCCGTTGGGATTGTATAACAAGATGATAAGAAGAAGGAAGTAAAACCTGAGGTTTGATTATTATTGTTTTTTTATTTCTTGCTCATTAGAAAGAAGAAAGACTTTAAAAATAGTTTCCAATTATTTTCAAGGTTTATTGATGTTTTTCTATTTGCTAGAGAGAAAGATATCAAGAAAAATAATGAAACCACAGGTGGAAAATTATTTGGGCTTGAAAATTAATTTTGCAACATCACCTTTATAAACAGCAGAAAACTTCATGGTTTTCCCCTTTGCATTGCATACTGTGCTTATATAGTTCATGCAGAGCTTCAGAGTAGTCGTGTTGAAGCCAGATTTAAAGTTAGGTAGTCAGTGTAGTTAGATAAATCCGGGTCTAATATCGAGTGAAATCTAAAATGGAGACCATGCGGAGAATGACTCAGGGAAAACACAGGACAACTCATGGAAGTCCCGAAAAGGCCCTAGGCCAAAGTCCACCTCAAAGAAATGTTAATGAACAGCCCCCAGCAAAAAGGTGCTGACTCAGAAGTCCTTCCTGACCAGATTACTTCTTTGGCCCACCTGTGTCCCACCCCTCGGGCCTTCCAACCTACATTCCATCACCAAAACTATAAAAAGGGGAAACAACCGCACTTCCACGGATTCCACCTCTTGGGTCCCCTTCTTCCTCCGGGAGAAGTCTTTTCTGCTGTCCTTTAATAAACTTCTAATTTCTACTCTGACCTTGCCTCGGCGTGCTTCTTTGGTGTTATTCTTCAACATTGGGGAAGCAAGAACTCTGTCACCTGTCAACAGCGGTAACAAAGAGATACAGTACAAAAAGATATTTTGAGAGAAAGACAATATTTGCATAACTGCTATTATATTATGTTGTTAGAATTGTTCTATTTTATTAGTGTTATTCATCTCTTTTGTGCCTCATTTATAAAGGTAAACTTTTTCATGGATTTGGAAGCATAGTAAAAAGTGTAGTCTGTATAAGATTTAGTCCCATTCACAGTTCCAGGAATCCATGGAGGGTCCTGAAACTTATCTCTTGCAGATAACATTGGACTACAACTCCACATTTATTTACTTATGCACGAGTTGATAGATATTTGGATTGTATCTAGTTTGGGACTATTTTGAATAATGCTATCATAAACAATCACAATCTGAATAGATCTTTCCATTCCTTTTAGGTAGTTTCTCAGAAGTGGAATTGTTTAGTTGTATGGGAAGTTTAAGTTGAAGCTTTTAAAGAAATCATCAGACTATTTTTTATGGGATGCACCCCCAAAGCTCATACGTGAGACAATGCAAGATTTTCAGTTAAAAATGATTAGTTCATGAGAGGTGTAATCTAATCTGTGAATTAATCCCCTAATACAGATTAACTAGGCAGTAACTGTAGGCAGATTAGTATGGCTGGGGGAAGTAGGTCACTGGGGGTGTGCGTTTTGAGTTTATATCCTGTCCTTGGGGAACAGAGCTCTCTCTGCTTCCTGTTTTCCATGTCTGGAGCTGCTTTCCTCTTCCCTTTGGTTCTACCATGATGTTCTGGATCACCTTAGGCCAGAGCAATGGAGTTGATCAATCATGAACTGAACTCTGAAACCATCTGCCAAAAATAAACTTTTCCTCCTCTGTGTTGTTTTTGTCAGGTCTTGTGGTCACAGGGATGCAAAAGCTGACCAAAGCACTATTTATCCAAGTAGCTATATTGTTGTCCCAACTATGAAGGTTTCAGTTTCTCCATATCATTGCCAAGTTTTGTGGGTTTTTTTCCCCCTGTCTTCATATTGTAATAATCTTAATGTGTGTGATAATATCACACTATATTTTTAATTTTCATTTACCTAATAATTAATAATGTTAGTTTCCATATTTATGTCTTTGGAGAATTTTCCACTTAAGTTCTGTGCCCATTTTTTAACTGAGATATTTGTCTTATTATTGTGTACTTTATAAATTCCACATAAAAGTTCTTTATTAGATTTATCAGTTACAAGTCATCTCGTCCAGTCTGTGTTATTTTAATATTGTTATTAGTATCTCATTAGAAACAAAATCTTGAATTTTGATTAAGTCTAATTTATTAATTTTTCTTACCTAGCTCCTGCTTTGGTAGTGTATTCAAAATCCCTTGCATTCTCAATTAAGGCCTATCAGTCTCAAGGAGTACACATTGGTTCTTTGCAATGGAGTAAAATAATATGAATTTATATAAATAATACAAAGTATCTCTGTGATTTCACACAGAGTATTTCAAAGTATTTCACACAAAGTATTTCAAAGTATTGAAATTTTATAGGGGACGGGATAAAATGTTTTAAAATCATTTTAAGGGGGCAATAATGAAAACAAGAGTGAGAAACACTAACCTAATTTAATGTCACATGAATTTCTACTACAATTCTGTCTTAGCTCTTAAATTAAGATGTGAGAACCATTTCAAGTTCATTTTTGTGCATGCAATGAAGTCAGGGATTTGATTTTGTTTGTTTCACTAATTTGTATGTGGATATTCAAGTATTCCTGCTCTACTTCCTCAAAGACTGTATCCCTCCCCAATTGAACTGTCTTAGCATCTCTTTGAAGCCAGTTCACCATAAATGCAAAGGTCTATTGTTTGACTTTCCATTTGGTTCCATTGATCTCAATGTCCCTATTTTTTCATCAATACAATGTTATCTTTATTTCTGTAAGTTTTGAAGTCATATGATATTGTCTTTAACTATATTCTCCTTTTCAAAATTGAGTTGGATTCTTCTTCATCCTTTGTATATCCATATAAATTTTAGAATCGGTTTGTCAATCTCTATGCAAAGTCTGGGATTTAAGATTGCATTGAATTTATAAATCAATTTTGAAAGAATCAACATTGTCAAGTGTTGAGGAGTCCTATCAATAAACATGGAGCATTTATCCATTTACTTAAGTTTCCCTTAGTAGCCCTCAGTAATACTTAGCAGTTTTCCATGCACACATCAATATGCATTTTGTTAAATCTCTTCATATTTGATTCAGATGCCTTTTTAAATAGGATAACTATCATGACTGTTGAATTGCTCCTCACTAACATATTGAAAAAATATAATTCTTAAATGTTTATCTTATGAAAGTTTTAGGTTTATGGAAAAGTTGCAAAGATATCTAAAAAGAAAGGTATTTTTTGTACTTCAAATTCAATATCCCTATTATTAACAGTTTAAGTAGTATGTTAGCTACAAATAACAAATAAATATTCTCACTATATTATTGAGTGAAGTTCATTGTTTTATTCAAATTTACTTAGTTTTTCCCTGTTAACATATTTTTATTCCAGAATCCCAGCCAGGATAACACATTGAAGTTAGTCCTCATATCTCAAATTATATTGGCTATGACCGTTTCTTATTTCTGATAATTTTGACAACTGAGAGATCCGTGTCAGATAGTTAGTAGTTTGTGTTCCAATTGGACTTTGTTTTCTCATGATCAGATTGAATTTATGGGTTTTGCAGAGGGAGACCACAAAGGTGAATTGCCATTTTCATAACATGATATCACATGTATTGACAATCAATCTCACCTAACTACTGGTGATAATTTGATCATCTGGGTTTTCACTTCACTTAATCCCCGCACCCTGCCTTCCATACTATATTCCTTGGAAGGAAATCTCTGTACAGCCTGCACTTAAAGAACGGTGTTGTGTCTCACTGACTTGAGGATGAAATGTCTGCATACATTATTTATGATTATTCAACATGGAATGTTTGTCTATTCCCGCTATATTTGTTTATTCTTCTTTGATAACTGATGTCTTTTTGTGTACTGATTTTACATTTTGTTTTATTTATTTATTTATTTCCCATATATTTATTGGTGTATCTGATTTTATAGTTCAGATTAGAATCCAATTCTACTTTGCTAATTTTTGCTGCTCCAGTATTTCCAGTAATTTTTTGAGTTGATATTATGTCCCTTGAATATGTCTTCCCATCATGTGGTCTTTGGTTTTGTTTTGTTCTTCTCCAAGGAGTCATGGCTCCTGTTTTTTCTTTAAAAAACAAAACAACAACAAAAAACAAAACATAACAAGAAAACAAGATCTGGATGGTAGATATGCTTATAACTAAAAGGTAACATTGTTTCTAGATCCTCTTAGAGCAAGACAATATAGCACCTATATTAATCACTGTAGATACCAATAGATAAGAGTTATAAGTAGTTATAGATACAGATAATTATTTTTAGTTTATTAAAATTCACCCAAATAATACAATACTGCTTCATGTGTAGTACAATAACTTAGGGTATTACTAATTCTACTTACCATCACTCATGATATTTTGTTACTACAAAATTATATAATAAAATGTGTGTATATATTCAAACACATATAATTATAAATATTATATATATAATATATAATATAATTTCTTTCAATCAGAGCCCACATTTATTTTCATTTATATATCCATAATCTTTGGTTCAAAAGAAAGCCAGTTACCATGATGCAGATTGCAGCATTGTCTTTGTTAAAGAGTCTTGTGACTTTTCATCCATAAGTTCTGAGTCATTTGCAATGGGAAAATGGAATTAGAATTTTGACGAAGATTGAATAGAGGATCTGAGCTGAATTGAAAGCATGAAATCAAAAATATCATCAGATGTTTCTGAGAAGAGTGAGGGTGGGTTTATGGAGATGACAGGCAGAGTTTTAACCAAAGTCTCTCTTAAAATGGATCTACCAAATGCACAGACCTTCCCGTGGCTAATTCCTCCTGATCCAAATATATAACTGGGGAAGTCATCCTTACCATCTTGCAGTTCTGTAACTTACAAGGTAAGAGTTACTATTTTAATAGGGCCAAGTAGAAGTCCATACACCCCCCCCACCAAACATCCTTCAAAATAGAAAATCAGAAAAAATATTCTGTCTCAAATTCTCAGTTTTGTTTGTGGCAGCACTGACACAAAACAATGAACACCTGTGGGTGTTAGCCCACAGTATCCCCACACAACATACCCGTCCACACTCTGGAAAGAAAAAAATGCCAATTAGAATATGGCAAATGATGGTGGGCTACTTCCAACTAATCCAGGTAGTTGCCCCCTCTGTAGCTGATTATGAGCACTGATCAATAATACAGCCTATAGCACTTCACATTGATCTGGTGAAGGAGTTCTTTATTCTCATTTGCAGAAAAGACACACACAAACAAAAAAAATGTACTCTCCAAGGGCCATTTGTGTTAATTATCTTCCCTCCAGGCCATTTTAATTCACATACCCTGTCATAACTTGGCATGGGGGACATTGCCAAAAACATTACACCATTCTCTCTGCCCATGATATCATGCTAATTGGACTTGGTGAATAAAGAATGGTAAATATGTGAAGCCCTGCAGTAGCAGATGCATACAAGGAGGTGGTCTGCCAGTTAATGACATTCTCAGGGGTCCAATGGTACTGCATATGTCAGTATATCACCTCTACAGTCAAGGACAGGTAATAACTACTCATGCCTTCCGCCACAGAGAAAATACACAGCACAGAGACTTTTTTAGTCTATATATATTTTGGAGACAGAATATACCAGAAGTTCCATACGGTTCTGACCCTTTCATTTATTAACTTGGAAAGCTGACAGGACTGAGTGGGACCAAGAGCAAGAGAAGGACCTGCACCAGTTTCTGGATCATTTATTCCTTCGTACTGTGGGAAGAATACTAGGGTTTACATGGTCAATATGATATCTTTCATAAAATACAAACAGTGTACTTAAGTGACTAATTCAAGTACAATATGAAGAGGTTTGGGAGAAGGGAGGGAGCACTAGTAAGAATGTCTATATTTCTTAGGAGAAAATGAACACAAAATGCTTTACTTATTTAACTAGTGAGTTAAAAAAGAATAATTATTTAACTTACTAGACTTCACATTATAACTCATGGAGCAATCTGTATGCATTTTATAGCAAGCAGTTTTATTCAAATTTAGGCACTTATTTTTTAAGAGAGGTGCTAAGAGAGTCTACGTTATATAAAATAAAATATACAAGCTGAGCTTAGAGTAAATGACACATGTTAAACATATAGGTGTACCCATGGCTCAGAACAGAAGTGTTTATTTGTGGTAAAGAATTATTGTAACAAATTTACATAAATGTAAAGAGAAAAATCCAAAACTTCTTTTTTTGAGAGTGCATAATTTAGATTTTAACAAAGAAAACTGGAAGCATTTGAGGGAACATAGTTATTGCTAGTAGCGTTTTTCTATCTCTCCTAACCTCAGCTATGCCTAACAATTGAAATGCATAGACTCATAGGGAAAGTAAGAAAGAGAATAAAAAAGAATGATTATTAAGTTTGCACTAAAAAGAAGATCTTTTCAATGGCGAATGGTTGCTTGAAAAATAACTCATTGATTTCCTTGGAATATGATTTTTATAACTTTCTTTATTCCATAGAAGTCAGGGAAAGATATAGTTATAAAAGATCTCTGCAGGATTGCATTAAGACTTTTGAATGATTCACATGCAAATGCTTTTAGTTTGACTCAAAGGGAAGCCAGAGACTTTTCAATCAAGAATATGCTCTTAGTTACATACGCTAGGCGCTACCAAAAGCTCCAGAAAGAATAGTAGGAAGGAAAATTGAACCAGGAGGGTCATTTATTTTAGGTTTTAAATTTGATTTTTTTACTTTGTTATTAAAATTAAATGAAAGGGAATATCAAACTGACCTGAAGTTATTATTTAGTTTTCATTTGTTATCTAAATTCTTATCTGTATATTAACACTAATTTGTATATTAACATTAAATACACTTTCACAGTAATTAGTACATTTTATGTTCCAAAAGTAAACTTTGCTGGAACATTTGCATCATCAATAGTCAGTCTGCCAAAATGTCCAAACCACTGCTGGGGACATGGTGCTGCCTTTGATATTGGAAGAAGAGGTCAACTGGTCTGATTTTCTTTGAAAGACCAACCTATTAATGCTCTCTGTAAAATTATAGAATGGCTACTTCAATTGTATAAATTTTAAATGAGATTTTTATAGAAAATTTTGATGAAGGCAATATATTTATTCTAAAGAACTGAAAAGATTAATCTGCTAAATTCTTTGGGTTTGTCTGTCTGCATATGTTGAATTTTCTTTGTTACATTAAGGTTCAATTAAATTCCTCTCATTCATATGTTAGAAATTCAAACTTCTGTGCACTTCTGCTGCAATAGAAACCCAAGTCATCGATTGCACTTCTTTGGCTGTTGTTTTAATGACACAATTACACCCTACCCCACTGCAGTTTTTCCCAGTAGCAGAAATGAGGGCGACTGCACCATTTTCACTGAAGTCTTTATGCCCACCAGACCCTCCACTCCTTTTCCCAGCCTGAACTTCTAATAGGGTGGGTCATCTATCAGGTTTACAGGCTGGCTTCCTAAGGCCTCTTCTGGAAGAACTTGTTTATCTGAATAGTGAGTTTGTGCATACCTAGTGTGTGTGTGTGTGTGTGTGTGTGTGTGTATTCAACAAATGACTTTATGATCATGTGCCTACTATAGTGTGTGTATTCAACAAATGACTTTATGATCATGTGCCTACTATAGGGCCAGACACAGTCCTAAGTTAAAAATCATGGGTTCTCAACCTTTGTTGCACTTTGTAATAACCCAGAGTAGTTTAAGAACCACAGGGCATGGGGTCTTTGCCTCTGTTTTCAGGGTGATCTGGAGTGGTGTCCTAAGCCTTCAAAAATGCAAATGTTCCTCTCCTGATTCTACTGGGCAGTAAAAGTTGAGAACCACTGAAGAAAAGGAAAGAACACATATAATCAAAAGAATCTGGGCATGACAGTCATCCACAGAGTTCTCTATGCAGCTGACCTCTTACTCACCCATATACTTTAACCTCTAAGAATTCAGAAAGGTGTTTTATTTTCTGACAGTATATGAGAATCCTATAAGAGCCCGCATGAGGAACTGCTTAACCAATGTTTATTGAATGAATGAAAATGGTTCCTAAAAGATATTGTAACTTAATCTCATGTCCTTAGTTTCTATATGTGAATGGCTTTTAAATGCCTCTCTCATCATGTGCTCTTATCCACAACACTTTAGTCTTTTATTCTTAAATGGAATATGGAACTATTGAGGGCAAAGACCTTGGCTTAAAATAGACTTCATTTCAATCTATAAAGTTTCAAATTCATATATTTAATAAATAGTTGAAACCAAAGTAGGCCCAAACATTTTGAACGCTAAGTCTTTTCCCAATACACCATGCTAATTTCAATAGTTTGCTATTCCCTACATGACCAAATAATGCTGGGAACTGAGTTGGATTCAGTAATTATTTCACATGTCCATGAAAAGCAACCATATTCTCCTTTTATCATTTAGAGTCGTGGCTCTGTATTAGTTGAGGATTCCCTAGTCAGAAGCCTTTACAATTATTCAGATCTAATTTTCCAAGACTTGAGACTGATGAAGAAGTTTTTCAGTACAATTTCATCCAAACTTGAAGGGGTTAAACGTGTCAAAGACATGGCATTTCACTCTCTTCCCACAGGATTGGAAGGTTTAAGCAGTAAATACCTCCATATTAGAGAACATTGATGTCTTCAAATAATCTTTTGAGTTTCTCTTGCGGGTTATATCAGGACTGCCATAAACGAGACAGCGTAAAGAAGAGAAACCAATGCAGCAGGCAGCCCTGGAAGCACTCTGTGATGGTTTGTCTGAGAACAGAAAGATGAAAGTTACTCTCCTGAGCCTTACAAGTACAAGGCTGGTCCAAATCCTTCCCGATAAGCATCAAACAGAGACAAGCAGTTACAAGAAATTCCTCCAGCAACAGAATAAATATTGGCACACCAAGAAATAATCTACTGATGGAAATAGAGGCCCTGAAAATCATCCCACAGCTCGTCAATCCCAAGTTCAGCACAAATCCTCATCTTGTCAGAATCAGGAAGGTGTCAAAGCAAGTATGTGTCTGGTCAATAGAAACAGTTATCCCTGGATTTTCCTCCTGTTGGCAGTTCTGTGCCTTCCTGTTTACTCCACCAAGGGATTCTTGCTACACTTTCACTATGGTATCAAAGAGACACTGGATGCTTGACCAGTGGAGTAGCTTCTGCTGTCCCCTGCCTCACCCCAACATGGACTGGAGGAACCGTTTTATAGCGGCTGTGGTCCCCTACATGGTAATGATACACAGTGTTTATTCTCGAGTGAATCATTGCAGTGAGTGGAAAGAGAACAGAAGAGAAGTACATGAATCGCAGACCTGGTCCCAGGAATTTTACAGCATTATGTGAATAATGATTTTGGAATGCACAGATTCGTTTTGTTCATGGAACACAGTGTCTCATGTGAGGTGCTTTCAAGATTATAAAGTTTGATGGAAATGGGTGTTGTTACTAATATATAATACTAACGAAAAGACCTCTTACATGAGATTTTTGATGTCATATCTATGAACTGGATGAGTGTCATCTGAATGACTCTCCTAGTCTCTCAGAGGGAGAATTTTCAGAGAAGTTACACTGACATTTGTGATTACTGAGTTCTGTTAGCTTTTCTAGCCATTCGACTTTCCTTGTAAGCATCTCCAGATCTTTGGAATTTGTTTTAACAGTCAACGTGATTTAAAAGTTTAAATTGTATTATAAAAGCAGCCTAACTCTCAGTCCTTGGAAATAGTGAAAAAAAAGTAAATACATTTTTCTTTTTTTCCTTTTTAAAAATCTGTTCTAATTAGTTATACATGACAGTAGAATGCATTTTAACATATCTTACATTAATTGAGTATAATTTCTCATTCTTCTGGTTGTACATGATGTAGAATGACACTGGTCATGTAATCATATATGCACATAGGAAAGTAATGTCCGATTCATTCCACTCTCCTTCCTACTCCCATACCCCCTTCTTCTCCTTCATTTCTCTCTGCCTTTTCATTTGAAGTTTTAACTACTGTTAAGATAGGTGCATAGTTGAATGTTTTAGCCAAACTGACAGTTTTACCACCCAATATTATGGTAAATACAATTGATAGTGATTAAAATCTAAAGATAGCTTTTTTAATACCAATTTCATTGGATGGAAATAATTGTTTTATTTCTACACCCCTTAGTACCTAGAATTATTTAATATCCATGTTTCCTACTCTATAAATGAGAACACTATAATTAAGGCACTAAACTAGGCAGTAAGTAAGAGGTAGAGGAGGGATTGAGATCTAAACCCACACTTGTTCTAATCTCTCATGATGCTACTTGATAAAAATCATACAAATGATTTATGGGATCATGCTAACGGCAACCTCTGTGGAGGTAGTGACAGCCTTAAAAGATAAGTATTTTTTAAAAATTACATGTCATTATATGAACTATATTCCATTATGCAATAAATATTGGTCCTGTGTAGTGATAGATTTTCTGCTCAAAAAGTTATTATTTCCTCACTATCCAGTTAGTAACAAAATAGGACTTAACATTCTAAAATTTATAAGTACATAACTTAAAAAAAATTTACAATAAACTAAGGTTCAGGAACTGATGTCCTCTAATCCTAGGCACTCATGAAAACTTAAAAAAAGAATTCTGTAAATTTTTGAAAAATTTTAAAATCACTTTTAAAAATCTATAAATCCTTACAAATTTTATGAGGCAGAAATAAACTATTAAAAGTAGAATGAAGACTGGAATTTTTCAGTATAATTATGGACCATAACAAGGAATGGCCTGTTTTAGAAATCAATAGCCACAGAACATATTCTTCCATCAAAAAATTGGAAAGATAGACTCATTACTTTGAAGGTTTTTAAAGGAATCCTGAGAAATTTCACCTTGTTTTCTCTGCAGCTTTTGAAGTACCTCACTCCTTGTGAGTTGCTCTATCCTGTATGGGGTCTTTCAATGCCACCCAACCAGTAGTCATCAAAGTCAGAAATCTCAGTGGATCTGAGGGATGTTTTTCCCCCTTGCTTTACTTTTAATATCAGTGTATATATCTGAAATAAGAATTCAGCTTGCTAGAATAGTCAATCAGTTAGTTCTACTGGCAGAAATATATTTTTTTCATAAACTTTTAAAACTCTCCGTAGCTTTCTGCTGTGTTTGTGTTAGGAAATTCACTGATAATAATCTTTGCCAATGGTACAGAATAGTGTTGCTTTTGAAAGGGGAAAACTAGGTAAGCATTCATGTCATTCAAGGGGTATATCTACTTTTCTACTTGATGGTACCTTGGGCTGGAATTGTCTATCATTTCTGAAGTGTCTGTGAGAAGAAGCACATTCTGTTAATTTATCTACTATCTACTCTTTTCCAAATTTCCTTGCAGTGAATATTTACTTCTGCAACTTGGAGTAGAATATCTTTTTCCTAAGATTCTGCCTAAATCTGGCTTGTGTTTAGTATGATCTTCATCACTTTAAACTCTACTTGCTAATCAATAGAGAAGAAAAGTGGAGAAAAGAAGCTTACATGTAACAGTACATGGACATTTTTAGGAAATTAACCTGAATAACCAGTAGAGGTCTCTGCTGCTCTATGTAAATGTTCTTTAAAGGCAAAACAAAACCAACCGAAAAGCCTTTCAAAGAATGCATTGGCCCAATGGCATTATAGACACCAAGAGTATGTTAGAAGAGGAAAATGCATTCTTTGGTGATACAAGAAGAATAAAAATGAAAGGCGAGCTCATGCCAGGCAGTTGGGTGGTGGCAGAGTCTGATAATGGATACACACAGCGTGGAGGCAAATCTATCTGTATTTCAGGGGTGGGTATGAAGTCAGACCCTCATACAGAGAAGTCTTGGGTCGGAGAGCATCAATGCAGTGGGAAATCACAATCGAAAATCAATAGTATTGAATTGGTTGTTGGGGGTTCCAGGAATGCCTGGTGCCAGGTTTGTAGATCTCTAGATACCAAGCTGGAATCCAGCAAGAGTTAATCTGAAAGAATTCCCAAGGAAAAGCAACATGGAAAATGCCAGGCAACGGAATTAAATGAATGAATGTGTCATACTCTGTCAAGGCAGGAATTAGTCATACAGGAATCCATCAGGGCTTACATATTGCCCATCTTCCAGGCAGGCTAGAAGGTCCTTCTAGAAATATCTGAGCTGAGCACAGAGACCAGCAAGCCCTGGTTAGGAGTAGAATTGACAGACACCAAATCACCTGAATGATATATTTCCCTAAATTCCCTCTGAGTGGTAATAAGACTGCATTCAGAGCATGTGGAAAGTCTGAAACTACAGAGGTGAGCCACACTATTCTAGGCTTAGGTCCCTAGGATGACCCTGCCTGCCAAATTGAAACCTGGTTTTAGATGTTCTTCCAATCACTATTCATTCATCTTAACTGCAAATGGAATAATCTGAGGGATTAAGATGTAGAAGGGAAGGAGAGGAGCAAGACTGATCAACAGAAGCTGAGCAAAGTTGCAGGCTTGACAAAGCAGAGGGTAGCACAGCTGAGTCCAGTAGATGAAAATGGCCAAAGTGGCTGAGGCTTTACACATCCCCCAACCCCCATGGAGTCATCCTAGGTGGGCTGTTAATAAGGGCATGACCTTAAAGACCTTTAAATAGAAAACAAAAAGCCCTTCATGAAAGGGCATCATTATTTTAAGTGGAAGATAGGGAAGCCTGCAGACAGACCCTGACCACTGAATTTTACATGTAAGAGAATACTGAAGACTCCCATGACCGCAATTGTTCTAGATTAATGGAGTCCAAAGTTAGGATACAATGGATTGTAGAGATACAATGGGGATTTGGAGAAAAAAAAGATTCTGGCATCCTAAGGCTCCTTAAGAGTGGGTATATTTCTCATTGGACCAGCCAAAGAAACATTAGCAGCTGTTTAAAAACCAGTGTCCTAGTGGAGCTATCAATGATCAGGGGTTTAATTGTTTTAGGTTTTTTTTTTTTTTTTTTGGTTAGTTTTTTTGTTTGCTTATTTGTTTACAAGAGGTGGGTGTCTTTGGAGAACACATGAGCAGGAAGCAAAAAGACTGAGGTTTCTGATGAGCTGAAAGACTGAAGCTGCAGTCAGCAACCTTCTCACTGAAGCCAAGCCCAGGGCTCTCCAGTCTCCCCAGCTCAATTCCTCATCTCTATTCAGCTTAAGCTGCTTTCCTGGGGGTCACCACCAGTGACTGCAAAAGGGAGGTCTTTTCTCAGTCTTGGTGAAATTTGTGAGAGTTGTAGCAGGATGAAACACCAGGGAGGATTGAGGAGACATATTATTAGCTTTATACTAAAGCCTTGTTTTGTTTTCTTCAAAGAAGCAGTACTTTTTGTAGAGTTGAGAATATATAATTGTAAAATATTCCAGGATGTACTACTCACCAGGTAATAAAGTGTGCCCAGGTGGTTTTGTTTATGGATCTGAGATATTCTAGCCTTAAATTGTCATTATGGAGCCTCAATACGGTACAGAGGAGGCGGTCATTTGGTATATTGAGGCATCAGTTTCCTAAGCTGTACTGTGATGGGGTTGTAATAGTTCAACAATATGCCGCTCAACTCTAAGACTCTGTAATTATGCTTCTGAAAGTAAATCACAGTTCACAGACTCTGCAAATTAGAGAGGATTTTGTTGGTTTGTAGAACTTGACCTCCACATACAACATTATTTCTTGGTAGACACAATATTCTAAACCCCAAATAACCAGCTTCAAGGTAAATATTGTGAGCCTAATATATTTCTGTGGTAAAATTTTATGAAATATGCATATTTAGAAAATTTTAATTAAATTCACCATCACTTCATCCACAAGATGTCACTGTCTACCACAATTTGTTTTACAGTTTACTTGCTTACTTTTCCCTTAGGGCTGGCTTTATGGTGGTTTTTCTCCTGTGAACAGTCAAGTACATCTAGAACTAAATCCCTTGTGATAGATTCTGTAAGTGAAATCCTATGTATGATTAGAAGATTTCAAAATTACATCTGCATATCTCATAATCCTAAAACAATGTTTGTCACTTTAAATGTAAAAATGTTTGATTTGTGAGAAGGGGTGTTTGCTACATCTTGTGATTAGTATAAAATGCCAAGGCAAAATGTTTGGATAAATGCGGAGGGTACTTTGAGTGGAGGTTGACATTGCCCGGTGATGTGGAAGGGCACCTGGAATCTCTATGTAAGACAGAGGGAACTACAGCCCTGGCCCTTCCCCCAGAACTGAAGGCACCACCTTTGTCTCTGTTTACCCTTCTCAATATTTATGCCTCATTAGTAATGCCAGAGCTCAATTGCACCATCTCTGCGGGTTTGGGAGCCTGAGCAATGGTGGCCTACCCTCATTGGCATCCTTCCCAGTCCTGGGCACACCACAGAGAGAAACCTGTGAACACTGAGTTTAGCAACTGATGTAATAAAGTGTTTTCCTGTGACAATTTCATCCCCAAAGCATTCCCTTGGCAAAGACTTGGAAGATATTGTCAGAAAAGGGATCTTACTTTTAATTGCCTAGATAAACTCAAATCACAGTTATCAGTATCATCTGGCTGCTAGAACAAAGATTCAACACATTAATCTCTGTGATTTTTAACTACTGTGCTCAGGATCCTAGGAAGTATTTTCTAACATGACAGAGAGAATTGGCAACTCGAGCATAACAATCAAATGAAAAATTCTGTTTTTTTTCCAGTAAAAATGTAGTATTTGGGGAAGCCACTGGATGTCAGGCTGCACTCTAGTTCAATGAGTTCAGTCACATTTATTATCTCACACTTCCCTGGTTTTGGAGCTACGATAGGTAAGTCATTTTTATATTCTATTATCTTTTGTAGGGCTATTAATTTCATCTGAGTCTAATTATATTTTCAATGAACACGTAAATTGAAAAAGAACATAGATTTTGTTTTCTTGCTTGATATGCCCACATACTTTCTTCTTTCTTTCAGGTGACTTTTAATGTTAAGATTTCTACATTAGAGAAAATGAGTAAAAGTAACCAATTGTTGTTCTATGTTCTGTACCTGTGACATTTGTTAGTTGGCTTATTACCAATCTCAATATAGCGTCACTATAAAGGTAATTGAATTTTTCTGTTTTCAAGTTCTCTCTGTTCACACTATGTTGGCCTCACTGATTCTGTGTCCAGTAATTTGTCTTGGCTGAATGCTAGGAAATCTGGCAGAAGTGAAGAATTGAGTATAAAACAACTAGGGTTCAAATACTTGATCTGCCACGTATTAGCTGAGTGACTTGATGAAAGTTGTGTATTCCATCTTGGCCTCAAATTTTAAATGTTATACCATTAAAATAATATTGATTTATCTCACCAAAGTTTCATGAGCAGAGTAGCACAGGGTTTTATTATCTCTGGTGGATAGCCAAAATGACAGCCATATTAGATTTTTAGGAACAGCAACTTCATTCTTCCCTCAGCTAAACTCCCAAATCCAACCCAGAAAACTTCACTCAACGAATGTAGATTTTCCTGACAGCATGATTTTGCTATTTGATGGGGGACAGGGGTGCAACTGCATGAAAGTTGAAAGTGATCCTTTCCTGGGCCCAACTCACTCAACCAGAGAGAAATCTGGGCATTAGCCCTGTGCCCCGGAGCATGTGTTGGGCATGCATTGTTGCCCCATTGGCCCTAGTATTCTTTCGACATGCTCCAGCACGTACTGGCTTTATTGTTTCCTTGTTCTACCCCGTGGGCAGTCAGAACATCTTCAGTCAGTGTGCTACCAGACTAACAGGAGGCACATGTGGCCTGGCCCTCTCTGTTTACCAGTGTCCATCTTCAGCACCATGTAGGAATTGCACCAGGGCAGTTGGATTTGTGCTTAACACTCATTGTGGTCTTCAGCATCTATCTGGACACAGATTAGACCTGGGGAAATAGTGACATCCCTTGCTCCTGTATACAGAAAGAACTTGGACATCAACAGACATCAACATTTGCATTTCTTTAAAATTTCCAGAAATCTGAGGACATACTCCTTACATCTTTCAGATCTCATTTTTTTTTCTC
Organism: Marmota flaviventris; assembly: GCF_047511675.1. Lineage (NCBI taxonomy): Eukaryota > Metazoa > Chordata > Mammalia > Rodentia > Sciuridae > Marmota > Marmota flaviventris. Next base: position 24,855,139 of record NC_092509.1, on the reverse strand, counting down.
ATTATCTAAACTTGTTTCAGAAAGTAAAATAAGTTTTGTTCTACTGCATGGACAAGGCGGGCATATTTAACTTTAAAGAAATCAACAGCTACCAAATCTGATAAATGGATCATGAGGAAAAACAGGCTCTCTCCCCTCATGTAAGATACCTTATTCATCCCTGCACCCCAGCTCTGCTCCTGTCAACTCAGATGCACCCAGGAGGGAGGACACTGAGGTCACTGATGGATTAGGAAAGTATAAATAGAATTTTTTTTGATGGCTAAACATGTAGATATAATTCAAGCTATGAGATATATCTTATCAACATTGTTCTCCATCATTAATAATCAACTCCAAAGTTATACAATAAAAAGATTATTTATAAAGAGCATAAACAAGCTTGATATGTTAATTATTTTACTGACCAATAATTAACAGCATAGAGTCTAAAAATAATCACAATGTGACAGTATTATAACTTTTTAGTACATTTCAGCCAAGCATTTGATTGAACAGATAAAATTTAATTGTTAGAGATCCCTGGCAAGGACAGTATTTCTTCCCTCCTTGTATTCCATTATGTTAACATATGATTTATGGCCAGACTCAAATTAATATATTGATTTGGATTCACAGTACCAATTTTCACTTATTATAATTCACTTCTTCATTTGTTGAGCTAATAATTCACAAATTATATAAAAAATACAAGAAAATATCTGTGAGGCTATAGAGCCAGATATCAGAGAAACCATCTTCTCCCCATTATAAATGTTCAAAGCAATATTTACTCATCTGCTTGGAGGCTTGGTCTCTAGGAGCCCATTGTTTTATTCTTTCCTATGTCTATTTACCAATGGCAAATTCCACCTATGGTGCTTTTCATTCATCTGATGAGGTAATGAAAGACTGTTGAATTAATATATTTGAATAAAGGAGCCTAGTGATGTAATAGGCAAGTGTTTCATGTAATTCAGAACCAAAACCTTTATTTTGAAAAATAGCCATCTTTATGAAATTTTCTAGGAATCATCTGGCATGGATTAACCTTAGATACAAATCAAGCTTTCATTAAATTTATGACCTTACACTTAGGGTTTGTGAAAAGTGGTCACTAACCTACTCACTTACCCCTAATCCCCTGCTCAGGGTAGTTTTTATCATGTCATGAAAAGGTCATGAATCAGTGCTTTATGTATGATTTTTCTCTCTCTCTCCCCCCCACATTTTCTCTCTGGTTGGGGTGGGGTTCACTTGAATAAGAATTGAAGAATCACAGGATGAAATAGGAGTCAACTTTGGCCAGTAAACAGTGTGACTTAAGGCATCAAGTTAGAATTAAATTCATGGTACTGTAAAATAGTAACCTCATTGAGGATCAAAGTCATGCTTTTTTATCCCGCGCTTCTTTGTGACAAACACATTATGTCAGCTCCACTAGCTCATTTGTCTGCTGCAGTTCCACTTTATCAGGCTCGAGTAAAAAGAATTGATGTGTCTGGATAGATAAAGTAAATGGAAACTCAGGACTCATTCCAATATGCTGTACTTTGATATATTTTGCAAACCTGAGAGCAGCTGGTGTAACATTAGTTACTGTTTGTATTTAAATATTGTACATTAGAAGACCTTTGAAAGGGTGTTTTATAATGTTCCTTTTTTTCCTTTTTTAGCACCTATTGGCTTTCAGATTGTTCTTTTTTTCTTTCATTTCCACATTGTGTTCACAAATGTTTCCAGAGTCTGTTCTTTCAGAAACTTTTATTACCAAGCAAGAAAAACAAGTTAAGTTTGATTACAAATTTCTGAATGAAGACAATTTTTAATTATAATAGTCACTTGCCTTTGCCTAATGTCCTCGTCCTTTATAATAGCCAATGGGAGCTTTCGCAAATTAGAAAGATTTTATTTCCCCAAATTCCTTGTTTTCATACCTCTGTCCTTTCTGGTTCAAAATACTACCAATTTAGGATAAAAATAAAACTTCTTTAACATTAGATCAAAGTAAGTATGAACACATTTACTTTTGAAATTATATTTTGATCTAAAATATATTTTTAGATCAAAATAAAAATGTTTGAATATATAGATCAATGTAACAAAAATATTACCAAAATCATTTTAGAATAAAAATGGAATCATAATGTGCCTCAATTTACTAGACCAGCATGAGTTCTAATATTTGGGTATTGACATTTTAATTTCTGATGGTTTAGAGGTCTGGGTCACAAAGAGGCATAAGATTATACCTCCAGGGGCAATGGGAAAATGAATCCTAGTTTGAATCATAATGAATAAATTCCTGGAAATTAATCATTCTTATACTTTGCTCTTTTTTTCTTTTAAAATTATTTACATACCCAAAATAAAATGAATCATTAAGAACTCTACTCAGATAATTGAACTCCCCCAAATATTCCTGATTCATTATTTGGATATCGAATTAATGTACATCTTCTGTGGTTCTGTTTTAGTTTATCTCAGATTAGGCTCTAGTTTTTTGCTCCGTACTCTTCTACACATAGTTAGCATCTTAATTTAGAATTACAAGGCAAGCATATCATCATGGACCCTATAACGAAGTTCCTCTGGAAGCAGATATTATGCATATTAAATACATGAGTAGACAGAGGAGGGGGAAGGAAGCTGTTGTGACCCTGAGGTATCAGGGATGAGTGGCTGAAATGACCTGCAGATCTTTCTTTTATCAATACATTTAGGAGGAACTAAACCAGCTACTGATAACTCTGCTGATTATGGGCTTTCTCGAGCGCCTTTATGGAGAACAGGAAGACAAGAAGATCGGCTCTTATCCCTGAAGAGGAACTTGATCCTGATGGAAACATCCTAATGGAAAATGTGGGCTGGGATGGGAGCCTGTGATGAAGTGGCAGCTTGGCCATGCCACAAGTCATTTGATACCAGCTGTCTACCTTCCAGCTCCAAATTTTCAGAAAGAATTTTGCATATGGAAAAAGCAAAGAGTGAGATAAAATATTAACACAGGATCTACATTTTTATCGATGTTTCAACAACATGTTGATCAGCACTGACGTTTAGAATATACTGGACTTTTGGGAAAGGTGTCTTTATTGCTTTCCTTACAAATGTACTTGTGTATGTATTCAATTTTTTATTAAGATGTGATTGCCAGAATATTTTACTCTGAAAAGAAAACCACTGGGAAACAAGGTAGGAAAAAAAAACGTATTGATGAAAGCAATATATACATGTGAAAGTAAATCTGGTTAAAAAGCATCCTTTAACATCAGCCATTCCAATTAATATTGACTCTAAATGGTATGTGATTCAAAATTGAGTGTTTTTTGTTAATAAAAAACTATGAAGATTCAGCATTTTTAAAAACTATACTTTTAAAAACTCTTATTTGTAGAGATGTTCCTTAACATGTGGAATATACAATAAACATTTAGAATACCCTGGCAATGACAAAAATGTCATGTCGGACTAATACATATACCTATACACTTTTGCACTTGAAATGATAACTGCTGTAGTTCTAGCAAACAAATAGGTCTTTCGTTGTTTGGAAGATTATTTGAAGAGTCTTTCAATGCCTAGAAGTTTGTTTAATGTGAAAAGTTATAGCGAAGAAAAAGAAGCAAAGGAAAATACATTTGGAAAATGCCATAAAGATAAAGATTTCATGTTTAAGTTAATATAGCTCCAGGGAAGTCGAGCTTAGTAAGGGACAAAATTGACAATTTGGTGGTCCACAAGAGAGTTAATGATGTTCAAGAGTCCAAAGGATAGGGATGAGCAGAAAAGAGAAGGGTATTATTTGGGACATGTGCAGTGTATTACTAGGTAGCTCTCCTTTCAACAGCTCAAAATGTCAAGTTATTGTTCAGTGTGTTCAAAATGCCATATACGGCTTGTGGTTGGTGCAGTGACATTTTCTGTTGTATCAACAGAGAAGAACAGTGCGTAGGAGTCATGGGCCTTAAGGGGTGTGATCCAATGGAATGCAGGTGCACACATTCAGTAATGTCACTGAAACTCTATCCTAAGCAAAGAATGTCCGTCAGTCTATCCTCTGAATGCCTCTCTTGATACCCTGGCTGTGCAATAGGAAACCCACTTACCAAAGGTCCTCCTCTGTGATTGGCCATTGCCAATTCCGTTTTGCAATACAAACAGGTTAAATAATTCTGCATTTGTTAATCTTAACATGTATAACCAGATGTCCCCAATGGGGCAGAACCTGTTTCAAGCCTTACTCAGCATGAAAACTAGGGAAGTGAGGTGACTTCATGTTACAGAAGGAAAACTCTGCACTGAGAGCTATGAGCCTGGAGTCCTGGTATGAACCCTTCCCCAGGTTGCTGAGTGACTTTGGGCATGTCATTTAATCTCTGGGAGTCTTGTTTTCTCTACCTGGAAAATGAGAATGCTTGGCTCATCCTGCTCACGATTGGTTTCAATTCTGAAGTTCAATGCTGAAGTAAAGAAGAAGCACCTACATTCCTCCCCACCCTACAGGGAGACTAATTTCTAGCAAAATAAAAATTGGGAATTCTAAAATCTGATGCAGTTGATGAGAAATAATAGTGGCGATTTACCTGCCTTTGGGGTTTAAAAGGTTTTAGACAACCCTTAGAAATGGAAATTCTGAGAGGAAGTTTGAAGCAACTGGGGTTTTTTGTATCTGCTCTGTAGCAGAAATTTTGCATAGTTTATCATAGTTAAGTTTCAAGAGTTCATAAAATAATGATGGTGTTATAGATGAGAGATCTCAAGCTCAGAATAGCATAGCTAATCAGAGCCAGAGCTTGAACCATCTATCCTCATGTGATGTTCACTATATCACAGCTATTGGGAAGGGAAAAAGACATTTATGTATGGAGTACCTACTCTGTGTTGGGTATAATGTTTTCTCATTTAAACTTTATGAATGATAGGTAAATTACTTCCCTCAATAAATTAGAGGTTGGCTAACTAATTCTGAGAGACTAAATCTGGCCTGTGACCTGTTTGGGTAAATAAAGTTTTATTGGTATTCAGCCATGACTATGCATTTATACATTGTCTCTGACAACTCTACAAGAGCAGAATTGAATCACTGTGACAAGGTAGTATGACTTGCAAAACCTAAAACTATGTATTAGCTGGACTTTGTAGAAAAGTAGCTCCATTGCCAGGTTACATATACACTTTGGAGACAGAATTCAGGTTTTCCCCAGGGGCAGAATGCACCAGGTTGATATTCTGAACTCCAATTGGAAAACCAACTTATGAATGAATAAATGCAATGAAATAATAAATGTAGCTGTTATACTAATTTTACATATTTCCTTTTTAAAATTTTTAATCAGAAAATAAAATTGTATATGTTTATGCTGTAATGTGATGTTTTCATACATATATACACAGTGGAATGGTTCAAGCTATTTAACATATGTATTATCTCACTTTTTATTGTGATAGGAACACTTAAAATCTACTATTGCCAATTTCAAGGATATAACATATTGCTATTAACTATAATCACCATGTATAATAGATCTTAAATTTATTCCGCCTGCCTAATGAAAACATATATCTTTTCACCAAAATTCCCTCAACACCAGCACCTCCCAGTCTTTGGTATCTATCATTCCATTGTCCACTTCTATGAATTAGAGCTTTTTAGATTCTATGTATAAGTAAGATTATGTGATCTTTGTCTGTCTGTGCCTGGCTTATTTAGTTTAATATTATGTCCTCTAGGTTCATCTATGTTGCCACAAATGACAGGATTTCCTTTTTTGTAAGGCTGAAAATATTCTATTGTATACATACAGCCCATGTTTTCTTTATCTGCTCATTCACTGGTGGGCATTTTGGTTGGTTCTGTATCTTGCAATTATGAACAATGCTGCAATGAATTGGGAGTACAGATATGTCTTCAATATATTTCTTTCAGATACATTGGATAATATCACTGATTTCCTTGAGTAGCTCAAAACTGCTTCTGAAGGTAATTCAAGAAAAAAATCTATAAGTATGTTGAATTGTAGAGACTTTTTGGAATAACTCAAGTTACTGACTTTGTATTTACTATGCTTATAAACCTATTCACTTATTAGAATAAAGATGTTCACTTTGAATAAAAAATGTACATTTACTCATGAAACTTCTTCAAGTTTACTTGAGAAAAATGCACATCATGTTTGGATATATTTTATCAGAATTACTCATAGTGAGATGGGGTAAAATAAAAGGTGAAATGAGAAGACAAATACATATTTGAAGTGTTAAAATTCTTTTAATCTAAAAAAATAATTTCTAAATACTTTCATTATGACTTGACACATTTTGCACTTAATATGAGAAGTAGGTGCTGAAATTGTCAGATCTCTACCTTCCTACCCGCTGCCAATCATCTCTGATTGTCATTGTGGTTCAAGTCTACTTCCTCTTTCCCAAATTCTTTTCATACTGCTTTACAAAACCCAGAATTCTCCATTATACAAATCGAATAAGATCTACTTTTTACACTTTAAAAGCATTCCCTTCAGATTTACTCCACCAAAACTTATATGAGGACTGTTCCATCTTCACTGAATAATGGGAGAGTCATGAGGCTATAAATTCTCTATTATTTCTGAATTTTCAGTATCCCAAATATACCTACTCAATAGCATCCAGCAGTTTTGTTGGACTAGCTATGTCAGTACACATTCACCTACATTCGTCAAATCACCTACACTTAGTTAACTATTATTTTGCACCTGTTTGACTGATGAGGTGACTGAACACAGAGAAGCTAATAATCAGGTCCTCCATCAACAATAGTTTGGTGGGATCTGAACCCAGGGCATCTGTCTCCAAAGCCTGTGCTGCTTTTTTTTTTTTTTTTTTTTTTTGCACCTGTCTGGACTTCTGTAATCCATACAACTAGTTGGGCAGAAGGCAGATTGGACAAGAAAACTTACTATTCACAGAGCAGCAGAGGATTTAGGTGATTTTACCTGGGCCATAGCTAAAAAGGGCGATCTAGGACTGGAGCCCAAATCATTCTAAAAACAAGTACTTATTCCGCGGAGCCACCACTTCCATCTCCAAATTAATGAAATAAACACCTTCTACTTGAGATGATATACTTTATAAATTGTTAATATTTCTGGAATTATTTTATTTTATTGGGAGGAATCTAGAAAAAAAAGATCTGTCTTCTAGTAGCAATCTCAAATAGTTCCATGAAGAATTGTGTTGAATTGATGAAGGGAAAAGGTCTTGGTAGAAGGTATTTGGGGGATCCTTTAAATCAAAGAGGAAGGTATGTTGCAATCTTGACTTCCTATTACAAATTAGAAAATAGCCATAATCACTCCAGTAGCATCACTCCAGTAGCATCACTCAGACACCTTCACAGCTGTGGACTCATCAGTTTAGTATCCTGAAAGGGTACTGACGTCCATCCACTGTGCTCAATCTGCAGATCTCATGAGCAGTAATTAACTGAAGAACCGAATTGCTTAAAGATGCCAGTAGTAAGTACAAGATGCCATCTACAGAAGCTGTCTGTGACTAATCAAAAGACTTTATCAGTACCTTGCTATCACAATTTAGCAACATGGCATTGTATTGAGACCTAAAGGATGTAATAATTATGCCCCACAATGAAACATAAGGACAACAGATCAGACTGAGAAAAGGAGGAAGAAATCTCATTTCTTTTCTGCCCCCAACTTTTTAAATAGGTGTCATTTATTTCAAGTCCCAAATTCAGAACAAATAGGAAGGTGGGGAAAGCAAATTCTCTTGCTAGCCAAAATCAACTAAAAAGAGAAAAAAATAACATGAATGGGAGAATGTCAGTGTTTGAAACAAGAGTTGGGCACATTCTAGAAAATTCTGAATGCCCTGAGTAAGAAGTCATTGACACTGATAAAAGTGTCTGTGGTGCAGGGATGTAAGGGTAACCAATTTACATGGTGCCATAAAACCTTTCAAGATACAGAGTGGGTCAAAAGAGACTAGAATACTATACTCATTTAGTTTTGTGGGTTGTTTTTCTTTTCCTTGAGAAAAGAAACTAAGCTTTTGCCAATTTCAAGCAAGAAATGCATTTCTGGTTTTGTAAAGAGTGTGCTGGTTGTCTACAAAATGTTGATGAAAAAACAAGTCAGTGGAGAAATCATCAGTAGGAACAGTAACTGCCATTTCAAAGCACAGGTGATGAGGTGGCTTCGATTTTTACCACACACCCAGGAGGCATGCACTAAGTGATTCACCTCCATGGACCATAGCACTACTATCTTCACCTTTTAGAAGAAAACTAATTCTTCTCTCAAACTATAGTCAATTACCAATGCTTACATTAGGCATATTTTTCAAACTATTCTGCCTCCCAAAAAGAAGAATCATATCATGCCACAACATGTATATTCACACATAAAAAGTATCTCATAAAACAAATCTTCTGCTTTGTCCGATGTTCATTCTATATTATTTTATTTTGATATGTTGCCATTCATACAAAGAAAATCAGTTTTCACCTACAAAATTGGTTTAACCACTCAAAGGAGATTCTCCATTACAGTTTGAATAAAAGCAAACTGAGGCACATCTTCTTGTGTCTCTGGCTGCATTTTCAAATAATGGGTTGATGGAAATACCAATGCAAAAAGCCAATTTTGCCTTTTAAAACAAGCAAGTTTTGTTTGAGCGTCCTTGAAGACCAAATTCCGTTTTCATCCCCTCCATTTGAAAAAGCATTAAAATAAGCTAATTTTTTTAATAATTTAGTCATGTAAATAAAGTATGACCATCCATGTTATACTAGACATAGTGGGAAGAGGCAGATGATGTAAATGCATCCATTCTAACTGTGCTTCTGTAAACACAATTTTGAAGACTAGTTCTAATTACCTGAGTGTGTTGTGCTTCTATATCCACCTTCACTTCTTGCAAGATGCTGACTTTTCAGTCACACATTTCCTCTCAACTCTGAGCTCAAGTGTAGACTTTCTACTTCTGCTGCTGTACCCACTTTTACATGCTCTTTCTCAGATGGTCTGTTCTTTCTCAGTTTGATAGCATCTCCTTCTGTTTTGGGACAAAAGCCATCTATAACTTTCTCCTATACATTTTTGTGGCAATATTTTATAGCATTCATTTTTTCCTACTAGAATCTAAGGCTTTTTGACTTAAGAAATCACATATAACATTCCTAAGGTCATACCCATAATCAATCCAGGAGCAGTATTTTGTATGTAGTAGATTTCCAAACATTAAGCATTAATGTATTCACTGATTCAATAAAGTCTTATTGAACACTTAACTCTGTTAACAGTATTTAAGGCACTGAGACTATCATTGTATACAAGACAGTCAAAGTCTCTGTCCATCAACACTTAGACATTTATGAAGGAATGCATGGATGAATTGCGAGGCTATTGAGAATAGTCTTCTTTGATTTCGATTTGGACCAACTTAGATTCAAATAATGTATCTGCTACCTCTGAACTGGATAATGCTGAAAACATTACTTAAATACTCAGAAACTCATTTAATGATAATGCCTATCTCACAATACCATTTGGAAAATTAACAAGAATATAACTTGCAGGCGATCAGTACCTTTGAGTTCTCCCACTCCAAGAGGGTGAACAGCATTTTAGTTCTTCAGCAAATTTAAAAGGTAGCAACTTGACTGTTATCTTTGAAAACTACAAAGATAACAAATCTACTTAAAATATTAATTTTTACAAGTTGGATTAAGGAGATGTACCCCCAAAATATTTACTGAATCAATGAGAAAACATTAGCTTTTAAATATTTTTAGTGTTATTTTCTAGATAGCTTTTGCTCCACATTTATAATTTTAATTGCTAAAATTAAGTTTGACTAAGTCTAATAGGTAAAATTAAGTTGTACAATTTGTTTATTCTGTGATTTACTTCTTGGCAAAAAATGAAGAATCGTCACTAAGGTATTTAATTCTTAGTTAAACATGCCACATATAATAAACTATTGAAATACTTTCATCCTACTTTTCCATAGTTTTGTCCTTGCTATACTTTGAAAGTATCTGTAGATGATGCATTTGATTTTATTTCAGTATTGGCAAGTTGATTGTTTTGTTTTTGTTTTTGTTTTTTCCCCCACACATATCTGTGTCTTCAGAAACAGCATTAGTCTGACTTCATAGAAGAAAAGACCTTCTGTGACTTCAGTGATTCACTCATGATCAAAGTAAGAGAAACTGTCATTTATCTACCCAAACACCCCTGCCCTCTCTTGTAGGGAGCATAGGTTTTCTCCTAGACTGTATTTTCCATCCTCTTTTGCAGTTAAGTGTGAGTGTGTGATTGAGCTCTTGCCAATGGGATACAAATGCAAAAGACTTGTTCCATTTTTAGTCCAGGGCCCTACTGAAAGCCTGTTTCCTCACCCAGCTGAAATCTGCACCCTGCACAAACCCAAGTGGACCACACAATCATAGCAATGCACCAGTGAATGAAGGAACAAAACACGCACATCACCTAAGTCACTTATTTCCAGTACCTACCATAAAAGGGCTCTTCTTGGAGTTTGGAATACACCAAGAAGCAGTATAAAGATGCATCCTTCCCCCGTGTAGCTTTCATTCTGGTGGAAAAACACAGAGTGTATGCAGGCAGAACAATAAATTAGTAAGTTACAAAATCTGTTTTACAAATATCAGGAGAAGGAGTAAAAATAAGTAAGGTTAGGAGAATAAGAAATGGGAAGTGGGGTAGCTGCACCTGCTGGGATCCATCTAAGCAAAGGTTCCTCCAATGGATCAGAACAGAGTCCAACACTATAGGATGGCGATGCACAACTGGCTGAAGATCAGCCCAGCGGTGGTTTGTGAACTCACCATGCTCCTTTCCCATGATGCCCATGCCTTTCTCCTGGTCTAGAATTGTATCCTGGTGCCTCACCTCTTTGTATAGCTAATTGCTAATTCTCCTCCAGACCTTAACCAAAAGGCTGGTAGAGAAATAGTCTATGGTTTCATTGTTTCTTTCCCCAAACCAAGTTGAATTTCTTTACCTATAGATTTAACTCACTGAATTTCCTCTGTCATACTTATGATTACGGGTTCCATGTCAAGTCTTTTTTGTGACATGTAAGCTATCCTGGTAGGAGACATTTCTGTCTTGTTTGATTTCTGAGATAATTGAGCTTACTTTGGCTTCTTTAAAGCCAAGGAAGGAATCATAAGTTGAATCAGTATTAATGAATATCTATTTGTAAAGCATTGTATGGTATATTGGGGAAAATATCATGATGAATAAGATACAATCCTTTTCACAAAAGGGGAAACCATAAAGTAGAAAGGTGACCATTAGGAAAGAGGGGATCAGAGGGAGAGAAGAGGAGAGGGGTATTGAGGAATAAAATTGACCAAATGGTGTTTTGATATATGTGTGAAATTGGTACAAACTCACCATTCTGTATAATAAAAAGTACCAATTTTAAAACAAAAAGAACTGAGGCACTGAGTTGGGTATCCCGAAGACCCCACAGGCATTTGGCATGAATTGCCAACAAATCCACACTAGAAAATGTAGATTTCAATACTCATACCAGTAGAGGCCTAGTAAATTTTAAAATAAAAAAATATCTGAATGGGTGTTTGGAATGTGTTATCCTGCATTTTTACAACTAAAAATACATCTCAGTCAAAATCCAGTTACTTGGATTTAATTTTCCACTTGCATTTGGCTTGAAGATATCCATCTTAACATAAACTGCAAAGGGCTTCCTTCTACCACTACCCCAGACTCACAGGTAGCAGATAATGGGGCAATGTGAGGGGAAACAATAAGCAGAGAGTCAAACACAAAAGGCCTTCTAGGAAAATCTTTCCCTCTCTGTTATTACTTTTCACATCTTCACAATTACTAAGTGTGACTGGATGAGCTTCAAGGTCTCATGATTGTCTCCTTTTCAATGAATCTAAATGCTAAGTGCCCAGGGAAGTTGAATGTGTAATTATTCCTGCCTTGGGCTCTTGAATGCTTACTCCAAAGCTAGGTTCTATATTTGAGGATGCACTGCATCTTATTTGAACTGAAAATTGAGGTCCCTGGTTTGTGAGAGCTATGACTTCCAGTTAGAATCAGAACACATCTGTATCCACCAGAAAGCTTGCCTAGGTGAAACCACACTTCCATTTGTAATTAAATCCACTAGCTCCTGTAGATACACATATGTGTAAGTAATAAATTACTGACTTATTACATTTATTAATTTTATAGAACCTTTATTAGTGCTTAATAAGTAGGTCCCATCTTTTTTAATAACCGTGCTTGTATGCAGATCACAAACCCTACCAGAAGCATGATTTAAAATCAGATGCTCCAAACAGTGTTTCTGTATCTTTAGGTTGAAAGACACCTGAACCCCTAACATGCTATACTATAAGGGAAATGTTACTCATTCAGACTTTTGTTTTAAGTCAGGTTTGGGAATTCTGTTTGCTTATTCTCCCCCTGGCCACCATCCTAGGTGTTTTGTCTTGTTTTGTTTCATCTTGCATCTGTTTTGCAGTTTATTGCTCTAGTGCTAAATTTTAATTTATATTTATTTTTTATTTCCAGGGTATTTGTTCTATTTGTACTCACTGACTTACAGGCCAGGATGGTGATTGTTATACAGTAGTTTACTTTTAAAAGAAATAGGACTGCTCAAGCAGCTAATACGGGAAGATGTATCACCAGCCTGAATAATTGTGACAACCATAGACCGTATCAGGGCCTGTTTGTTTGCACAATACCCTCCTGCATTAAGAAAGCCGTCCCAGCTGTCTTGGGCTCTGGAGTCGCCCATTTCATCACTTGACACTGCGGCAGATGTTATGGATTGATAACAGACTTCACTTCATTCACTCCACATCTAAGATTACCTCTGGAAAAAAAAATCTAATACATTATAACCCTCCCAGCCATTTGTTTAAAAAAAAAAAAAGATCAGCAATTTATTCCCCTTTTTAGCATTAAATGGTGCTTTTTTTTCTTTCTTTCTTTCTTTCTCTTTGGTGTACACGCTATTTTAAAAATGACCATTGAGCACATTCACTGCATGGTTTTCTGTAGGCAAGAAAATCAGTGAAAGACAAGAATGTAATGATTTAATTGAATTAGGACCAGATCAGATTTAGAGTTGATGACTCATATTCCCATTACATCCAAAAGATGCTGTTTGCTTTTTGTAACAGAGAGATGCACTGTTTTCACAAGTTTGTTAGAAATAAGGGCCTCTTCGTTCCTGAAAAACTGAAAAAGAGCTCAGTCTGGGATTTAAACGAAAGTATAAAATCTGCATTAAGTTGAACAGATTTCTGAGCTAAACAACGGCTTCTCCTCTTTAAGAAATGCAAGGATTTCTGTAAATGTAACAAAAACAGGATTGACCATTGCTTAAAGATCATGCAATAAAACAGTCTGAAAAGTGGGCATTTCCTACATACAGATAGATTTTTCTGGGAAAATGTGGCTGAAAAATAAATAAAAAGGCAAAATGGACCTGCTTCTTAGATATGAAAGTGGTTTGTGCAAAAACAGCATGATTGCATTGTTTGTGCACAGAAAAGCCTGGGATTGAAGTGAATTTCGAAATTAAATATGGAAGGAGGAGGTGCTTGGCTCACCAAAACAGCATTTAATCTCGAGTCTTGAACTGGCATGCAGAAGCTTCAAGTTTGTGTTCTGCATTCAGATATTTCCACCACCTCTTACATCTCTTTCTATCTTAAATTCAATTCCTCAGGGATCCATGCAGATTCCCCACAGGCAAATTCCAAAATGGGACAAGATTCTCAGGTTGTAGGTCTCTCACTGCCAGGTGACACATTCCTTTATTATATTTTATAGACTCCAAAATGAGAGTTACATCATTTAAACAAAACTCGTGTCTCTCCATTCCTCATTCTATTGAGCCTGGTAAGAAAAACTAAGGGAACAACTGCTCTGGAAGCTCTGTGTCTGTTCCTCTGTTTCTATCTTTTCTCAGAGAAGTTCAGCAAGAAGTGCTGGCCAAGTGGCGGCAGTTCATATTTCAGAGCAGAATATAGAAAGAGAAAGAACTTTATGTGCCACACCAGGAAGTTTATGTGCCACATCAATCTCAGCTCGTGCAAGGTAATTCAATATGGGAAGCTGAGTTTTGAATATACCTGAAATATAAAACTTTAGAACAGTAATAAGAGGAGACTTCAATCCAGGTCTGAGAAAGTATGCAGGAGAGATGAGCTCTTTATTTACTCTATTCCTCTTGAATTGTGGTCATTACTTTAGTAGCTCGTGGTACTGCCCCGTGCTGATCATAGATCTGATCCTAGATTCCACCCCAGCGAAAAGTGAGTGGTTTTCAATCTAGAAATACTTGATACTGCTGGGTATTGCAAATTCAGTTGTTGTTTTTGAGAAGAGTTCATCCTTGAGGTGAGGACCCAGCAGATCAACTGAGGTGGCATGGTAGCCAACCCTTTGCAGGTTACAACTGGCACTGATGTCCCAGGAGGAAGGGGAGAGGAAAAAGCCAGGGGCAGTGGCACATGCCTATAATCCCAGTGGCTCCAGAGGCAGAGGCAGGAGAATCATGAGTTCAAAGACAGCCTCAGCAACTTAGTGAGGCATTAAGCAACTCAGTGAGACCCTGTCTCTAAATAAAATACTAAAAGAGCTGAGGATGTGGCTCAGTGGTTAAATGCCCCTGAGCTCAATCTCTGGTACCAAAAAAAAAAAAAAAAAAAAAAAAATCAGGCCTAAGCTTAATACAACCTTCAGATCCAGGAAGGGACTGACAAGCCTAGTGAGAAGACAGAGACAGAGGTGATAGGAAAAATTGAAGGGGAAATGTTGATATTTAAGTACATGGTCTGTGAGAATGGACCCTGCTTCAGGAAAACAGATTTACTTGGATGCCATGAGCTCGTCATGACAGGCATTGCTATGTACTTCAACTGGTGGTAAGGATCTCTGGAAACTGGGAAAGGTTGACAATGAAAGTGGAAGACACCAAACTCATCTGCAACTTGATGCCAGACAAGGAGAAAGGGAGAGGTTTGTTTTTGTATTTCAAGAGGAAAAAAAAAATCTTTCATTTTTCGCCACTTGTATACCACCATGTTTTGACGGTTTAATATCCTGGAAGTGAGGGCATGTCTTAGGGTTGGCAGTTTCTCAAGGTTATAATTGATGGTGTTTTTCCTTTCTTTGTAACACAAGATAATGATGCTTCCAGCAATGGAAGGTGTCTAAGATTTGTAACATAGCAGGTTCCTGCTATGAAGGGAATAACCAAAGCAAACCAAAAAAAAAAAAAAAGACAACTCTAGCGAGAGATCTGGAGCTAGCCAAAAAGAATCCGTGATTTCTTATGAGAGTGGGTCCAAAAGGGAGATTCCATCAAACCCTACTTACAGATCAAATAGAAAGAAAAGGGATTTGCTAAAATAGTAATGTATTATTTGACTAAACAGAATCCTTCTCAATTGTCTCTTAATTTGTGACTTGTACCTATGAGATTAGAAGCACAGAAGAGCACATTTTATTTTTATTCCAATTAATACAGTAAAGAAGGCTGTAAATGGGAGTCGGAGAGAGTGGGTATGTTCATGGGAGAAGTTTTGGATCCATTGAATTTTGAAGGTGGAGGAATATTTCAGTCAGCCCCAGAATCAATTTGTTTGAATATATGTCCTGGGAGATTTCAATCTTAAAAAGAATATAAGAATAAAAACAAACAAACAAACAAACAAAAAACACAAAAAACAAACAAAAAAACCAAAACTAGTTTGGATTTCTTTTTATCACTTAATAAAAATCATGTGTATTTCTACAAATTTCTACATTTTATTGATAATTTTTTTGAAAGAATGTGTGGTTTAATAAATCCTGGGCAGGTTTCTGGAACAATATGAGTAAATGTTCTCAGTTTATCTACACTATATCTTTGAGTTGTCAGGTAAATATACACCTACACTTAGAATAGTAATGATCGTGATGATATGAAACCACTAATTGGCTCTAGCTCTATGATCAGTCTTGTGTATAGAATAGTCAACAATAAAACTTTTGGCCTTAAGGAGTTCATATTGTAAGACAGAGATAAAATATAAGGACAGTTTGCCTTAATAGGATGCCTTGAAATGGAAGTGACTCTACCTCCTCAGAGGCATCAGAGGAAGGTAACAATATTTTACTTTTGTCTCATGAAAGACCTAGTGTCAATTTAGCCTTGACAACTAAATGTCAGGTTTTCCATGAATTTCTTGGGAACACCAGAATCTATAGCTGGTCCACTGCTTAGGGGTCATCAATGGCAGCAAGAGGGCTGGGCACCCTCTCTGGGAATTGGCTATTATCTCCAGTCACTTGTCCCTTAAGGGAAAGAGCTCATCGGTCGGCTACAAGGGAACTATGCTGGTGGAGTGAATTATTGAATTATCCTCATTTTTTTTCTTTTTTAGTTTTTGTTCTTTTTCAGAAAAAAAAAGCAGGTGCTCAATCTAGAAGAGATTGGGAACTGAAGACCCCCTTTTCCATCTTATACTGTAGAGGAAATGGTTTGCCAGTTAGCTCCTCATCAATCTACAGAATCATGACGTTTATGTTTTCTACCACTTGGTGATGCTCCACTTCCTGAGAAATACAAGCAACCTGCTTCATACGGGTGATAAGGGAATTGAAAACAATGAATAGATAAAGGAAAATAACTTATTTAAGGGCCTCAGTAATGTAACACTGCTGGAGATCCAAAGGAAGACGAAGGCAACTTTGACCAAAATAATAACAATAATAATAATAATTGCTTGAGTAAATATATTTAAATCATCAGTAAGGCCAAATACCTCTTGGAAAGATAAAGATAAATTTTCAAAGTTCAATAGAGAAACCAAAAAAAAAAATATATTCTCAAGTCAGTGAGTTCAAGTGAAGCAAATATTCCTACCATAAAACCAAATCACAAAGAGGCAAACAGGTGGAGAACAACTTGGAGGAGATCCAGGAAGTATAAGAGGAAGAGATTTATGAGAAAATTAAATCCGATAGAGCAACAGGAATAATTATCAGATAACTTTAGAAAGAAAGAAACTTTAGAAAAAAAAATTTTCCTGAACTAAAGATTTGAAATTTAAATTGGACTTACCAAGTATAGGCCAATAAATTAGAAGTGATACAAAGCCTTACAGGGTATGATGGAAATATTGAATTGAAAGTGAAAAGAAGAAATCTCACGTTACACCATGTAAAGTTCCTGACAAAGAGAGGATCATTTATATAAAACATAAAGTTTACAGAGATTAAAAACGCCACAAGAATCCAGAAGCCAGATAGCTGTTAAAGCTACAGAAAAATATTTGCAAGATGTATTAGTCTCATGAAAAACTAATCTTCTAATTTAGAAAATAAAGCTGTGCAATGTCTTTATTCTGTAGAAATGTGGGGGTTTTGTGTGTTTTATCACAGAAACACATATGTATACTGTACAAATTAAAGCATAGATGGGCTTTGATTCAGCCTCTTTTTATTCCTAGAACCTAGTAAACAAGGAATTAGAAAAAAGAGAGAAGTAGGAAAGAGCTTCTCAAATGCAAGTGGGGTTCCAGGATGCTGATGGCAGATTACAGAGGGTGAAGGTAGTGGTTGCTTAGACTATGACAACCTCCAGACAATTGGGTCCTGCTCTCGAGGCCCAGAGAGGATGTCACTCGGGCAGCAGGTTCCAGCAGGGACCATGCAGTCACATGGACTTGGAACATATTCTGTTGCCTTAGGTTGTAGCTTAGTCTAACTCTGGGATCTCTTTTTCCATGGGGTTAGTCAGGGAAGGACCGGCTGCACAGTGTTGTTGCCACAGTGAGGGTTTCCAGAGGTTCAAGTTCTGTTGCAATCCAGGCAAAAAGCAGTGATTTTCGCTGTAGGAGTGGTATTCCTACATCATTCCATGTTAGAAAGTCAACTTCAGCTCCACTAAGGGTAAATTCTAAAGATGAAAACTTTGAGAAGAATATACGAGACCATATTTTTATGCCTTGAAAGATTTCTCCAACAAAATTTAAAACTCTTTTACCAAAGGAAAGTTTGGTAAGTTTTCCTATTGTGAACATCAGAACTGTTCATTATTAAAAGACATTAAAACATAGGTTAAAAACTCAGAAGAAATATTTGCAACTAACAATGGAATAATGTCAATACTATATAAGGAATTCCTTTAAAAAACAGCAATAAGTAGATCACAGACAACACAAAAGAATAATTGGGAAGAGATATGAACAGATTTTCCTAGAAGGAAAAAAAAAACATATTGACAATAAAAGAGGTAAAATACATTTAATTTCATAGTGAATGATTAAACATGAAAATTTTGACCACAACATATTAAAACTTTAACATAAAAAAATTCTAAGTAGTTTTGAAGTAAATATTGTACACAGTTGCAAAAATGGGTGCAATACTTTGGAAAATCTTTGGGTGTGCTTTCCAAACTTAAATATATTCAATTAAGGCATAACAATTCCATACTCAGATATATGTCCAAGCACAACTCTTGCACATGTACAAATATGTATTAATATTTTTCATATGCTAAAAATTATAAATATGCATAAATACCATTTATAAACACTAAATGCTTATATCTAAAGTGTGTACCAAGCAAAGAAAGAGTATCATATTCTTAGAGACATGAAAGATTTTCAAGAGTTGTTCATGTGCTTATCCTACAAGATAACTTTGATTATTCCAAATGTAGATTTTTATCATATGCATGATCTAAATGTGAGGCCAGATATCTTAAATAAATAAAAATAACTTAAAACTTCTTAACTGCCTGGATTTTGAATCATTCTCCTATAGAATTCTGCTCAAAGAGGAAATTTAAAAAATCACCAATTATTTTTCATCAAAAAGCAATGGAAAGGAAAACTGTGTATATCAATTTTGTCAATAAATGAAGACATACCAATAAACTGACATCTATCACATGTCGACATTGGCAGAGGTGAATCCACCTAAACCCACTTAGACACTGGTGTTAGTGGAAACGGCAGCCTTGGGCCTTGCCTGAGAGGACCATCATCTTCAAATCACACACAGAGGTGTTTAGAACAGCATAAAAGAAGAAATGTGCGACTGATTTAAGATGGAGAACCTAGGAGGCTTTAAGGTCACCTTGAAAATGTGGGTGAGATGACAGTTTGCAATAAAAGGTAAGATTCCAGAATTCTTGGTATGACAGAAAAATGGTTAATGTGCACTGTTTGCTCTATCTCTATGCATCTGCTGACTGCTATTTTCAAAACCTCCAGAGCATGACCACTAAATAGCATAATATTCACAGTTTTTTCTCTCTCTCCTTTTCTTCTTTTTTTTTTCTTTTTTTTATGAAGAGTTGGAAAAAAGAAAACAAATCAAATAAAGAGAGAGAGAGAGAGAGCACTTTGACAGGAGGTAGAAGGGAGTGATTGTGAAAAACATGGTTTTGCTTCATTTACTGAAGCTGCTGCTGAAGGCTACTTGGAAAAGAAACTCCACTTTGTGTGGATCTGCAGCAGTTTCTTTTTTGATACAACTACCGCGGAGGTGCATTGTCATGCCCGATAAAAGGTTGTTATTGGAACAAAAAAATGTGTTTTTTCCTTCCCATGTAATATGTAATAAAACTATTCTATGAAGTCTCAATGAACTCTCTCAATTGAGAAAAATACAGACAATTTTCATTATAAGTGAATGTCTCCAATTCATTCCTTTTCTATGGAAGGAAGACATGCAACAGTAACTTACTGTAGGCCACATTTCATAAGATATAATCTATTCCATTATTCTTGTGTATGTTTCATATGAAAAATGTTATGAAGTTTTTTCCCCTCACAAAAATACATATTCCCTTATCTCATTAAGTCCCTATCTCGCACAACACCCATTTCCCTGCTGTCACCCAGCTCCCGTGCCTTCCCCACCAGAGTCTCCCCAGCCTGTATTGCTATTTCAAAAGTATAAAAGAAATGCATGCATTTCGCTCACACAGTCAGTCCATTATTCAATTTAAAATCTCTGGCAAACGTAGATGAAATTCTGAGAATGAAATGAACCTGGGTTTGGTTGACTGCGCCTGATGAGATTCAGCATTATCTCCAAAATGCTATGGCTTACATTTTTTGTTATACATAGAATGAGATATTTGTTTCTATAGATGATAGTGTTTTAGCCTCGTGGTGACTTTCTGCTGGTCAGAGATACCCACGTGGGAAAAGTTAGTTGGAAAGTATTAGAACTCTGACACTGCATTTTCTCATCATTTAACATTTCATGGGCTTGAATTTTTTTATTTGCTTGATTCTCAAATTAATGCATGCTTACTTTTGAATTTCCAAACTCTGTAAAGCACGTCAATCAAAAATTGAGAGTATTGTACTTCTTCTCTCTTCTGGAAAGGTAATCCACTTCTGGATATTCACGGTTAAAAGTTGGGCATAAATCTTTCACACATGCTGATTCACTGACACAAACACACATATACACACCTCCATGCACATAAAAATCCATAGGTAATTTATACAGTTTCTTTTTTTCTTTCAAAATTGTAAAGTTATACCACACATGATTTGGAAAACTAGTTTCTGCTTAGAAAATGAACAGTGACTTCGTCACTACTTATAGATCTACTTCATTCTTTTGAATAGCTATATATTATTGGTTTTTGTTCCTATAATCAAAGCTGTAACGAACATCATTTTACATAATGACTTGACTCCTGGATCAAAGAAACTTTAAAATGCCCTATAAAAGTCACACCAACTCACATTCTGTGTTATCTATGTGTTAGTCACTGAGTTCAATAAAATCCTATTCTTTGTGATGTGCTTAATATAGATTTATTAGTGTCACAGGCAAAAGATGAACTGGCTAGAAACATGATCTTATTTTAAAAATTAGACTTAAGTTCTGTCAAAATGGGTTTAATCCAAGTCCTATCACAAATGCACAATTGGGGCCACAGATACATTATTAATCTCATGTCCCTGTTGTTCCCGCGGAGGTTAGCACATGTCTTAAGCACTTATAGGATTGCAATAATCAGAAAAAGAAAACTCTGCAGGGAAAAAAGCATCCAGTTAAGAGCACTTCAGGAAAGATGCATTTAATTATGTATAACATGCACACAAAATACACATATAAATGAAATAATACACTAAAAAAGATGAAATGAAACAAAAATCTCATCAGAGTCAACTCACAAATGTTAAGGATGGTCTGAAGAAACTAAAATAATGTTTTCTTGGATACATGATACCTAAAAGTGTTCACACTGCTTCAGTGCACACAAGTAGACAATTTTGACACAAACATGTAAGGGACAGAATATGTATAAAGCTTAATGCAATTTGAAGACATTAGTAAAATTAAAAGTTTGCAAGCTGCGCTCACCAGAAATTTGGGTCTTCCTGTGTGTAAAGGAGAACCACTTTGAGTGATTTTTTTTTACTGCATATCTTTACCTTGGGAAACTTTCTTTGGTCAGGAGATATGATTTAAGAAAAGGAACTATTTTCTTTAGATGTAATATTAACCAACACATTTTTCAGCCACATTGTTTTTGAAAAAAAAATGTTTAAGTTGAAGCTTTATATTAAAAGATCATGTTATTTTCAGGAAAATGCTTGTTTAACCCTTAAATACCCAGTTGTACCTATTGGGACACTGGTATATATGCTTCTTCTTCCATGAAAATATTATTAATAGGTTCCCAAGATGTCAATCAATGTATATCTTTTTAACATTCATATATACATATTTAATTTTGAAAATGTGTGCATGTGAAAAGTGAAACACTTTTATTTAGGACTCAAATGCGCAAATATCATCAGTCTATCTCTATAATTTGTGATATTAAAGAAAAACAAAAAGTTTGAGAGGCCTTATAGCAATCACATAATGCTATTGACTGTAACTGATAAATCCCTCATCACTTAAAAATAAGTCATTTTATAAGTCAATAGGTAATAATCAACTAGTTAGTCAACAAACATATTTTGATTTTCTATATTTGAAGTCCAGGAAATTCTATTTTCTTAGCAGCTTTCATTAGGTTCTGTGTTAACTTATTTGGATTTTGAAAACACTTTAATAAGTCTTTATGTTAATGATAATAATAGGCATAAACACTTGCAGCTCTTACAGTAACCTATGCACTGTCATAAGTATTCTGTGTACTTTCATTTAATCTCACCAGGAACTCCTGAAATTACTTTATTGATTGTGGAAGCGGGACACAGAGATGTTAAGCAATATAACCAACATCACGCAGCAAGTAAGTGAGAGTCTGAATTTAAATGCATACAGTCTTGCTATAATTCTATTATCCAGAATATTATAGATCTTACCTTTTATACCACAATCAACAGGCTAATGCTTTCAAAATGTAGTCTTAGCTGGTACCAGCTGTTTCAAGAAAATAAGCCCTGAAGTGTGGAGAAAAATTACCTGCTCCTGAAAATAAAAATGAAAGGAGAGGAGAGCATATGAATGTCCCCAGGGTCTCCAGGTGTCTGTGCTATCCAACCCTTCCCATGGCCTTCTACTGCTTCAATGACAGGACTCAATCCAGGAGGTGTGTATTTCAAGGGGAGACAAGTAGGAAGAAATGGGTTTGCATTCAGATTAGCACAGGATAAATATTGTAGGTGCATATGTGTGTATAAAAGCCAGCGAATAAAATACCCTATTCATAAAGAGAAAAGCTCTTGGAGAGCATGTGTTTAAATTTTCAATCATCATAGACCACTTAAGGGGAGACTGAATTGTATTTAGAGCCTTTGGGCTTCACCCACTAAATCCTGTGCACTGATTACACTTTAGGAATGCAAAAATATTTATGAAATCAATAAACTAGGAACATCTAGGTGTTGGCTTGGAAAAGTGTCATAAAAAATGGCACGTGGACTTGTACCTGTAACAGTCACTGAGGAACAGGCGGGCTGTGAAAAAGAGAAAGGTATAGTTAATATTAAGAGGACTTCCTTCATTAGGTAGAAAAGTTAACTCTTTTCCAAGAAATAGCTCCAGTTCTCACAGACTGACTTTTCCTTTATCATCTCCCAGCTCTTCAATTTATTAATTTATGCAAAAATATACAATATAGGAAAATAATTCATTTGCTCAGAATGAGGACGCTTTGTCAGCATAGAAGTAAATCAAGCACCATAATCCTTGTATTCGTTAATGCCCTAATGTTTTCTCCAGACACACATAGTAGATTCAAGACATTCAAGAATATCTTCAGTTTAGGTTACTCATCATTATCATTATGGGAAAATTCCTCAAAGCATAATCTCTTAAATCACACCAGATATTAATTATTGAGTCATCAGATGGATGCTCCACCAAGGAGCCTAACACTTCTCCCTAATCCCAGAATAGAATAACAAACAGCAGGACGTCATTATGGGTAGCATGGTAGGAGGGGCTCCTTATTTATCTAAAAAGCCTCAGTTGTAGTAGGAGGTACAAGACTGAGTGGTGGTGGCTATTTCCTAATCAGCTGCCAAACTGAATTATTGGAAGAGGAGGTAAAGACACCACCCTGAGCTTCAGGGTGTGTATAGTCCATTTGAAGAAACACATTTAACGTGCATGAAAAATGGAAAGAAGAATTAAGTTTCAATCTAGGTAGCATCAATTCCGAGGGTAAATATGAGTCCACAATATGAGAAGACAGTCTGCACCAGAAGAGGAGGAGGAAGAGGAGGGTGCGATGCCTATATCAAACTCAGGAAAATACTTTTATCATATATTGAAGGTATTTAAAAACGTTTA
Organism: Marmota flaviventris; assembly: GCF_047511675.1. Lineage (NCBI taxonomy): Eukaryota > Metazoa > Chordata > Mammalia > Rodentia > Sciuridae > Marmota > Marmota flaviventris. The sequence goes on along the minus strand of NC_092509.1, from coordinate 24,831,356 downwards.
AAACACTGCTATGGAGAAAAGAGAGGTTGGGGGGAAGAATTTGGGCAACATGTCCATTCAATTATTCCAAGTCACTTCCAAATTAATGAATTGCAAATCTTGTAAGGATTGAAAAGACCCCAGTTTAAGGATTTTTTCCCCTAAATTGCTTCCTGTCTGAAAGTGAAGGACCCAGTGACGAGCTGTGTAGATCTGAGTTCCTGAATTTTCCTCCATGGGCACAGATTGGAAAGGGAAGAGAAGCATGGTGGCAGTGACTGGTCCCCTTGATTACTGACTTGGATCCCATGTCACACTTCATCCTATCCTGTTCCCATCAGCCTGGGTGTTGTCCTAGTCAACTGATGGGCTCATATTTTCCCCACCCCATATACACACCATACATTTCTTTGGGTTAGTCCATTACTCTTATTCTAATTACACTAAAGGTCAAGATTAACTGAAATCACTTACATTTCTCTTTCTCTCCCCACCCTTGCATTTCTTTCCTGAGATTTATAATTGAACTGTGTGGATTGTCAGTAAGAGATTTTAAAGGAGTCTTTTTCTGATTCTTGTTCTTACACATCTAAGTCATGAGCACACTCACTAATTATATAGGTGAACACACCAGAAGGGAGGATCTCCTTGTGGATAACTGTGCATTGTATGTGTGCATATGATTTGTGTTTTGTGCATAGTTTATAATTTTGGCATCAAAATGGCAATTGAGGTCTTTACCAAATATTCTAACTGAACATCTGAAATGGCTAAATGTCTTTTGCCCATTAGTTTTTTAACTTACTGGACATCTCATTTTTTCAATCATAGGCAAAGCCTGAGGATTAGGGTGGTCTGGGATTTTGCTCTTCTGGAAGTTGTCAGAACATCATCCATCTGTTTAGTCGAGAGGAAATTATGTTTCAAAATAAATTAGTACTTTTTGAAAAAATAATCTATTGCTTAGAGATTTAGTGAAACTTTGTTCAACGTAGTAATAACTGATTTCACCTGCAAATACACGAAATATAATACTCTGCTCAAACCCCTGTTTCCCCACCTTCTGCACCTTTTGTTTCTTGAATGCCCATCCTCACCCATGTTGCATACATATCTATAAAATAAACTGTCTTTTCAGAGTCTAGAAACAATGTTTATTCATTCATTTTTGTGTTGCCACAACTTGAAAAACAGTAGATGTCTAATCTTTACTTGTTGAATATTAGCTGAATTAAGGATTAAATTACATATAGAAATTGTACCATGTCAAAATTCATGATGAAGTATTTAAGAGCAAGCACAACCTTCCAGAGGGTAAAGCGGCAGAGTCTGCCTATTGGGTGATCCACTGCGGGCATCTGGCCTTTCTAATCTGACTCCCCACTTCTCTCCAGGCTTGCATTTGCCAATATTAGTTGATTGGCATACATAATCTCTTTTAACACTAATACATACATTGCATAAAAGAATTGTTATATATATTTTTACTGCCAACAAAGTGCCCAGAGAGAATAAATTGCACTCAATAAAAAGCACTCCTCCTCTCCAGCCATTGAACAGTTTCTTATTTTTTTCCCACTCAAGGTAATTTCTCTTGCTCACTGAATATATCCCAAATGTTGGTATTCTTTTCAATTCTAATCTGGCATTAAAAATATTTTTCCCGTGGGGTGTAGTGGTGAACACCTACAATCCCAGTAGCTCAGAAGGCTGAATCAGGAGTATTGCAAGTTCAAAGCCAGCCTCAGAAAAAGTGAGACACTAAGCAACTGAGTGAGACCCTTTCTCCAAATAAAAATACAAAATAGGCTGGATATGTGGCTCAGTGGTCAAGTGCCCCTGAATTTAATCAGTGGTACCAAAAAAAAAAAAAAAGAATTAAAAACATCTTTTCCTATAGGTCTAAGAGGTTCCCCACAAATAGGAAATGTACCCTAATATGCTGGATTTTCACAGGCTTGTTTCTTCATCGCCCTTGACTATACCAGAGATATTGTGTATTGGGTGAATGGATTGGTAGATGGGAGGAAAGGTGATGGGTAGATGGTGGATGGGTGAATGGGTAGATGGATGAATGGATGGATGGAGGATGGGTGATAGGTGGATGGATGGATGGATGGGTAGATGGGTGAATGGTAGATGGGTGGATGGATGGTTGAGTAGATGATGGATGGAAACAAATATGAATGTAAAAAACATGGAAAGAGAGAAAATAGACAATGATTTCTACACACTTTTCCCTGCTCCCAGGTTTCAATATGGTTGTGGCATGGAGTTTGATATATGCTGTGCTGCTTTGTTACCTCACACATTCTTACATGGATGGTTTAATTCATGTTCTTATTGTTTCCAAGGGTCAAATAAGAAAAAGCAAAGGCAGTGACCTCATGTTTCAATCCACTTCTGTATTCCTCTTGTTTGAATAAATGCGGTTCCTGCTCCAGTTCACAGATGCTCTGAATTCACCACAGAACATCAGAGTCTGATGAATTAAGGGAAATATTTTTCATATCCCTTTGTGATCTGAAGAGCTGCCTATCTTCTTTGTCTCATTTTGTCCAAATACACCTGCTTACTTTATACTTTGAGTATGAAATTTAAGGTAAAGATGGCTACCTTTGGTAATATGGAAGATTATAATAAATGAATACACAGATTTTGAATTTGGATGGATAGCATATCATTCTACATAGGGCAAGTTAATGCATATATTATGAACATTCATATCGTTCGTTCAGGCTTCTTGACTTAGAATTAGCTGCATCAGAGCACCTGCTGGGCTTTCTGGCCCCCTTTTCTCCCACCTTCTGTGTGAATAAAATTTCATTTCCCTTTTTAAAATAATTTGAGAAAATGACATATTTAATCAGAGATAACAAATTTTATTAGACCAAGGGCATGAGGGAAAATAACCAGGTGTTATTTCTCAACTACAATTAGTAAATTTTAAAGTTTGATGGTAGTCAACACACCAGGATGAATTAACAATCTTTCATAAATCCTATTATTAATATTCTGATTTTCAGCTTTCTTAATGATTAAAATTTATTGTACAAAGAGATTACTGGGACAGGACTGAGCAGGAATATAGTAAGTGAATCTGATTGTTATGTTGTTGTATAGACCTGGACCCAGAATACCATTATTTAAAAATATTATATAAAATAAATTGTTTAACAATTTCAGTATTGTGACACATTATTAAATAGCTTAAATGTAAATTTTCATAATTTTTACCTGTGGAATATCCTGGCAGCTTATGTTCTTATATTTCATGTTGGCCACCTCATAATAAACTTTCAACCTAGTTTTCTACTGTATACAAATAGATTTATATTAAACAGACATGACCTGAGTGGTATTTGTGCAGTGTCCAGTGTATGGATTTGAAGTTGCCTAATGATTTCAGGTGAATATGTTTATTATTTTATCATTATTTTCTGAAAAGTTAATAATTGAATGATTCGGGTAAATTATTCATCTTAAGCTCTTTAAATGACTGGTCTTAGGACTTCACTTTTTTTTTAAATTATGACCTAGCTGAACATAATGAAAACAGTATTAAAGTGTTGAATTTTTAACATGGTGTCTATGGGAAAAGACATATTTTCTTGCTGATGGTACAAGATAAAGTACATTTATTAATAGCATTCATTCATCTTTTACTTCTATATTTTAAAATATGTAATGCTCAGTGCATAACTAGAATTTCTTCTGTAACCCCTATGACATTGTTTAGACATACTTGAATTTTCTGTCACTGACAAATCATCTTTAAATTGTTGACTTTACTTATTTGCTGTCATATAATCTCACTTCCCTTTAAACAATTTAATATATCTCAGTAATTTGGCACAAAGTGTAGCCATAAAACTATTGTATAACTGTTTTCAATTATTCATTTCTTTTTAATACAAATATGGTTCCTTTTAGAGTCACAAATATTGAGCACATTACAAAGTTGACTATCAAAAACTTTTTAAATGAATGGGCCATATTTCTGAAATCATGTGCAATGAGAAGCTTGTAATTTTCATACATCTGGGACCAAATTCAGTATTAGAAACAAGGAAGGAATTTTGTCTTTGGGAAAATGAATTATTCCACAGATTCTAATCTGTCAATCAAGCTACTCCTTTGTGTGGTAAAGCAGTAGGGAATCTGATATCTACTTAATTAAATCATTCTAGAAGTTTAAATAAACCCTGATGGTGGTGAGCATTTTATGTAAGTATGACAAACAGTGCTTGCCTGCTTTAAAAATCAGCAGAAGAGTTTTCTCTTCCATAAAGTCTTTCTAGGCATCCTTATTCATCTCTAGATGTGTGAATGAACATTCCTGGCCTCATCTGGCTCCAGTGTGTTCTTTCTTACGTAAATTATATGTGCTTCTATTATTGAGATAGAGCAACAACTTTATATTTGCATTTTGGAATTTTAATTTTTTTTGTGTGTTTTTTAGTTATCATTTCTATAAATTTCTCATTCCGTATTTGTTTTTTAAATGTACATTCATTGATTCATTCCATAAATGTTATGATAACTCTATTATATAGAGTGTATTTTGTTGACACCATCCACATACATAAGGCGGTCCTTATTAGGAAGTAATGAGATGATTTAGAAGTAGCTATGTCCAGCCTCAAAGACTTACTGCCTGGTCAGGAAGATATGTTCTGGATTATGATGGTGATAATAAAGCAAAGTTGGACACAGTTCATGCTAACAGAGGAAACTGTGGAATGTTTTGGATATCCAGAAGGAAACAAGTTTCCTTATTGAGGCAAGAAACAAGGAAATAGCTTCTATCTGTTTATCTATTTACTTGTTTATTGAGCTGGAAATGAAACCCAAGACATTGGGCATGCCAGGCATGAGCTCTACCACTGAGTTATTCCCCCTTTCCACGACTTACATTTTAAAAGAGAACAGAAAGAATTGGACCATGTGAGACATATTAAAGAATTAGGTACTGAATGGAAGAAACAGGAACTACCATAGGTGTGGGAATTTAGGTACAGGGACAGCAAATAATGTGGCTTGAAGACAGGGGTCTTAGTAAAAAGAAAATAAAAAGAATAGCATGCATTGGCAGAACTGGGTGGAATGCCAAAGTTTCTTGGGTTTGTATCTCTGCTGCCCCTTAGAAGCTACTTGCCTTTTGAGGGGAGAATTACAATTTTATATTTTCCATAAGACTCTGCACATAGTACTTCCTCTTTGGACCCAGTGACTCTGCCTCCTCTGGGAATGTATTTAAACTTGTGGGAGGTTAAGAACACCATGCTCAGTGCTGGAACACAGTAGTAAGCACTAGTAGTGAGCTCAAAACCCCAGTAGTTTATAAGCCTGCCCAAATACATCTAATCCTATCTCCCACATTGCCCTCCAAGTTCTCTTAGAAATCTTGATAGTGCAGGCTTCCTAGAAGACTTTCCTTTCTGAATTGCACAGAGCAGAGTTTACTCTGAGAATGGCCTTTCACCATGTATTTTGACATATCTACTCCTAAAACTAGGAAGTCACTGACATATAGAAAGACATTTACCCCCTACTTGAAAATCTGGCATTATTTAAATTCAGAACCAAACAATTAGTAGTCTTCTCTTTTGTTGTTAATTTCTCCCTCATCCATCAATGTTAAGTGAGCACTACATATTAGATACTGTTCAGGATGACAGGAACATCTGAAATAATATTTCCTTGAATTCGAGAAACTCCAATCTTATTGTGAATGCACAAAATTAAATGATTATAGTAAATTTTAGCCAGAGATACTGGCTGAAAGCACAAGGAAGTAATACCTTTTCCTCACTAAATGTGTTATTACTGAACATCTATCTTTTAACTTCTTAAATAATATTAGTCAGGTGAAGGCAGTCATTCATTCATTTGAGCGCCCTACATCTCCGGGCTAGTAGGCAACAGCTATATGCTTTATAACTATGCTGGTTTCAAGTTCTTCCTGCTAAATTATCAGGACTTGTTGGTATTCAAAGTAAAATCTATATTTGCTATACTCAGCCCCCAACTCTTACTCTCTGTCAATGAGATTATACACACTGGGTGGTCTACTGCCTGGGGGAACTAAATTATGATGGACATATGAAGCAGACAAGAGAAGTCTTGGTTTGTTAGCAGCCTGCTTTATTAGTTCTGATAGCCCCATACAGTTCTGGATACAGTAGTTTATGCAACTGTGGCTGTGCTTTTTGCTATAGATTTAACATAAGTTATTATTTTAATGTCTGGATCCTTATAAAGTCTAATTTGGAACTAGAAGACCCAAAGCAATGAGAATTTAAGTGATTTCCTCCACATCAAAAGGTGATTCTCATGAAAGTGAAATTCCAAATCTTAACTCTTCTGTTAGAAAATGAAGTGAAACTCTGAAAATTTCTAATGCCTTCCCCCCAAATGCATTTCCCAATGTGCAGGATATTTTTAAAATTTTTATTAAACTGTAGGATGAATTTTAATAGGATTATAATCTTTTTATATTCCACTTGAGCAATCCTTAGAGTTGGCAAATTCCTAATGTTATGATTTTCTTTTTCCTCACATACTGTATTTGTGTGTGCCTAACACACCTTTGCACAGTTAAAAAGATAACAGAACTATAGAAGCTGACACAGTCTTGGAACGATCCTTATCTCTCCTGTGGTAATATGATTCTGCTGTGTGACCAAGACTCAGGAACGTTACCTCAAACCCACATATCAACAAGATACTGGATCTTGAATAACAAATTAGGAGAATGGAAGTGAAGAGCAGAGAAAAGCATTCTCTTCAATAATAGACAATCTTTCCTCCAGAGAGGCTGGTTTGTGGGCACAATGGCCTACCTTGGCATTCCCCCATGGGCAGCCAACTTTTAATTAAAAAAAAAAAAGTTTTAGTGAACTTTTCTCCTAGAGTCAATAGCATTTCGGGAAGAAAATGGATGATCTTTTCATACTCGTCAGACTGTACAAAGCATTAGGATTTCTTGAATTTTCCCAATTTGATTTTTGAAAGTTATGTCATATTTTCTCTGTCATCTAGCATTTGCCATCCTAGCCAAGCAACAGGGGCAAAGGCTCCTGAGACACAGTTGTGCTACCATCCAGGGGGCATGCAAGACTTCCACAGAGCCCCTCTCAAGTCAATGAGTCTATGTCCTCTCTTTTCAATGACTGTTCTCTACTCTGTGAGGATATCCCTTTTGAACTTCATTTTACTCCTGGCCTGATACGTTAGATTCAAGAGGGTGCAAATAGGGAAAAAGGACTTTAATCACATAAAATTCATATTTCCTTGGGTCATAAATACTGACCAATTCATAGGAGCCATGAATCCATGCCTAAGTCAAAACAAGCCTAAGTATATCCAGTGAGAAAAACTGTCCTCTATGGTTTCTAGCTCATCAAGATATGATTAACACGGTCAGATTTTTCTATGAAAATCTTACTTCTTCAATTACATAATAAAAATAATAAATCCTTTAAGGGATAAGAATCTATTGTGCAGATCAAAGCATTAAGATTTCCTTGAATTTTAAAAATTTGATTGTTTCCCAAACATATGTCATATTTTCAGTGTAATCTAGCAATTTACTATCAAATAGTGTTAATACATGCATATCTTAATCCAGAAGCAATTTGTTTAACATATCAGATTCCTGGACATAATGTTATTAATCTAATTCAAATGAAGTTTTCTATAGACATGAACTTATATTTTTAAAATAAAGTTTGGGATATGGAAATGAATCACATATTTATCTATTTGTGATGTTACATGGACTGAAGTTCTAATGAGACGTAATTTTTCATTTTATGCTACATATCTGAATCAAAATAAATTCATAGTGCAATGTAAGGAATAGTCATGCTAAAATTTTCTTGGTTCAGCATCCTAGGGAAGTATATGCAAGGAATACCAAAGCAAGTAAAATATCTAGTAAGGATATACATTTGTTGTTGTGTTTAGTCTTTTATTTAAAGTATACTGGAACATTTTCAAGTGTTTTTCTACAAAATGATTTCATCAGTACACAGAACATTTGGAATTCTTCCTTTTAAAATATATGGTGATATTTAAAGCTTTCAAAAAATTGCTGGAAAAATAGCACCCTCTCAAAGACGGGGGGCGGTGTGACAAGTTCAACTGGAAAAACTGAATCAATATACTGGAGCATTTATCCTGTGCTCTCTCCCTCTCTCTAATGACATGATTGTTGCATGGCATCTGTTAGTTTTCACTGGGATGTGAAGGTAGAAGATATAGTTTCAAAAAAATTCTATTCCCAAAGGAAAGCACTGGAAAACAATGTAGACCAAGCCAAAGCAGGAGTTATTCAGGGAACTCCAAACCCTACACATGCAAGACACTGGAAGTAGAGATGCTATATAGCTACAGAGGTAGGATTTGTCCATAATGCTCACTACATTTGCAAAATAGTTTAGGCCAATCATTCAAAATTTTCCAACTGAAAGAAGTAAAATATCAATTTTTCATGTTTTTGTTATTTTTTAGGGGTTAGGGAGATGAGATTATAAAAAAAGATGCAATATTGGGGAAAAAAGGATCATTCAAAGAGCTTTGTCTTCCTTTGGACAATGAAGTGAAAATAAATGTAAAACAGGTGGTTCAGTTACAAGATCACAGAAAAAATACATTTAAAATCTTAAAGCTAACGTATTTGTGATAAAACACTAGTTGAGTTCTAGTAAGAATTCAAAATGATGTCGAAAGATTTGAAAATGCTAAGAGCATTTTCAGAAGCATATTTCAGCGACAGATCTCTTAAATCATGAAACTCAGAAGATAATGCCTTGATTGAAGGGTTCTTAAGGAAGGCTTTTTGTCCATAAGATCACTGGGTGTATGTAAGTTGGGACAATGTCTCTGTTGGTACTTTATGGACTGTTGGAGTGTTCATTCTACCAGTGCTGGCGGGGCTTCCACAGGAGTCAATGAGAAAGGAGAAGAAAAGTAGCATGGGTGGTGGAGACAGGATGCCTGAACTTGCCTGACTCAGCAGGTAATACTTAGTAATTGTGTTTTGTTCTAACTGAAATGGGAGTTAGCTCTAGTTTTAAACTGGGAGAGGAATGTAGGGAAGAAGATAATCCAGTTTGAATTCTAAGAAAATTACCATTGGTGCAATGGGGAGACTTAATGGGAATGGAACAGATTGGAAGTCTGGTCCACAAATAATGGCTTTTTGGCATACATGATGGGAAGAAGAAGAGACCAAAGGCTGAGCACACAGGGATGTTTTCTGGACTGGATATAGGAGAGGAGGGAACAAGAGGATGCAAAGATAAATTCTAGATTCTACCTTGAGCTCAGAGTTAAGAGAACTGTCTCAGCATTTATTGAGATGTGGAAGATGCTGAATGGTTGCATTAGTGCATGGACTAAAATTCAAGGTTAATATTTTGGACATGATACTTTCAGGTGTCTATGGGTAATAATGAAGGATAACTAATATTTGTCATGTGATTTAGTAAGTTCCAGTGAGAGTTCTGATCAATTTGAATGGACATATTTATTTTTATAACTTTGCTAATATTACATTATACAGATGAGAAACTGAAGCCTGAAAATGGTAAATAATGCTACATAATTAAGTCATGAAGCTAGAATTTAATGTGCTGTGACAGTGATATAACTTTGGAATGTAAAGACAAGGACATACCAAGCAAATACATGAGCCAGCATGCATTGGTAACTCATCAAATTCGTCTTTGAAGGGCAATTGTGAAATGAGGTTTTTCCTCAAGGGAATCTGGAGTTGGAGAGTCTTGTTTTGTTTTTGTTACTGGTGATCATTTGTTTTAAAGATGGAGCATATTTTGTGCATGAAAGAGAGTAATTATATATATATATATATATATATATATATATATATATATGGAGTTCTGTGATCCTGGAGAAAAAGAGAATAATTGAAGGAGCAAACTACTTCAAAGGGAACACTAGTGGAGATGGGGTTGAGGGTGTAGTGGTAAAATTCAGGTCTCAGAGCTTTACTTTTTGCCTCACTCATGAGATAAGCTCATTCATTGAGAATGGGGTAGAAAAGATATAGCATGAAATGAGAGGGATATGCCAGATCTACCATTGGTCCCATATGCTCTTCTCAGGCATGTGACTTACAGATCACATAGTAGTGACAAAATTGTGCTTGGTACAATAACAGCCCTCCCCCCATCTCAGTATCACAGAGCCTAAGCATGGTAAGAAACTCCAGAATTCCAGCTATGTAATGTTTAGCAGAAGCCCATCAAATTGTACCCTTTAAAAAGATTATTATTAACTTTTAAAGCAATGCAACGCTGGCAAAGAAGGTTTTTCCTGCAATTCTGAATATAATAATATTGGCTGAAAAATACAAAGACTCCTTGCTCATCATATGGGACTTAATTGTACTCTTTTCTTTCTGAATATTTATACATGGTGGAATTAGAATCCAGCAAACTAGATCTATCTACTGCCCATAGATTTCTGCAGAAGATTTTCCTCATATCAGCAATATCCCACAAGAATAGTCATGTACATTTAGTCATGTACATGTGGGCATGTACATTTCCCCCTCTACACCCTTTTATTATCTAAATTTATTTAACTAGACTGTAATATTATTTGAAAAGATCTACTGTACCATTCACCATGCACTACCTTTTAAATTATAAGAAATAGGTACTCACTCTTATATTATTACCAATTCTCATGCAAAATTCAATTATTTGTTGTAGAACAGTAGGGCATCTAATCTAGTCATATAAGTACACCTTTGTTCAGAGAAGCAGAGTTCTGCTGCTTCTTGGAGAAGTGGTAATGTTTCATTGTGTGTGTGTGTGTGTGTGTGTGTGTGTACCATCATAGAAGATATTTTTATTCTTTCGGGTAATTCAGTATTGCCCTGATAATCAAACTTGGAAAATACATGGATTTGCTATCTGGTTTCAAGAGAAATAACAAATGATATTTAATTCTAACTTTAGAAGACTGAGAGTTTATATGTTTTCTAAATATTTCTTCATTTATTCTTTTATTTGTTCATGAATATCTTTGGACAGTCTATCATATTCAATAATACTTCACTGGACACATTTTTTAACAATTCTTATTATTTTAATGAATAAGTTACACATAATAATTTCTTCTTTTAAAAATATCTTGTTGAATTTATTTCCTGGTCAAGGTTTGTGTATAATTTATATTTTCATAATAAATCAGATACAAGCCCTGCCTCCCAAAATTAATTACAATGATAAGAGATGCTCAAAAATAACTTTAATAAAAACCATGTCCATTATCTTATCTTTTTTTTCTAATATAGCTAATTCACTTGTCCCCAATTCAAATGACTCTTCCTGAAACCAGTTTCCTTAGAATTTAAAACTTCCCTGAGAAAACAATTTCCTTTTAACCATTAAGTCCAATTCTAACATAGTTCCTAAGAGTTATCCTGTGATATCCAGAGGAATTTTTAGTTGTTCTTAGTTGGCATCTTAGAGGAACAATCATGAAGTTACCCTCTCAGATCTACTTTGACTCTGGGTACAAAAAACTAAAAATTGTATTTGGATTATCTTGTGAGTTTCCAATCAAACTGGTGTTATTTACCTCTATTATCTAGTTTCCTACTTTATTCTTGCTCATTTGATTCCTTATATCCAGATCTTTTTGTATTTTCCTTGACAATCTAACCATGGGTTAATCAAACTACTGCTGACCCCTTTTCATGGAACTCACTTGCCTTCCTGTTGGTATGTTATGGTTTGGATGTGAGGTGTCCCCCAAAAGCTCATATGTAAGACAATGCAGGAAGGTTCAGAGGAGAAATGGTTGGGTTACAATAGTCTTAACTTATTCAGTGAATTAACCACCTGGCAGGATTAACTGAGTGGTAACTGAACAATTCAGTTACCACTAAGTTGGATCTCAGGTGGGGTGTGGCTGGAGGAGGTGGATATTGGGTGTACCTTTGGGGTATGCATTTGTATATAGCAAGTGGAATCTCTCTGCCTCCTGATCATCATGTGAGCTGCTTCTCTCTACCACTTTTCTGCCTCATTTTGATCCCTGAGGAATGGAGCCTGCTGTCTATTGTTTGAGACCTCTGAAACTGTGAGCCTCCCAGATAAACTTTTTCTCCTTTAAAATTGTTCTGCTCAGGCCTTTTAGTCAGAGCAGGAAAAAAAAGCTGACTAAAATATGGTGCCATGCTAACGGATGGAGCATGTCCTCCAGGAGTCAGGAGGGAACTCAGGGCTGTTGATCAACAGCTCCATTTCTATGTCCTAGCTCACATCCTCTGCCATGTTTTTCTCTCATTGGTATAACCTCTTCTCCTCAAGGCAGCCTGATCATTCTCCTCTTCTTTTTGGCCAATGATCTTTCCTTCTATTAGAGCCACTCTAAACTCATCCCTACTACTAATGATAAAGAATCTCATGAGAAAATCATGCTCATAAGGTAATAAAGGAAACTCTCCTCACACATGTGCTTTGGTATCTCCATTTATTCTTAGCTCTGTTCGCCATGTTGGAAAGCTGTCCTTACTCTTCTTCCAAGTTAATCCATCCACTTCAGTCTACATCTTTATCTGCCCCCTCTGCCGTCTTACTCTACCAATCACCCTGGCTTCTTCCCAGGCCAATCTTCTGCTTGTTATCTTTCACCTTTAAGTCAAACTCAAACTTATGTCCCTTTTCACTATATCTCTGACCACTTTCCACATTATATTTTAAGTCTCAAACTTGTGATGTCTCTCCTGGGAAATGTCATGTGATCTCTTCTATATTCTGTCTGTAGAAATACTCTGCCCCTCCCTCTGTGACTGTCAACTTTGCAGCACTACATATACTATCTGGATTAGACTCAGGTGGTCAGCTTGTGTATCTGCATCATCAAGTAGACCATGAGCAATTAGAGAAGGAGACTCTATCCTATTAATTATTGGGTCCTCCTTTTTCAGACCACAGCACTGAACATGAAGGAGCTACTTAAATACGCACTGAATTGGGCTACACAGTTCCGCATAATGATTTTAAATTTGTCTCAAATGTCTAAGCCAACACAGAACCAAACTTGTTCTCCTTTGGTTAGTTCTGTTTTCAACATTATGTCAAACATCAAGAGAAATATTTATCAAGAGAAGCACAAATAACAACAAAAAATTAATTGAGGAAGAAAGTAAAGAAAATGAGAAAAAGTGGTGTAAAGCCACAAGTCTGAGAAACACAGGGGTCAGAATCAAGAATTATTTTGTAAGAAGAAATGCTGGAAAGATAAGAACTTAATCAGATGAAGACTGTTAAACAGATGGAACCAGTTCAAGGCCAACATGACTGACAACTGGAGTATGTTTGAGATCCAGTTAAATAAATTCCTAACATAAGATTATATCTAAAGATTAAAATATTTGTGCTAGATAGGTTACTTCCTCCCCTTTTTTGATGGGTGAACGTGGGGGGAGAATGAGTGATACCCCCATCCATCCAACCAGAAGACGGAGAGATATGAATTTTACATTTCTCCATTTTCCTCACTTACCCTCCTACATTCAATCAATTATCACATCCTGTTGAGTCTGTCTTATTTCTAAATGTTCCAGCCCACTCTTCAGCCTGAGTTCAGACCAATGTCTTATCATGACTGCTAATAATCTCCCCACCCCATTCAGCTAATTCTTTACACTGCTTCCAGAGGGATCCTTTCCACACACAAATACATTTTTTTGCTCAAAAATTTACAGGGGCTTCCTAGAAGCTCTTTGAGTAAAAATCCAAACATCTCAGAATGATTAGAAAAAAAAATCTTCACATTTTGAATACATGCCATTTTGTCCCACATCTTGTTGTGTTTCATCAAGTAATCAGGCTCCTTATTTTATTTTAATACTTATTATTTCCCAAATCAATTATATGTGCTCAAGTTCCCCCTCCCCCTTTTCCTCGTTTTCTTTCTTCCTTACCCCCCCCCCTTTTTTTGTCATGATGTTTCTCTGCATAGAAAGATCTTCCCATCCTTATCTATCCGGTGTGTTTGATCAATCTCACAGTTTCAGTTCAACTTTGCCACCTACACAAGGCATGAGATCCAAGTCAGACACTATTTTAACTGCTCTCTTTTACCTGATCTCAATACACAACTTATCACATTGTATTCTACTGGGTTTTTCTTATCTTTCCCCCACTAGACCACATTTCTTTAGAAGTTAAGAGCCACAAGTTCAGTACAAGTCTAGGTCTAAAATAACTTAATTTTTATACATCCTTGTTGAATAAAGAATGAAGCAAGGAAGGAATGAATGTCCCTTGAGAATGGTAGTTTTCCCTGTCTCTATCTAGTAGTTGGGTCTACTCAATCTAATGTTACGCCTTCTTAGAGGTGGTAACCATTCTCTGTAGGTCTCTTCCTATTGACTTCCTTCTACTCTTCCCAACTTCTAAGAACCTAATTTAATACACAACCCATCTAGGTGAACACCATGCTTTCCCTCCAGTGTGCTTTTTCTAAGAGACTTCTTTCTAATTCTTTTTATTTTATCTCCCAAGAACTCCTCTAGGTCAAGTTGTATGTCTGGGCCACTCCCACACTGCCCTCTCTGGTCACCCATATCATTTGTGGGCATCACTTTAACTGATCTTTTCGTTTTACTACTAGACCATTCCTTTGAACTGAAAACATCCCAAAGAAATACCACTACTTGGTGAATACTTCCATAGCTGCTCCTATACTAATTCAGTGGAAGACAAGATAAACCCCCAGGGTCTTCACTGCATTCTCCTCCTCAAAACATTTAGATGCTTCCTTGGATACCAAGTACTTGTTTTGCCCATTCTTGTGCATTCAATGAAGTTTTTGAATGGCAGCCTGTTGCTAGTGGGAAGCCTTGTCCAAAATAGGGAGAGGGCAATAGTCCATTAATATAACACAGAGCTGTGTTATTTAGGCAACAGTATCAATGTACAGAGAAGCTAACTGTGTGTGAGGATAAATAAACAAATGGGATCAAAAGTCAGAGATTTTTATGGGAAGAGAATTTTTTTATATATTCATATTATTATTTTTACTACTGAACATAACATGTGGGATTAATCATCTGAATCATCATGACTAAGAGGAGAATAATCACAAATAGAGAGTAAGTTTCCTAAATGAGTCTCTTTTAACCTCTTTTAGGAAATTAAGGAAAAGTACTTCATAGCTGCAATGTAATAGAGTACATCTGGATTGATAAATGAGAAATAATCAGGATTGAAAATCTGACATACAAAATAGCCTGGTTCAGTTCCTCAATTAATGGCTATAGGTATCATATGTGGCCTACTATCTGGGGCATTAACACATGACATGAGATCTACTTGCATGAAACAAAATCTCTGACCCTTATTACTGATGGTAGCAAAAGCTCTAAGAACTTTGTTATGGTGATTGGATCCAGCATTTGAGAAGAAATAATTAAACGAAGTGTTCTGGGAATGACAGATTTCAGCTTTACTTTTTAAAATATAAAAACATACAGCAGCATTCTCATGCCTGCTACCTGATGTGGTCATGAATAGAGACTGCCTTTTTCTCTCTCTATTTCTTTCTTTTTCTCTCTCTATTTCTTTTCCTTCCTTCCTTCCTTCCTTCCTTCCTTCCTTCCTTTCTCTCTATCTTTTCTAAAATGAACTTTCATGTCATGAAGTAACCAATAAATTCTACCTATCCTATATCTTAGGTACGATTTCCTCAGTGAAAAGTGGACTAATTCAAACACTTCATTTTGCTGAAATGAATTTTATTACTTAATGGTAACAACAGAAAAAATAATTCTGTAGAATTATCTTTATAGGAAATGCATTATTTTTTTCTTACACTTCATCAATTAATCTGCTTTAGTTCAGTTAGCTAAAATTCAGACTCAGTTTAATTATTTGACCTATTTATTAAGGAATCAAAGCCATCCAACATATAGAAAATAGTGTATACCAGCCATTTTATATAGATAGATAGATAGATGTTTGTCTGCAACATCTACCCTTACTTAGCATCATATTTTGATAAATTCATTGAAGATACCTATTCATGTGTAGAAATGCTGAAGATAAAAATGAAAATTAATATCACACTATTTGTTTAACAAAGCTTATGTAAGCAGATTATTATTAACATTTTAATCAAAAAGTTTGATTTTAAAATGCCTTTGCTTCTTTTCAAATCATCTGCATGTATTATGAACAGTGTTTCCTGAGTCCTCTTTAAAAGACCAATCTAGTAAAGAATGCAGCATAGAGAAGTTGGTTTTCAAATTAAATATATATATGTATATATATATATATATATATATATATATATATATATATATATATGGAAGCTTTTTTAATTTAGGCGGGGTAAATCTGTTTTTCTGAGTCTGAACTCCGACCTAAATTTATACCTTAGAGTTACTAGGTATTATGACAAAGTAAATGTTTATCTCTTTCATAAGATCCTTTGGCAAAAATCCAGCATCAGATTCTGTACTCAGAGAGAAGGAAGTATGCATGGGGTGGGGGAGGGGTATTTGTTTCATCAGCCTCAGTGAGAATCGTAGACAAAGTTCATAAAGTTTTGGAATGATTGTGTTTTAACAAACTTCCAGTGTGTTGCACACATAGGGACAAATGGCATTTAATTTAATGTGAATTTTTGCATATGGCAATGGTGTCCGATTAAAAACTTTTCAAGCACTAATTTTGTTTAAACATTGTAGATTTTTTTTTATATGTATAAGTGAATAAGGAAAACAGAAACTTCAGAGTTGTGGGTGAATATCTCTAACCATCTTTCTTTGTTAAAGTTCCAAATACTACCATAATAAAAACATTTATTTGCCAAAGGGGACTATTGTGATAAGTACACAAAAACATTAGTCTTTGTGTGAGAAAGAAGCAAAAAGTCATGGAGTTGACCATGTGGGTGAAAAGGGACAAAACTTCATTTTTTTTTTTCCTGTGTAATAGTTCCAAAGATAAATTTTAAGTGAAGATTACTTTCCAAGATGATCTGGTAATCTTTGTTCCCATGCTTTCTCTCCCTATACTGTAGTTCACAGCATATTTTAAAACTTAAAATTATAGTGGGATTTATTCCAATTAATTTATTTTCATATTGCACTTTAAAATGTCATACATTTATTAGATGTATGTTAAAGGTATTATCAAGTCAGATAAACTTTGCTAATAACTATTCATTAATAATTAAATTGTAATGAAGATGAATATGTAAATTAGCAAAAATTATAAAATCTATTTGCCTTTTACACTTACAGAGTGACTAGGTGTTGTAAAACTTCAAAGTACATAGTTGATTTATTAAGCTCAGCAAAATATTCTCCTTTGAAATATACCATAGTATTTATCAGTTCATATGATCCATGACTTGACTTTTGTGATGGATGTAAGCAACTACAAACCTGCAATCAATGCCAAAATAGAAATTGCAAACTGAAGCAGAGTTCTAAATGAAGAGTATGTGATCCATGGAATGTGACCCAGTGATACCATTTGGAATTTTGGGTTCAGATTTCCAACCCATGATACTTTGGTAACTGTGGCATACCATAATTTTTTTTTTTCTGGTACCAAGAATTGAACTGAGGGGTACTTAACCATTGAGCCACATCTCCAGCCCTTTTTACATTTTTTATTTTGAGAGAGGGTCTCCCTAAGTTACTGAGGGTCTTACTAGGTTTTTGAAGCAGGCCTAGAGCCGAAAATGTTGTCTCAGCCTCCTAAGCCACTGTCATTACAGGTGTGTGCCACTGTGCTTGGCTCTATGATTTTAGTAAGATCATAAACAAGGAAAAGTCATGATAAATTATTTTACCTCACACTCAATGGACAGTTCAGCTCAATTATTCTAGTTATTTCCACAAATGGTTAACTGACTTCCTGGCTAATAATCAGTAATGCCTTTGCAGACACTAACTCTTAAAAGGCACAGAACAAGGAAAAAATTAAATACAAAGAGAGAGAACAAAGAGGATAAATAAGCAATGAGCAGGGGATTATAGTTCGATTTTGGAGTTACAGAGTTTGAAACCACTGTGAGATGTGTAAGTGGAGATGTCAATTCAGAAGCTGGGTATCTGAGTGTGACTATCTGTAGGGTGGGATGTGGTCAGAATGTAAAGATTTGTTTGAAATTGTGGGTCTGGAGAAAAAAGTAAGATTAGCCCTGAGGAATGATGATTTTAGAACAGCATCCTGGGAAGCTCCAATATCTTAAGAAGTGGTGAGAAGAGGATTAACTAACCAAGGAGACAGAGAGTATCTAAGAGGTAAGAACAAACAAGCAGTAAGGAAAGTATGTCAGAACAAAATGGCCAGACGTATAACATACTCTCACACCATCCCTAACCCTCATTCAGAGCACTTATTGGCTCTGAGATTAAATGGATGTTTTCCAAGAGTATAATGTTAATAAAGAAAGGACTCGTGTGTGGTTCAGGACTATATTCTCAGAAGGATTCTGTGAATGATGCCTGTCATGCAGAAGACTTTAATAAACATTCCTACACAGGTGAGTAAATTCATGAATTTGTAAATAAATACATGGGAGATGGACAAATGGATGAATACTGAATGGTCCGGCAATTACAATGATGATAATGTGTCTATAGAATATGAAACATGGAATTCCTGAGTGATTTGGTCAAGAGAAATTTCACTGATGTGGGGAGCAAAAACTAGGGGGGTTTCCCACATGATTGTATTCTCTGTATAAAATCAATATGTATTCATCACTAAAGTGCTTGAAATATTTTTTTAATTGAGGATGTTTTCACTTCATCTAATAGGTGCGTGTATAGTTGCTTTATGACAATATGATTGAATTAAACCTGAAATACTGGGCTTATCAAAGTATGAGACAATTTTTCTATGCTGTGTGGACCTATCTATACATTAATAATACGAATCTGAGAACCTTGGGTCAAAGTGACCAATGTGACTAATAAAATGCTAACACCTAGATAACAACATTCTGTCCGTCTACTCCTGAATTTGTTAGTTGCTGGTCTGTTGCTAAAAAAAAAAAAAAAAAAAAAAAAAAAAAAATGCTTTACAGAAATAGAGAAAGAAATACTTAAAGATCAAATGAGATTTCAAGGGAACTAAGGTGGCAGAGTAGACATTTTTCATAACTACTTCCTGATCTTAAGTCCAATGTTTTCCCCACTATATTACAACATCCATAATAGAATAATATGAAATAAATTATTTTTCCAACATCCCTCTGTGGTTGCAAACTTGAATAGTAATCCTAAGTTACATATCCAATTTTTGTAGGGACTATAAAATAATAGATGAATAGGATATATTGAAGGGAAACATAGATGTTTTGTACTTACTTGACATAATGGTATTATTATTGCCCCATAGGTGCAAAACAACTTGTTATTTACACAGAGGGACCTTTACATTGGATGTTACATCTATCTCTTTCTGTTTCAAATTATTGATTTATAGTTTGTTCTTAATAACGTTTAGAAACACATGAACAGTATATTATAATGCTATGTATAAAAATGGAATTTACTATTGTGGTAATTGTAATGAACAATTATTTCAATAATTCACTATAGAAAGTTGTGATGTTGACATTTGGCAGTGACACGTATGTTTTGTTGGGTATATGGAGAATGGCAACAATGTCTTTAGATATATATTAATTGAAGATGAAGCACAGATTGCCTTCACTTTGTCATAGAATTAAAGGGTTGCTCATATTTTTCTTTCATCATTCTATTTTGCTCTTGTGGGAATCTAATAACTTTTATCTTTCTCAAAGAATTACTTTGAAGGATTAAAGTGATTGAGCCTTCTATGCATTAGTTGAAGCAACAGTGTGAATGAATGAGGTCTACAGGTGAGAACAAGTACAAATTACTTAAAATTATTTGAAAATTGGAATATCTCTTCCATTATGACATAGAATGATAAATGCTTAGTAAATAAGTGAATGTATTTGTAAATGAACCAAACACAGTCAGAGATTACTAATCAGGTGGCTATTCTGTCTTGCTATTTGTTTTCCGTTTGTCTATCCCCTGCTTCTTCTTTCTTTTAGATCAGTTCATTTTGATTTGATTTGATTCTTTGTATTTGCTTATCAGTTATAACACTTTTTGTTTCTTTGGTTTAGATATTATAGTGTATACCTTTAATTTATCACAAAATTCAAGAATATTATACATCACTTCATATCAAAGAGCCATACAACAATAACCTTATATTTCTTCCTTCTTACTACTTATGAAATTGTTAGCATAAATTAACACCTATGTGTTATTTACCCCACAATATATTGTTATTATCTGTGTTTTAAGTGGCTGATTATCTTCTAAAAAGGCTTAAGAATAAGGAATTATGTAGGTATTTACTATTTCCAGTGATCTTTGTTCCTTTGTGTAGATTGATTGGCTTCTGGTATCACCTTCTCTCACCTGCAAGTACTATTTTTGACATTTCTGGTAAAGCAGGTGAGCTACTAATGGAATTTTTAAATTTTCCATATTTGATAAAATATTTAAATGTTATATTTTGAAATATTTTCATTGGGTATAGAATTCTAAGTCTAGTTTTTCTTAAAATTCTTCAAATAAGGTTCCATCTTTTCTTGTTTGCATTATTTTCATTGAGAAATCTGTTGTCCTGTCCTCTCTCTGTGTCTCTATAAAATAAGTGTACATTTTACTCTGAGTAACTTAAAGATATTTTCCCCCCACTGGTTTTGAGCAGTTTTCTCATGGTGTGCCTCAGTGTACTTTGCCTCATATTTTCTGCATTGGGTAGTTCTTTGAATTTTTTGGATCGGAGAGTTTTATATTTTTATGAAATATAAGTTAGAAATTTCTTATCATTTCTTCAAATATATTTTTTTGCATTCCCATTATCTCTTCTTTTCTTCAGAGACTACAAATGCATTGTCACAGAGTTTGCTAAGGTCATAAACATTAATATTTCTTCTCTAAGTTTTATTTTGAATAATGTATATTTCCATATTCTGAAATTCACAGATACATTTTTCTGCAGTGTCTAACCTGCTCTTAATCCCAAATTTTTAATTTTCTATTCCTAGCATTGTAACACCAATTCCATGGCGTAAACACAACACAAATTTATAATCTTATGGTTCTGCAATTCAGAAGTCCAATAGAGGTCAAGGTGTTGGCAGAGTGCACACCTTACTGAAGACTCTGAGAATTTGTTTACTGACCCATTTCCTCTTCTAAAGACCACCATGTCCATTACCTCATGGCTCCTTGCTTGCTTTTTAAACGAGAGGAACATAGCAATTTTCGGAGCCCGTTTCCTTTGTTATGTCTTTCCTTCTAACTCTCTTCTTCATCTTCCTCATCCACTTTAAATGACAGTTGTGATCACATAGGATCCATGCAAATAGTACAGGATACTCTCCCCATATCGCAGCCCTTAAACATGCCTTCACAGTTTCTTTCACCATGTAATGTAGCATAGTCATAGTTCTGGAAAGTAGAATGCAGATATCTTTAGGGGTCATTATTTTACATGCCACACCATCCTACATATTTTGTTACTTGTAAATTTCATCTCTAGAAGTTTGATTTGTACTTTTCTATCTCTTTTTCTTGTGTACTCAGACATGCTCTTTCCTCTGCCTTCATAAACAGATGGAATACAGTTACATTTTTTTAATGCCCTTGTTTGCCATAATCTTCTTCACTTTTGGTTCTACTTCTGTTGATTGATTTTTCTCCTGATTTTGGTTCATATTTTCATGCGTCTTTGAATAGCACTGTTGCTTGGGTGCCCAAAATGGCAAATTTCATTTTATTTGATGCTACATACACTAACATACTATAAATTTACTGGTATTTATTCTAGGAAATGGATACACACTTGAAAATGCTGCAGTCCGGCTGCAGCAAAATAACCGGGGGGTGACGAGCAACTTGTGTACATTGATACAGCAGGAGTGGGAGCTGTTTATTGTAGGACAAGAGGGGTATATATATATATATTCCACACAGCTTATCTTAATTAACATAAACTAGATACAGCAGTCAACCAATAAGGAATCTCCACACTTAATGGCTCGCTGGCTTTACTTCACAAACCACTCCCTCTGGCAAAATGCCAGGCGCCATCTTGACTTGTTTACAGACCCTAACATTAACAACTTGAAACTTTAGAGACTTGCCTTTATACTTTTTAGTTATATCAGAGAAGCCATACTCTAGAGCTAAGATTTTCACCTGTGCTCAGGCAAGGCCCCACTTAGTACTCTAACCAGTGTCCTTTATATTCTAAAGGTTTCTCTCTCTGGATGATGGAAGGAAAAGTTGAGTTCATTCGTTTTGATTTGCTTGTTTTTTGTTTAGCTCAGCCTTGTGAGGATCTCTTGAAGGCACATGCGCATCCTTACTCAGCCAAAGTCTTAAAGGGAGAAGCTCTTCAGGTCCCTAGAATGCTCTTAATGTGTGGTTGGATTCTCTTCTCTACTCTCCTCTACACATTCCAGTTGCCTTGGCTTGCCTAGATTCTTAGTTCACCTTCCCAGCTCAGGGAAGCCATCAGACTCACCTGGATTCTTCCTCCCTGTACTGGAAACACTCACAAGACAGTGAACTGAAACAATCTCAGGACTTGCTTTATTAGTTTCCCCTCTCTCAGGAATAACTGCCCTTTGTTACCAGATATCTTTATATATATATAAAAAAAATACCTTTTATAGATTTTATCTGTTTCTAATTTTTCATTGTTTTAGGATGGAGGATGAATTCAATGTGTTATTCCTTCATGGTTGGATATAAAAATCATTCTGTTCTTTCATAAAAATATATTAGAGCTTATTTAGAATGCCTTAAACATACCTCATCCTGGAAAACCTCTGAGGAAAGAAAGTGGATATATATATAGTACTTAGTTTCTTAGAAAAGTTAAATTTCATTCCCTACATAGTATAAATTTAAGAATTCCATATATTTGTATAGATTTGTTGTTTAAGGTTTTAAATTCAAACATTAGAAAAAAAAATGCTTCTCAGGAGGATTGTGTCCATGGGAGTAATGTGTGCCATGGAAGGGTTTGTATCAGAAGAATTTGATGCTGTAACTTCAAAGAGAAGCATTGCAGCTGACCTGGTTGGCACTGGGGAAAACAGGAAGGAGGGCTGCCGGGAGACCAGAGCCAGTGAGCTGGGCATAGGACAGCTGCTCTTTTTGTTCCAGCTGCCATTGGCCTTGCCAATGCATGAGAGCCTCTCACAAATCATGCAAATTTCAGGGTCTTTATGATGCCACCTTTGATTCATGCAGGCAGTGTGAGACAGAACACACACACACACACACACACACACACACACACCATTGCAAGACTTAGCCAGGATTTTGTCGTTGCTAAGTCATGTGAAAAGAGAACACAGCTTCTCTCACACCACTGAAGCTAAGGGTGTGAGAGAAGAGGACAGTTAAGATTTCCACAGAAAAATCAGGGGAATGTATCACCTAGGATGATGAGCAGCTGCTCTGTCCCATTCAGAGATCCTACAAATCCACTCATAGGGCATGTCTTTCTCCAGCCATGCCAACACTCATTGATTTTCCTCTACTGAATACCAACAGTACTTGTATTCTCTCCCACACGATTTAGCAGAGTGCAGGCTTCTCTTTTTCAAAAGCTATTTCCTGTTGAGATGTGTTGTTTCTTTAATCAAACTGAGTGCTTCATGAGTTCAAGACTTGGGATACCTGTAAGATGCCACCAATCCCAGCTCCTTCTATAAAGCCAGATTGCTGGCTGTGGTCTGATAGGCTTGTGCCCTTTTCCTGGAGTTTATTTGTGCATATGATAGTGACTCTTGCCAGAGGGCATCATGATCGTAACAATGAGGGTGCTGGGGTCAGAGAACAGGAAGTTACAGGGAGCCCCAAATAAACAGTCTTCTGAGGACATCTTTGCTGACATCTGGCTATAAATTAGAGTGAAATGATGGGAAAATTCAACCCAAATCTTGCCTCCTCTCTCCATTTGCTTTTGCTGCATCTGCCTAAAACAGATAAAGTGTTTTATAACCAAGGGAAGCACAGTGGGTGTTGGGCCACTCTCCTGCAGTGTTCCTTTTTCTTTCTTTTTATTTTTTGGTAGCAGAGATTGAACCCAGGGCACTTTACCACTGACCTACATCTCCAACCTTCTTTTTAAAAAAATTAATATTTTATTAGTTGTTGATGGACCTTTATTTATTTATATGTGATGCTGAGAATCCAACCCAGGGCCTGACACATGCTAGGCAAGCCCTCTACCACTGAGCCACAACCCCAGCCCCTAAAAAAAAAAAAAAAAAAAAAAAAAAATTGAGACAGGTTTTCCCTACATTGCTTAGGGCCTCACTAAGTTTTTGAGGCCAGTCTTAATCTTGCAATCCTCCTGTCTCAGCTTCCCAAATCACTGGAATGACAGGTGTGTACTACCACACCCCTAGGAATGGTGATTGCACTTTTAATAGTAGCTCAGCATAAATCCAACTTGGAAAGGGTCAGAAAAAGATGTGTGATTTTATATTTTAATTCCAAATGTGTACAATAAATAAAATCCACAAGGTAAATGGAAGTAACTTCATTTGATTAAGGATAAGACATAAAGTTTATCTTAAAAGAAACATTGGGTGAGAGGAGAAAGCTCTTTTAGGGACCAAACACATTGTAGATGGAGAGAGCTTAATGAATACAAAGATTTAGTCATGAAAAATGGGTAAATTCTGGAGAGCTAGTATAGGATTAAGCACCTATAATGATCAACATTATATTGTGTACTTAAAAATTATTAAAGGCTTATTTATGATAAAAATACTTCAGACATGTACATAAGAGGTACACCCAAATTTTTGGAGGTGACAGATATATCTGTTTAGCTTGATTGTAGTGTTACTTTTTGGGGGGTCCATATATGTAAATATCCAAATTCACCAAAGTTGTGTACAATAAAGTAAAGGAAAGGGATTGAGAGGGAGGGAAAAAGGGATAGCATGAGGAAGTACTAGGGCATAAAATCTAAAAAATTATGCTATGTCCATGTGTGTGAATGTACATATGTGTGAATATATATATATATATATATATATATATATATATATATATATATATACACACACATATATATATAGTATATGTGCATATACACATGTAGATACACAATCTTAATGTACCAATTAAAATAACAATAACTATAGAAGATAAAACAATAGAGTAGAGCAAGTGAGTCAGGGGTGGCAGGAGAAGAGGAATAAGAGGTACTCAGGAAAAAGATTAATAAAATTATGTTATTTCCATGTATAAATATGGCCTAATGAATTTTACTATTTTATATATATATATATAAAATGCAACAATTTAAGAAGAAAAATAAATGATGGGATTAAGCTGTAGCTCAGTGGTAGAGTCCTTGTCTAGCCTGTATGAGGCCCCAAATATGTTGCTCATGTCCTTAAGTCAACGGGAATCAATGTGGCAAACCCAAACAAACAAACAGAAAAGACATGGTGGTGGCAGCCAATTGGTCAAACTTAGAAGTCAGTGGTATTCAGTGATGCACCATAATTACTTGGTAAGAGGAAAAACAAATGTGTAAAACATGAAGATCTATATTCACATATTAAACAAAAAAACAGGGTGATTATATGATGTGACTCAAATACTGTCAAAACATATCTTTGATCATTTTTCTTCAGTGGAAAAAGCCCACCTTTACCTAAAATACTGATTAACAGTGTACATAAACCCAAACTTTTATAGATGTAACTCAATACATCCATTTTTATCATTTATCATTTAGAAACACTGAAGGTTTAATCATGTTTTATTAAAAATTTATAAGTCTTCAAATTATGTCCACTGCATATGTATTATATAGTATAATATATTATATATTATAATAAATATAATACAAATTTTTACATTATTCTTACACATATACATGAAATTCCTTATGAATGGAAAATTTGAGTTACGTAATTGCTTTAAAGTGCATTATGAAACATTATCTTCATCTATAAAATGAACAGAAATATGATTCCTATGCCACATGGTGACTTCTTCTTAATTTTTTTCTTATTTTAGTTGTATATGGACACATGCCTTTATTTTCATTTAATTATTTTGATGTGATTCTGCGGATCAAACCTACTGCCTCACATGTGCTGGGCAAGTGTTCTACCAGTGAGCTACAGCCCCAACCCCCAAATGGTAACTTTTAGATATAAGGGCATCAATACAAAAGAAGTGATTGAAAGGATAAGATTCCTGGTGGAGGATTGAAAGCACCCAATGATCATCAACTTCTCTAGGGGAAGAAATCAAAACAACTGGAGAGCAGGGATTCTTTTAGTAACATGAATGTGGGAATTTACTGAATGTTACTTTTGAACAGATAGGGTCAGAAAGGGAGGGGAAAAATAAAGAACAGAAAAGAAAAGAAACTCAGAAGCATTGCAGAAGGGAACAAGGGGTGTGGGAGAGTGCCACAGGACCAAACACCCAGCTGCATGGGGTATGAATAGAGGTGAAAGGGAAAAAAATTAAAAAGAAAAAAGAATAAGAGAACACAACTAGCTCAGGTCTCAACACTGTACACAAGTGCAGTCTAGACAGACAGTAGACATGGAATCTGGACTACGTACCAGCACTGGGGAGGCATCTCTACCTCCCAGTATATAAGTCCTGGTGCAGTTTTGGGAGCCATCTTATGGTTTGTGGTCCAGCATCACAAAGCCATCTCGAGAAGGTTGCAGTATAGAATTAGGGTGCCATCGTAAGAAGGGCATGGTGCAGTTTTGGGAAGCACACTTGAGAAGTTCACCATCAGTACTTGGGAGCCATTGTGAGAAGGTACTGCCAAAACTACAAGAGTAGATACAGCTGGATGCTGGCTAGGCCCACTGCTGCCTGCTGTCCCCACCTGCTCCTGCTACCAGTGGGCAGTATGAACAAAGCAGAGTGGATGGGGAATCCAGGAGGGATTTAGCTACTGGTTAGCTACACTTCAGGGCCATTTCCTCTCAGCCACAAGAGAAAACAACCTGCCCACACCCACCACTGGTCTGTGAAAACACCCTATGATCACAACAGTTGGTTGGGATGAAGTCTATGTGGGTAGGTACCAAAGCCTGAGGATTTCTAATATTTTTTAGGGTATGTTTTTTAATTCACTTGTTTTGACTTCTGTGTTGATTGGTTTGGTTCCCCTGGTGATTTGATATTGCATCCTGTTATCCAGTTTATAGAGTTTAAAGTGTTAATTGGCTTTATTCTTGATATCTGATTTTCTTCTTTCTAATATTTAAACTTCCCTCATTTTTCTATTTCTCTTATCTTTTTTCTTCTGTATCTCTTACTTTCTTCTGTTTCTTCTTCATTCCCTATCCCTTTCATGCCTTATATAATTAATAGTAATTTCATTTTCTTTAATATCAAAATTTTTAATCTATTCTAGAATATTACTGTCCTTTTGCACTTTGGGTTTAATGGAATTGTAGAGAACATTTCAATAAGGTCTTATGCTTTTTTGTTAGTATATGGTTTAGTCTCAAGTGGTCTTAGTTTCCAGTGATTATTGTGTCCTCTTAAAATGGTACTGAAGATTGATAATGACAATTTGAACATGTGGAGTATGTACTTTGATGCTGAGGTATACCCCAAACCTGGAGTATATTATAGAGACAGCAACTCACTAAAATAATCCCCACATAACAGTGAAAGAATGTACATTCCACCAGATATGAAAACTTAAATATTAGAACACAGAAAACATGAAAATACATGGTAAAAAGACAACTCCAAAGGTTCCTAAATCTCCAGTAACTGAACCCAAAGATATCAAAGTGGAGGAAAAGCAGGACAAAGAATTTTAAAAGTTGAGGGTTAAAATTATTGATGAATGTAAAGATGAACTAAGGAAAGAAGAGAGCCAGAAAATATAGGATATAAAAGAGTATTTCAATAAATAGGGAGATTCTGAAAAAGAATCAAACAAATCAAGGAAATGGATAATTCAATAAACCAAATTTAAAAAAAAAACTAATCAAGAGTATCAATAAAATGATAGATCAAGCAGGAGAAAATATCAGGCTCAAAGGTATGGTGGACAAACTGGAATATTTGGATAGTAATAAAGAAAAAAGCAACAATAAATAGCATATGCAGGAGCTCAGGGACAGCAGTTAAAGGTCAAATTAATACTCAGGTCTTGAGGAGGACAGAAGATAGAGACAAATGGTATAAAAGACTTATTCACTGAAATGATAGCAGAAAATTTCCATAGTCTTGGGAAAGAGATGCATATGCAGGCACTGAAGGCATTTATAACTCCAAATAAATAGAACAAGGAAAGAACCTCTCCATGACATATTATAAGTAAAATGCCAAAATTTCAGCACAAGGAAAAAATGTGAATAGGTACAAAGAGAAGCATCAAATTTTCTACAATGGCAAACCCATCAGAATAACAGTAGATTTCTTAATAGAAACTCCAAAGGTCAAGGGGACATGGGATGAGCCAACACTGTAAAGGTTTCAAAGGGAATCCTACATAGAAAAGAAGGAGATAAAAATCATCAAGAGAGTTTGGAAAAGAAAAATTCCATTACAAGTTTAGGTTAGCGAATAAGAATAATCAATGTTCAAATATTAGATATAAAGCAAAATAACAGGAAGAAATTCACAACTTTCTATAATAACACTTATAGTAAATTGTCTTGATTTACCAGTTAAAATACACGGAATGGCAGAATGGATTGACAAACAAGACTCAGTTGTACCTTGCCACCAAAAAACAGATCACACAGGCACAGACATGCACATTCTGAAAGTAAAAAGATGGAAAATGATATTTTATTCTAATGGAATTCAATAAACAAGCTTATGTAGCCACTCTCATATCTGACAAAGCAAACTTGAAATCAAAATTGATCAGAAGAGTCAAAAAAGGACACTCTATAGTCCTAAAGGGAACAACATAAGAAGAAAACATAAGGTTGTAAATATTTATACCCTGAATATCAGTGTACTCACTTTTATAAAACAATCATTACTCAACATAAAAGGACAGAGAGGCCCCAGCATCGTAATAGTAGGGCATTTTAACATGTCATTCTCACCAACAGATAGATGAGTCAAATAAAAAAGCAACAAAGGCACAACAGATGAAATCTACACCATAGATCAAATGGACTTAACAGACTTCAACAGTAACTAAATACAACTTCTTTTCAGCTGCTCCTGTAACATTCTCCACACCTGATCATATATTGGTAAACAAAGCAGGTCTTGGAAAAAAAATTACAATAACCCTTTGCATCTTATGAGATTATAGTGGAATGAAATTGGAAATTAACATGAAAAAGTATAGGAATTATACAAAACATGGATATTGAGCAATATGAATGGGTTATTGATGCAATTGTGGGGGAGGGATTTAAAAATTTCTCAGAATTAAATGAGAATTGGAATATAGCATATCAGAATCTGTGGGATATGGTGAACTCATTCCAAGATGGAAGTTTCTAGATACATCTGCTTTAAAAATTTAGAAAGATATCAAATATATAAACTAATGATCAACCTCAGTGTCATATAAAAACAGAACACATCAATCTTAAAAACTAGTAGAAGGAAATAAATAGAAAAGAAATACAATTTAAAGAAATAGGGAGTTAAAAAAATACATAGGATCAATGAAATAAAAAGTTGATCCTTTGAAAAGATGAATAAGATTAATGAACCCCTAGCCAAAATAACCAAAATAAACACAAAAGAGTATCTAAGTTAATAACATTCAAGAAGGAAATGGGATCTTACCAACAGACAAACTAAAATACAGGGGATTGTTAATGACTATTTTGAAAATTTTCATACCTGGAAGAAATAGGTAAGTTTCTAGATATATAAGACTCACCAAAACTGAAAAAGCATAAAATAGAAAACCTAATATTGGCAATGAAACTAAAGCAGTAATAATAACTTCCTAAAAAGAAATGTCCAGACCCAGGTTGATTTACAGCTGAATTTCACTAGATTTTTTTTTTTTTAAAGAGAGAGTGAGAGAGGGAGAGAGAGAGAAAGAACTTTAATATTTATTTTTTAGTTATCGGCGGACACAACATCTTTGTTTGTATGTGGTGCTGAGGATCGAACCCGGGCTGCACGCATGCCAGGCAAGCGTGCTACCACTTGAGCCACATCCCAGCCCTTCACTAGATCTTTTAAGAGAAACTAACACTAATGTTCCTTAAATTATTACAAAAGATAGAAAGGGAGGAAATGACCCCAAATTCTATGAAGCCATTGGCACCCTGATACCAAAACCAAATAAAGACACATCAAAGAAAGAAAATGTAGATACAAAAACCCTTAATAATATACTTACAAATAAAATTCAACAATACATTACAAAGATCATACTCCATGATCAAGTTGGTTTCATTCCAGGGTTCAAGGATGTCTCAACATACACAACTCAATAAATAGTATGCATCACACAAATAGAACTAAGGACAAAAATTACATAATCTTCTCAACAGACAAAGAAAAAGCCTTTGGCAAAATTCAAACCCATTTCATGATAAAAACCCTGAAGAAAGTCGGGACTAAGCAAACTTGCCTCAACTAATAAAGACCCAAGGCCAACATCTTTACTGAATCTGGGAAAACTAGAAGCATTTCCTTTTAGATCAGGAACAAGATCAGGACGTCCACTTCACCACTCCTATTCAGTAGGGTACTTGGAATTTTAGCCAGATCAATTAGCAAAGGAGAAAAAAAAATCAAAAGGATAAAAAAAGGAAAAGGAAAAATCAAATTATCCCTGTTCACATATGATATAATCTGATATTTAGAAAGCTTTAAAGTTTCTACCAGAAACTTCTAGAACAAAAAATGGTGAAATATCAGGACAGAAAATCAACATTTAAAAAAATGGAATGTCTTTTCTATACAACAATAATGAATTTACCAGGAAAGAAATCAGGGGGAAAAAAATCTACTTACAATAATACTTGTGAATAAATCTAACCAAGAAAATGAAAGGAAAATTACAGATTGATGAACAGACAAATTGAAGACACTGGAGGATGGAAAGTCCCCCCATGTTCCTGGGTAGGCAGACTTATATTGTTAAAATGATTATACTGCCAAAGCAATCTAGAGATTCAATGCAATTCCCATCAAAATGCTAGTGATGCTGTTCACGGAACTAGGGAAAAAACATCTGATATTCAGGTGGAAGTACAAAAGTCCCAAAATAGCCAAATCAATCCTAAGTAAAAAGAGCCATGCTGGAGGCATAACAGAGCCTCGTTTCAAATTATACTCCAGAGCTGTAGGAACAAAAACTGCATGGTGCTAGCATGAAAATCAGACAGACAGACCAATGGAACAGAATAGGAGACATGGAGACAAACCACATACCTCATTCTTGGCAAAGGTACCAAAAACCTACACTGGAGAAAAGACAGCTGTTTTAACTAAAGGTACTGGTAACACTGAATACCCACATGTAGAAGAGAAAAAAATTTAATTCCTCTCTCTGTCCTCTACAAAAGTCAACTCAAAATTAATCAAAGATCTAGGAATGAGACCAGAAACTTTTCCAAATGCTGGAAGAAAATAAGGAAAACACTTTAGCATGTAGGCAGAGGCAGTGACTTCCTAAGTAAGACCCCTTACAGTTCAGGAAATGATAAACAGAATTAAAAAGCTTTGCACAGCAAGAGAGAAACAAGAGTGTGAAGAGAGTATGTGCAGGAGGGGAGAAAATCTTAGCCAAGCTACTGTTCTGACAGAGGATTATGCCCAGAATTTAAGAAGAACCAAAAAAATCTCAACTCCAATAAAATAAACTAACACATTCAATAAAATATACAAATGAAATGGACAGACACCCCTCAAAAGATGAAGTACACACAGCCAATAATTATATGGAAAAATGTTCAACATTGTTGGTCATCATGAAAATTCAAATCAAAAGTACCCTGAGATTCCATCTCACTACAATTAGAATGACAGAGATCAAGAAAACATACAAATAACAATAAATGCTGGTGAGGATGTGGAGAAAAGGGAATTCGTAGACACTGTTGGTGGGATATAAATTAATACAAACAACTATGGAGATCAATATGGAAGTTCCTCAAAAAACTAAAAATACAACTACTAAACGATCCCTCAGAGAATTTATGTCAGCAGGCTTTAGGGACACACACACAACTACATTTATCCTGGCACTATTCACAGTAGTCAAATTATGGAATCAGCCCAGGTGCCCATGGAAAGATGAATGGGTAAGGAAAATATGGTGTACGAACACAATGGAATTTTATTCTTTAGAAATAAGGACAAAATCATTCATTTGCAGAAAGATAGGTTAAACTGGTGAACACATGTGTTCACTGAAATAAGCCAGATGCAGAAAGACAGATATCATGTTTTCTCTCACATGTGGAAGCTAGACAAGGGCGAAGGAAACAAAATTAGAGGAACAGCATTAATGTAAAAGGTAGGCTGTTAATGTAGAGGAGAGAGGAGAGAGGGAGGGTTAGGCGGCTAATGGGGAACAAATTTGATTAACTGTGTTATAAATATGTATGCATATGATACAATGAACCCCACTGTTCTGTTTAATTAATAGGAACTAGTAAAAAAAAAAAAAAAAAAAAGATTGAGCCTGGGGCAGCAGTACATGCCTCTAATCCCAGGAGACTGAGGCAGGAGGATAGCAAGTTTGAGGCCAGCCTCAGAAAATTAGTGAAGCCCTAAGCAACTTAAGGAGACACAGCCTTAAAATAAAAATTAAAAGGGCTGAGGATGTGTTTCAGTGGTAAAAGACCTCTCTCTGGGTTCAACCCCCAGTACCCACCCCCCCAAAAAAAAGAAAGAAAGAAAGAAAAAAGGGAGTGCTATTGCTACTGCTCATTAAGAGTTTGTTGATGTTGTTGGAC
This sequence comes from Marmota flaviventris, assembly GCF_047511675.1. Classification (NCBI taxonomy): domain Eukaryota; kingdom Metazoa; phylum Chordata; class Mammalia; order Rodentia; family Sciuridae; genus Marmota; species Marmota flaviventris. The sequence goes on along the minus strand of NC_092509.1, from coordinate 24,798,377 downwards.
ACTGGAAAATGGGCAGATATATCTCTAATTTGGAAGATTTGATGGTGGTGAAAAATAGAACTTTAAAGCATATAGAGAAATAAAACTATTTAAAAGCTATTGGCTATGAAGATAGAGCCTAGGGTAATATAGAACAAGGGAATTTTAAGTCCTATTGTACTATATATAGTATTTCAGTTTTAAGTATATCCATGTACAGGTACAGTGTCTTGAAATTTGCTTCCATTGTATGAATTTATTTATCTGGATCTCAAATTGTGTTTGTACATTTTGTATATAATAAATACAGATTAAACATTTGTGGATGATTTGATTATAAGGAACAATCTGTAGAATCTTAATTATCTTACTGCTGATTTTGAAAATAAATGTCTACTATATTTTAAGAGCTTGGATTAGTGAAACTTTTTATACAGTACAATAACTTGGCTTCCTTGTTTAGTTTAATAAGCAAAATGCTGTATAGAGGTAATTAAAATATTATTGGTTCATTGCAACCAACATGTTTTGTTCTGATTCAGAATTGAAATCATCCACTATTTTCTATATCTCTTGGGGATCTAAGAAAAAAATACACAATATAACTGGATTATTGGTCATCATCCATAATTATGCCCACTTCTACCACTAGCTTTTGGGTTTGGCATTATGTCACTCACTAGTTTCTGCACATGATTTGGGAATAAAGGTGATCACTTTTTCAATGATTTACCTTAAAAAAAAAAGCAAAGAATTCAATTAGCGGAATTGATGGTGCACACCTGTAATCCCAGCTACACAGGAGGCTGAGGCAGGAGAATTGCAAGTTTGAGGCCAGCCTTGGTCATTTAGCAAGAACCTATCTCAAAATAAATGAAAAGAACTGGGGACATAGCTTAGTGGGTTTAGTACCCACTACCAAAAAATAAGATCAACATCTAAAAAAATTAAAAAAAAAAAAGGAAAAAAGAAGAGAGTGAATTAGACAATAGGCCTTTATGGAAGAAGAAATGAGCTGGAGTCTTGCCTAAATCATTTGCTAAGGGATCTCCAATGTTGTCTAAGTAATTAAGAACTTAGTTTCTGTGTTGGTATATATAGAGAGGAATACTCACATTTACTCTAAAATATTGTCACCAGCCTTAAATGAAATAAGTATATGCAAGTGAATTGGAAACTGTCAAATGCTTCATCAATGTTAGCATTTTGCCCAGACTTGAAACAATGCCGATTATCATTCTGCTAAAAGAAGATAAAGTAGTAAAACTTGAAAAAAAATATCATAAATAATAATCATCACCCACTATGAAACCTGGAACACACTGTCATCTAAAATGTATCAACAAAGAATATAAAGTACTAGAGAGACTGAATTTTTTAAGAGCCTCAGTGTACATTGCTAAGTGATCAGTATCATATCTTTTCATATTATATCCACAGTTATTCTTTTGGAGAAAGCAAGAGGTGATATTCAGTGAGTTTGTGGAGAAAATTTTAAGAATGAAATAAAACTATATTGACACAGATTTATTGATTCTTTCATCATAAATAAGCTTTAGAAGAATTAACTTTAAAAGAGCACTGTTTTTATTTGCTACACATAATATATTTTCATGTGTACAGAGCACTTGAATGAAATGTATCTTTGAAAACTGTAGTTTCCAGAACTATTTCTACATATAAAATAAACTGATTATGGCAACCTCCTTAATTGGGATATATTTAAGACCCCTGTCCTGAAGAATTATTTTAAAAGGTAAAATGATAAAAAATATGCTTTCAGAAAAAAAAAATCACAGTTTGCTACCTGTGCTTTCATCAAAAAGGAAAAATCCACTACCCTATTTAAACTATATCTTAGATTATGTTCCTGAATGATACTGTAGCTTTTGCTGCAACATCCTTCAAATCAACTTTAACTATTTACAGTTTCCCCCCCCCTTGAAATAGCAATAACAACTCTTTTCCTGGGGGTAGGAGAGAAGGGTTAGGATATAAAAGCTATCTTAAAATGAGCATTTTATTTGTGCTGTTTTTCTTGAGCCTAGGAAAGGTTGGAAGTGTTGAAAACTATTCAGGACTTTATGCCATCTGCCCTTATTTCATATGTTCCCTCATATGAGTTGGAACAAAGAAGTGGGCTGGATGGAATTAAAGAATGTATATAAAAAAAAAAGTAGTGATCAGACACTGCTGATAAGGGAAACCAGTGTGCTCCCGGGTGATGTGTGTATTCAACTCCAGGCTGACTCCTCTTATGCTAATACAGCCAATTTCCTCTTTTATTTCATTTCTGGAGCCTGAATCTGTGATCTCTGATAAGGTTCCCAAGGATACCGCCTTCACTCACAAACCGGGAGGTGGAAGGGGGAGTGGATGATGGAGATGTGTAACTCTGAGAGAGCACTAGTGGATGAATAATTTAAAGCTCCGCCCGGAGATTTGAGGCAAAATGCAGAGATAAGGGACACCACAGGGTCTTCTCTGTTTATTCAGAGCTTCATCTTCCAATGACAGCTGACCTCCAAGGTCAAGGGCATGATGGGAAATAGAACCAACAGTGGGAAAAGGTACTGCATCCCAGAAGAAAGTAATGATTTACTTTTGTGTCAAATGAAAAATTGATCTTTTTTTTATTTAACTACTCTTTTTGTCGTTCTTCTTCTTCTTCAATGGAAAACCTGTGATCGAAGAAACTTGGCATCAGCTGCAGTGTATTCCCATGATATTGAGAGAGATTCCCATAAGCTCTTTTCTTTAGCATGTTGATCTTGATATTGTGTAATACTGAATTTCGTAAGGAAATTAAGGTCAGAATTAATTCCGACTGAGTAGCAGAAGTGCATGTAACTTCAGGCCTCAAGTGACACAAACACAGAGTCTGGGTTCAAAGGCAGGTTGGTCTTCCCTTTCTCTTAGCAAAGGCTTTTGTTTCTTCAGCTTCCTACCTTTTAAACTTTGTATAAAAATGGCTCTGCACCTTCCCCTCATTACATTTTTTCCTGGAGTCTTACATAATCCCTTTTGTGGCATAACACAACATTACATACATTTAACCTAATCAAATCTTTGTGTTTTCACTAGTTTTCTGCCTAAATCCCTGAACCTAATAACTCTTTGCAGTTCAGAACATTTGAAGCCATTTGTCCCGGGTAGAACCTTGTTGTTAGTTTTAGGATCTTACAAATTCTGACAGTGAGACATGGTGCTTCGGAAAGCTGTGGTCCCCATTATCAAAACCGTCTGCGGGGTCTCTCCTATTTGTTTCAATAGACCACAGCCATGACCTTTGCCGAGAGAGAGGCAAAGTCAAATGTTTCTCAGGGCTGGTTTACATTTCCCTCCGAGTCTCCAACTGCTGTTTCTGCTTTCCTCTGTTTGAATGTTACCCATGTTTTCATTCCTGAGCAATCATACCTTTTATCTTTCTTAGATAAACATGAAAACATACGAAGGTCACTGCCGGGTGAGGGGTAAGATGTGCGTGACCACCACCGGCCTTACCAAGTCCTTTCCCCCTCTGCCTTCCTTGACGAACACTCCCTGAAGGTTGCAGTGGAGTGAGACAAGTTATAGGTATGATTCACAAGCTTGCCGTGGAGCACCTGTACAGGTTGTCCTCCCAAAGCCCCATTAGTGTGGCGCCAGCCTGCTTGGGTTTTAGCACGCACATTGCCCATGTCCCTCACCCCCCCTCATCACCCCCACATTCTTGTTTTTATATTTATAATCTATCAAAGCAAATGCAAGTGCACTACATTTTATTGCTTCCTGGGTGCATTTTATGCATTTTTTGACAAGGCTTAAAAGAAAATCACCCTGGACCTTGCCCTGGCCTCCACCACCCCCTCACCTTCTTCTTTCATCTGGGTAGTAGGAAGAGAAATGAATGAGAGGAAGACTGCAAGAAATGGAAATGCAGATTTTCTGATGAAAATGGGCTGAGATAACTGCCACAAATAAAACCAAAATGCAAACTTTTGGGTGATGTACTTATAAGGAGTCTTCAAGTTAGCCTGATGGCAATTTTCTTTTATTAACTTGAGAATCACACACTGTTTAACTTTTAAGTTGAAGAATATTTCTAAAACAGTAATGTCTAACTTTGATGAACCACGAGTGAGAACAGAGGCCTCATCAAATCTTCACTAATAAGTTCAGAACTTATTAGTAAACACCTGTGTTTACTATAGAACTTTAAGTTTAAAATGATTCAGTTAAAATAAAATAAAGTAAAATAATATTGAGATGACAACTGAGGTTGTTATTACAAAAAAAAAGCATTGGAATTATGTTTGTATGTTAACACAATGTATCAACATTAATTAGAATGTTAGAATTTAGAGAAAATGTCTTGGGGCTGAGGATGTAACTCAGTGGTAGAGCACTTGGCTAACACACACAAGGATGTGTTCCATCCTCGGCACTGTGACCAAAAAAAAGAATAAAATACAAAGAAGACCAGTTTCTCAGCAGTTTCCTCTTTTTTTCATAGAGATGATAGACATATTGATTTTATATTTTAACAAAATCTATTGTCCTGTAACCATTTTTAATAAATCAATGAAAAATATCTCCATTTTGCTAAACAATTATGGCTCTAAAATGTAGAGTTTGATATCACAATAGGCG